>NC_059220.1:16918811-17225065 GCF_020615455.1 Coregonus clupeaformis | reverse complement strand
GACAATAGAGGAGTGTATCGGGAAGACCTGTGTGCTGTTGAGTGGTGTGACAGGATACAAATATGCTGCCTCTGCTTTGATAAATGTTAGATTAGCACTTAGCGCACGGCTAGGTATTCTCATGGAGGTTCCCAGGCCTACACTTGTCAATACTCATTGCTCTGGGACGGGGAGGGATGGGGTGGTGAAGGGGACAAGAGCCCTGCTTAACCAGGCTTAAATGCTATCCTGTTGGCCCAGGGGGCTGAGGTACCATACTGTACCCAATGAGACAACAGAGACCCTCGATGTTAATGCTACGCTAAGCTACGGTACACTAGCCTCTGGCAGGTCACTGCAAACATTCGCACAAACCTAAACTTCCAGACTTTGTTTTTCCTGCCAGGGTTGTCTGAGGTGGTTAAATCAACTCCTTTATTTATTTATCTCTCCAAATGTTACATTAAGAGAGGGCTTGGTGCAGTACATTCGGTCTGAGTTTATTTCTTCCTTCCCTGTGATTTCAGTGTTTCAGCCTGTGGTGATGTGTCTGTAGTCAGTCAGTACTTCATTACTGTAGTGTGTCTCTCTGCTGTCGGGAGTGAAAGCACTCTACCCGCCTGGCGAGAAATCATTTATTAAATGAATGCAATAAAATAAAGAGGTGACAAATTCTGATATATGGCTGAGCTGAGTGCCTACAGTAGAGGGTGTGTGTGTGAGATGATGTGTGTGTGTGTGTGTGTGTGTGTGTGAGATTGGGGGGTTCTGCTCTTTGATGGCGGGTGCTCCTTAATGCAATGCATCACATAACTTCATCCTTCATTCAGTTGGCTCACTAACTAAATCTCTCTCTCCAGACCAGCAGGTAAACGAGTGAAATCTGGAACTCTCAGCCACTGTCGGAGGGAGGGTGTGACCTGTTTTACACCATGTTTATTTTCTTTCCCCCCCTTCCTTTTCCCCTTTCTCTCACACACGCTTGGTGCGGGGCCGGGGCTGGGGTCCCGAGAGGCGTGAAAGGCGAACGGTAAACACCGTAATATGGAAGTGGTGTAAAGCCGGCGAGCAGCGGGGAGCTGATGGGGCAGTTCCCCTACATTTCCTGCCCAGCGGGAGGGCTTCAGTGTGTGGCTGGGGCTGCCTGGCTCTCCTCTCCTCTGTGTGGCTGCCTAAGATACTTGGCCCACCAGTCCCCACATTATTCCCCCTCTCCTCTCTCTCTTTCTGTTTCCTCTGCAGGCTTGGTGTAGCAGTGGGCCGTCAGTCCCTACAATATCCACCCTCTCCTCTCTGTATACTCTGCAGGCTGGCTGGCTGTAGCCCTGGGGCCACGTGTGTAAACCAAAGCCAGTCTACTGCTGCTGTGGTTCTGGAGGTGCATTAGGTTAGCTAACACTAACAGCTCCCTCCTGAAGAGAGGGGACAGAACAGGGTTAAAGGGAGGGGAGGGGATATACAGGAGGGAGTGAGAGGAACCCTTATTAAATAAAGGACTATATGTTTAGGTGCGTGGAGGTTGATGGATACCATATAGAGGGCCTACTACAGAACACTCAAGCCGGGATTCAGTCAAACACAGCAAACGACCATAGCACAGCACTTGACTTTGCACTGCGATCCTGTGTAACTTCTTGTCATGGAAATTGCCATTGGATCACACATCACATGATGTGCATTAATGAATACAAAACATTTAGCCTAACTAATAACTAGGAGAAAATCATTGGCATCAACACAAAGGAAGTTGCCATGTTTTCCAGAGCTTTTGTCTGTAATGACAGAGAAATCTGGCTAACAATTATCGACGTATTGCATGCACACCTCCTTATTCATCCCACACACACGCTGACCTCACGGTTCGACGCACCATAAATACGATTTCACACGCGAGGCGGCTCCAGCGTGCTCCCAATTAACCCTGCAAGCTTCCCCGTCCACCTGATTAGAGAAATTATCAACGCACAACAACAACGTGGCCACTCTGCGCATCTGAGGAGAGGAGCCACGCACCATTGTTTCCTTCTGCCTCAGCAGTCTGATATCTCCCACCTCATCACAGCTCTGATTGCTGGTTATGTTTGTTCGCGGCACTGGTGGTAAACGTGATAAATGTTTTTGTCTGTTATTATTCGTGGTGCCAAAAATAAATAACGAGAGGGTTTTAGTGTTGCTTGCAGGAGCTAGTCGGGTAAGAGTGAGTGAGTCCTGGTAGTCAAGGTGTTAGAACTAACAAGAGAAGACACATTTATTCAAAGTGAGCCTGGTTTTAGTCAGGGGTGGATTCAGGGTCTATTGGTTTCCTATGTAGCTAATTGCATGGGTGAAGATGTTGTTTCTGTGAAGAGCCACCCCACCAGGTGTTTCTAGTGTGAATCAATAGCTACTGACAAAGACAATCGAGTAGACGATCCACATCTAAAAACAGGACCTGGAGATTTATCGTTTCTAGTTTACGTCATTATGTGGCAAAAATATCTATAATTACCACTTTACCATGGAATTTCTAAATGAATCCAGGTAAAAAAACACAGTAAAATACAGTAACCAAGAACATAAAGATCCCATATATAGCCGGTGCACTTAGCCAGTTCTGAGCCCTGACTGAGTAAAGTGAGTGAAGGAGAGGGTGAGTTATTCCTCAGTCTCTGCGGGAGCTGTGTTATCTGTATTTGACCTGTGTTAAATATTCTCATTACAATCACTTCAAATGAGCACCAGCGCTTTGTCTAATCCCCACCCCAGGGACAGAGCTGTTTCACCTGGCCCAGGATGAAACGCAGGCAGGCCCCTGCCACAGTCTTTCCCTCTCCCCTGGATCCTCTCCTCTCCTCCCTCCCCAGCTGTGCTGAGAAAGGGGAGGGAGGGGAGGAGAGATGGAAGAGCTGGGAACTAACTAAGATCAATAGCTACTCGGAGGATACCTCACAGGGGGAGGTGGGAGTTTAGTAACCCTTACCACCTAGCCCACTGTAGTAACCACTAAGGGCTGAGAGAGGGTTAAATAACCTGTTCAGGGGGGAAACACACAGAGCTGTCAATCTGTGGAGGGGTTCATTCAAGTGCCAGTCAGAATGGAGGCTGTGGCAGCAGCAGTCTCAAGGTGCCAATAAGCAGTCCACTGGAGACACCATTTACTTGTTTTCCACCAATTGATTGGATGTTGAACAGATGGACAATGTTGGCCGTGTTGGAGCACATCTAACCTGGTACTGATGCTGTAGCCAACTAGTTCTCAAAGCTTTGACCTCTGAGTCAATGGTCTGACAGTCCCTAAACCTTATGTTATTTTTACTACTACATTGATATTGATAACTGCATTGTTGGGTTTAGAGATTGCAAGAAAGGCATTTCACTGTACTTGTGCACATTACATTAAAACTTTAAACATGCAAATTCCTAGCATTCACAGTTTTATAATTGGGAAAGTTTATTTCACTCATGTTGGTGGCCAATTTTAATTAATTCTTACAACTCTCCTCACAATAGTTATGAGTCCTCACTTTGTCACTATGTCCCAACTCTATCAATAAGTCTTCACTAGACTCTTCTCTGTAGCATATAAGCTTTAATTGTAACGATCCCTGCAGTCTGAGTCGGTTTCTGTCTGGGTATTAGTTTTTCTGCTCGGGATCTCCAGTTTCCCGAGGGTTCTGGAACGCTCCCTGCCTGGTTGCCGGGCAACGTTGCTAGGCGGGAGCTCTCTTGATTTCCGCACCTGCATCCCATCAGCAATCTGCACACCTGGTCCTGATCATCACCCTTCTTAGGCTCTGTCCTAACATCCATTCCCTGCCGGATCGTTAGCCATGAACAGTATGTTTGTCCGTGTATCAGCCTTGGAACTTCTAGCGTTAGTTTTGTTGTTTTGCACCTTTTTGACTTGCTGTATACTTACCTCCGTTTTGTTCTATCTGCAGTCACTCACCCGGAACCTTCACCCAACCTCTGCCTGATGGTCGGCGGCTGCCGAGCCATTACTGGACCTACCACTGCACCCTCAACAACCCATCCACGCCACCCACTCTGTTCCCTGGATTATTCAGCCTCACTCGTGGATCTATTAAATAAACACTCACCTTTGTTTCAATTTACCTTGTCCTGGTCTGCTTCTGGGTTCTGGCTTAGTAAACCGTGACAGAACGATCCGGCCAGTAATGAACCCAGCGGACCTGGACTCTGTTCGCCATGCCATTACCCATCAGGAGAAGATGTTGGGCCATCATAGCACGGAGCTACAGGAGATCGCGTTGGCAGTTCGAACCTTTCTACCGGTCTGACGGAGGTCCAGAACCAGCGCAAGTTTCCGGTGGAGGATCCACTACCGGTTTCACCCATCTCGCCTGCCGCTTCTGGAGCTGTGTCCTTCCGTGAGCCCAAGGTTCCGACGCCGGATAAATATGAGGGGGAGCTGGGAAGATGCCGTTCTTTCCTTATGCAGTGTGGGTTAGTGTTCGATCTACAGCCCTACTCTTATGCCACAGACAAGGCTAGGATAGCCTTTGTGATTGAGTTGCTGCGTGGTCGAGCGCTGGAGTGGGCTTCAGCCGTTTGGGAACGACAAGACCCCTGCATGGCTTCATACCAGGGGTTCACGGCCGAGATGAGGAAGCTCTTCGACCATTCCGTCCGAGGGAGGGACGCAGCTAGGCGCCTGTTTTCGCTTCACCAAGGAACTTCGCAGCGTGGCCGACTTCGTGATCGAGTTCAAGACGTTGGCTGTGGAGAGTGGGTGGAATGAGGAGTCTCTGCAAGCGGCCTTTTACCAGGGTCTGTCGGAGCAGCTCAAGGATGAGTTGATCTCCTATCCGGAGCCTAGTGACCTGGACAGCTTGGTAGCCTTGTCTATTTGGGTGGATAATCGAGTCCGAGAGCGAAGGAGGGAGAAGCAATGGGTTCCGTCCAATCGATCAGCTTCTCAGGTTCCAGTCGGGTCGGGGATTGGACCAGAATACGTCGATCATCGTCCACCACACAGGATTAGTGGAGAGGTCCTGTCTCCCGATTCTGAACCAATGCAAGTAGGGCGGCACGGGTTAACCAAGGAGGAACGCCAACTCAGACGTAGGACTAACTGTTGCCTCTACTGTGGTGGTTCGGGACATTACCTCGCCACCTGTTCCCGGCGGTCGTCCAAACTGCGCGGCTCGCTAAAGTTGGGAGGACTTTTAGCGAGCCAGTTTCGACCTCTCAATACCTCTGTCAGACCCCGTTTCCCGGCTACCCTTATGAACAGGAATCAGAGCTTAGCGATTAACGCTTTTATCGATTCAGGTGCCGATGGAAGCTTTCTTGATGCCGAGTTGGTGGAACAGCTGGGGCTTTCCAAGGAGCAATTGCCGGAAGCCATTGAAGCGACCACTCTGAACGGCAGTAGTCTGGCACGTATCACGATGAGGACTGAACCGGTTAAGATGCTGTTGTCGGGGAATCATTCGGAGATGATTTCATTCTTCATTCTGCCGTCTTCCCATGTTCCTCTGGTCCTTGGATACCCCTGGCTGAAGGAACACAATCCCACGTTCGATTGGGTGACGGGCAAGGTAACGAGTTGGAGCCTTGATTGTCATGCTAACTGTCTCAAGACTGCCTGTCCCCATTCGGTTCCCAGTCAGGTGATTGAGGCTAAACCCCCCAGATTTGTCCCTGGTTCCCGAGACATATCACGATTTGGGGGAAGTGTTCAGTAAGCAGAAGGCTCTGTCACTCCCTCCCCACCGACCATATGATTGTGCCATCAACCTGTTCCCTGGAGCTGTCTACCCCAAGGGAAGGTTATACAGTATCTCCCGACCTGAACGTGAGGCTTTGGAGACCTACATCAAGGAGTCCCTAGCTGCTGGTCTCGTTCGGTCCCTCGTCATCACCCCCTGGGGGCAGGATTCTTCTTTGTGGGTAAGAAGGATGGCTCTCTTCGACCGTGTATTGATTATCGGGGGTTGAATGACATCACGGTCAAGAACAAGTATCCCCTGCCCTTGATGAGTTCTGCCTTCGACTCCTTACAGGGTGCTACGGTGTTCACCAAGCTAGACCTACGCAATGCGTATCACATGGTCCGGATCAGAGAGGGGGACGAGTGGTTGACGGGTTTCAATACACCGATGGGTCACTTCGAGTATCAGGTGATGCCGTTTGGACTGACCAATGCTCCAGCGGTATTCCAGAGTATGGTGAACGACGTCCTGAGAGATATGATCGGTCTCTTTGTGTTTGTTTACCTGGATGACATTCTGATCTTCTCGAAGGAACCTTCCGACCACGTCCAGCATGTCCGGCAGGTTCTGCAGCGATTGTTGGAGAATCGCCTGTTCGTGAAGGCCGAGAAGTGCGAGTTTCACGCCCACACGACATCCTTTCTCGGGTACATCATCTCCAGGGAGAGATTAGGATGGACCAGGAGAAGGTTAGAGCGGTTCTGGAATGGGCCCAGCCCGGTACGAGATTGCAGCTCCAGAGATTTTTGGGGTTTGCGAATTTCTACCGCAGATTCATCCGGGATTACAGCCGTGTGGCCGCTCCGTTAACTGCCTTGACTTCCAGTATCAGGACCTTCAAGTGGAATCCGGAGGCGGATCGAGCGTTTCTGGATTTGAAGAGGCGATTCACCAACGCACCGATTCTCTCTCAGCCGGACACGGCCCGTCAGTTCGTCGTTGAAGTGGACGCGTCTGATGTGGGAGTTGGCGCCATCCTGTCGCAGCGATGCTCCACGGACAGTAAACTCCATCCCTGCGCCTACTACTCTCGTCGCCTTTCGCCTGCGGAGAGGAATTACGATGTGGGTAACCGGGAGCTTCTCGCGGTGAAACTTGCCTTGGAGGAGTGGCGCCACTGGTTGGAGGGGGCGGAGCAACCGTTTATTGTCTGGACTGACCACAAGAATCTTGCTTACGTGCAATCGGCTAGACGTCTCAACTCCCGTCAGGCCAGGTGGGCGTTGTTTTTCGGACGATTAAATTTTTTCCCTGACGTTCCGACCTGGATCTAAGAACGGACAAGGCGGACGCCTTGTCCCGGATGTTCTCCAAGACGGAGGAGAGTGGGTCCAAGACCGAGACAATTCTCCCCCGGAACTGCGTCGTGGGAGCTGTTAGGTGGAAGATTGAGGAGGAGGTGATGGCGGCCCTTCGGACGCAGCCCGGTCCCGGTAACGGTCCACCCGGTCGGTTGTTTGTGCCTGAGTCGGTTCGTCCCTGCTGTCCTCAAATGGTCCCACGCCAGCAAGATGGCTTGTCACCCTGGCGTGGCTCGGACGATGGCGTTTCTTCGCAGACGCTTTTTGGTGGCCTGCCATGGCCGAGATACTCGGGGTTATGTTGCTGCCTGTCCAGTGTGTGCGCAGAATAAGAGTACCAATCGGCCCAGCTCTGGACTACTTCACCCCCTTCCTATTCCCCGCGACCATGGTCGCATCTGGCCCTGGACTTTGTCACTGGGTTGCCCGTTTCTGAGGGAAACACGGTCGTTCTGACTATCGTGGACAGATTCAGCAAGTTCGCCCACTTTGTGCCTATTGCCAAGCTTCCCTCTGCCTCGGAGACGTCCGAGATCCTGGTTAGGGAGGTTTTCAGGGTCCACGGTTTGCCCAGTGATATCGTTTCCGACCGTGGCCCTCAGTTTACCTCTGCTGTCTGGAAGTCCTTCTGTTTGGCCATTGGAGCTACAGTCAGCCTCACATCTGGTTTTCACCCCTAATCTAATGGTCAGGCGGAGAGAGCCAACCAGAAGATGGAATCCACGCTACGCTGCCTTGTCTCCTCCAACCCCACCTCCTGGGTCTCTCAGTTGCCTTGGGTTGAGTATGCCCACAATACTCTCCCTACATCTGCCACTGGGATGTCTCCCTTCCAGTGCCTGTATGGCTACCAACCTCCCTTGTTCCCTTCTCAGGAGAAGGAGCTCTCAGTGCCCTCTGTTCAGGCCCATATTCGTCGTTGCCACCGGACCTGGCATCGGGCCAGAAAGGCACTCCTTAGAGTTTCGGACCGGTATCAGCTCCAGGCGAATCGTCGCCGGATCCCCGCTCCCACCTATACCATCGGAGATAGGGTCTGGTTGGCCACACGGGATCTTCCTTTACGGACTGAGTCTAGGAAGTTGTTACCGAAGTTCATTGGTCCGTTTGTGGTGGAGAAGGTGATCAATCCGGTGGCAATTCGACTCAAACTACCGAGGACGCTCAGAGTCCATCCCACCTTTCATGTCTCCTGCCTCAAGCCTGTTCTCCTCAGTCCTCTGTTGCCTCCTCCGCCTCCTCCTCCTCCTCCTCGGATGATCGGAGGTGGTCCTGCCTACACGGTGCGACGCATCATGGATTCCAGACGGCGGGGCCGGGGTTTCCAGTATCTCGTGGACTGGGAGGGGTATGGTCCTGAGGAGAGGAGTTGGATTCCGCGGCGACAGATCCTAGATGCTGACCTCATTCGTGACTTCTACCGCCTCCATCCTGGCGCTCCGGGAGTCCGCCCGGTGGCGTTGGGTCGGAGGGGGGGTACTGTAACGATCCCTGCAGTCTGAGTCGGTTTCTGTCTGGGTACTAGTTTTTTCTGCTCGGGATCTCCAGTTTCCCGAGGGTTCTGGAACGCTCCCTGCCTGGTTGCCGGGCAACGTTGCTAGGCGGGAGCTCTCTTGATTTCCGCACCTGCATCCCATCAGCAATCTGCACACCTGGTCCTGATCATCACCCTTCTTAGGCTCTGTCCTAACATCCATTCCCTGCCGGATCGTTAGCCATGAACAGTATGTTTGTCCGTGTATCAGCCTTGGAACTTCTAGCGTTAGTTTTGTTGTTTTGCACCTTTTTGACTTGCTGTATACTTACCTCCGTTTTGTTCTATCTGCAGTCACTCACCCGGAACCTTCACCCAACCTCTGCCTGATGGTCGGCGGCTGCCGAGCCATTACTGGACCTACCACTGCACCCTCAACAACCCATCCACGCCACCCGCTCTGTTCCCTGGATTATTCAGCCTCACTCGTGGATCTATTAAATAAACACTCACCTTTGTTTCAATTTACCTTGTCCTGGTCTGCTTCTGGGTTCTGGCTTAGTAAACCGTGACATTAATAGGGTCTCTAGTCTGCTATCTCCATCATGGAGGCAAGTCATGCAGTGAGAGTAAGTTGTCCACTCTTTGCACTTATAGTGAGTCTCCGTTCTGCACTTTTAGTGAGTCCCCACTTTGCACATTTTAGAAAGTCCCCAATTTGCACTTCTAGTGAGTACCCCCACTGCACTACCCCCCCTGCAGTCTGAGCCACATGTTGGAGGTGGGCTCCTTCCTTATTCCCTGGGCCCTTATTCCCCAGGCCTGGCAGATTACTGTGGGAGGAGCAGGCCTGGCTGGGGAGCCTGGTGCCCTTATTAGCCGTGTGGAAGCGGGGTTGTGGCAGGGGAGAGGGGTTTGAGGCTTATGGGAGAGTTCAGCCCAGCTCCAAAAGGGGGGATAGAGGATTAGGGAGGCTCTAAAGGAAGACATCTGCTTCTGTGCCAAGCTCCATATTATCAAAGACACCAGTGTTTCCCACATCATCAACTTTTCATGAGCACACTCACTGGTAAATATCAGCCACAGAGCTCTGGGTTTCCGAAGGGGGAGAGAGGGTAGGACCTTTGGCTCATTTGGAAATTCCACATTTTGCCCATGAAATTCTGATAAAGAATTCAAGCCTGCATGTCTAATAAGCCTATCACATATTCTCCCTTATTCGAAGGGAGATGGAAGCCCACAGATGCAGTTTTTTTTGTCTACTCTGTGTGAGTAGAGGTTAATTCCATTTATTTATGCTATTGATCATATTCACAAAATATAATGAATTTATTTATTTGTTTATTTTTCTTAATTTTTTCCCATTTATAGAAAGGATACGTCGTTTTAAAGGATAAACAGCTCACCTTCTCTTGTGCGGCCCTCAGCTTGCTGTCCCAGACTGCTCTGATTAGGGGGATGTCTGGGCTGCGGGTGGCGTAGCATTGGGCCTGCAGCACATGGCCCAGGGTGAGGCTGCTGATCCCTTCTTCCAGAACCTTCTCTATGTGGCTGAAGGACTAGCAGGCCTGAGTCCTGGCTCCAGCACTCACCAGCTGCATGATACAAGGCACCAGGGTGATCTGGCCAGCAGAGAACAAAGCCTCATCCACCTGTAGAGGGGCACAAGTACCACACAATCACACGTTAATTGAGCTGATGCTAGCCTATTTCTTGGTGTAACTATAGAACCCTGTGCCTGGTTCTCCCTTGTTCCCTTTCATTCTGGTTCCTCCTGGTTCTTTCAATGGAATTGAGCCATATATGAGACCAAACAGAAACTCATACACAAAGCATACACAATGCAGGATAGTTGTTCATCTCCATTCACATTATAGACCCTGATATCAGTATCATACATGCTGGCAGTAGTCAACCAAAGCTCTTTCCAGGGGTTAATGTTTTCCCCCAAAGCTGCCCTGTAGAACGGCTGTGCTTCTGCTTGGCCATGTTGCCCATGTACACACTCCTGGTTTCAGATAATAAATCTCTCCTCAAAATCAATCCATGGCTTGAAACTCAATTACACACTCCCACAGAACTGGCTACTGGTCTGCTAGGGCTGCAGTGGCTTAGGGGAGATGTCAAAATCAAATTAAAGTTTATTGGTCGGGTACACAGATTTGCAGATGTTATGACAGGTGCAGTGAAATACTTGTTTCTAGCTCCAACAGTGCAGTAATACCTAGCAAAAAATAAATGAAAATATACACATAATCCATAAAAATTAAGAAATTAAGAAATATCAGAACGAGCAATGTCAGAGACCGGATATAAATATATATATATATATAAATATATATATATATATATATATATATATATATATATATATATATATATATATATATATACATATAATGTATATAAATATGCACTGAGTGTACAAAACATTATGAACACCTGTTCTTTCCATGACATAGACTGACCAGGTGAAAGCTATGATCCCTTATTGATGTCACTTGTTAATCCACTTCAATCAGTGTAGATGAAGGGGAGGAGACAGGTTAAAGAAGGATTTTTATGCCTTGAGACAATTGAGACATGGATTGTGTATGTGTGCCATTCAGAGGGTGAATGGGCAAGACAAAAGATTTAAGTGCCTTTGAACGAGGTATGGTAGTAGATGCCAGGCGCACCGGTTTGTGTCAAGAACTGCAACGCTGCTGGGTTTTTCACACTTAAGTGTCCTTTGTGTATCAAGAATGGTCCACCACCCAAAGGACATCCAGCCAACTTTACACAACTATGGGAAGCATTGGAGTCAGCATCCCTGTGGAACGCTTTCGACACCTTGTCCATGCCTCGACGAATACACTCAATATTAGGAAGGCGTTAATGTTTTGTACTCAGTGTATATACTGTACATGTAATGGTGTGTATGGACAGTATATGAATAGAAAAGGTGTGTGCAGCAGTAGTTATATACACTGCTCAAAAAAATTAAGGGAACACTAAAAGAACACATCCTAGATCTGAATGAATGAAATAATCTTATTAAATACTTTTTTCTTTACATAGTTGAATGTGCTGACAACAAAATCACACAAAAATTATCAATGGAAATCAAACGTATCAACCCATGGAGGTCTGGATTTTGAGTCACCCTCAAAATTAAAGTGGAAAACCACACTACAGGCTGATCCAACTTTGATGTAGGGGCGGCAGGTAGCTTAGTGGTTAAGAGCGTTGTGCCAGTAACCGAAAGGTCGCTGGTTCTAATCCCCGAGCTGACTAGGTGAAAAATCTGTCGATGTGCCCTTGAGCAAGGCACTTAACCCTAATTGCTCCTGTAAGTTGCTCTGGATAAGAGCGTCTGCTAAATGACTAAAATGTAAATGTAATGTCCTTAAAACAAGTCAAAATGAGGCTCAGTAGTGTGTGTGGCCTCCACGTGCCTGTATGACCTCCCTACAACGCCTGGGCATGCTCCTGATGAGGTGGCGGATGGTCTCCTGAGGGATCTCCTCCCAGACCTGGACTAAAGCATCCGCCAACTCCTGGACAGTCTGTGGTGCAACGTGGCGTTGGTGGATGGAGCGAGATATGATGTCCCAGATGTGCTCAATTGGATACAGGTCTGGGGAACGGGCGGGCCAGTCCATAGCATCAATGCCTTCCTCTTGCAGGAAACCGGTCATGCTGCCAAACCGGTCATGCTGGAGGATGTTGCAGGCAGCAGAACGTTCTCCACGGCGTCTCCAGACTCTGTCACGTCTGTCACATGTGCTCAGTGTGAACCTGCTTTCATCTGTGAAGAGCACAGGGCGCCAGTGGCGAATTTGCCAATCTTGGTGTTCTCTGGCAAATGCCAAACGTCCTGCACGGTGTTGGGCTGTAAGCACAACCCCCACCTGTGGACGTCGGGCCCTCATACCACCCTCATGGAGTATGTTTCTGACCGTTTGAGCAGACACATGCACATTTGTGGCCTGCTGGAGGTCATTTTGCAGGGCTCTGGCAGTGCTCCTCCTGCTCCTCCTTGCACAAAGGTGGAGGTAGCAGTCCTGCTGCTGGGTTGTTGCCCTCCACGGCCTCCTCCACGTCTCCTGATGTACTGGCCTGTCTCCTGGTAGCGCCTCCATGCTCTGGACACTACGCTGACAGACACAGCAAACCTTCTTGCCACAGCTCGCATTGATGTGCCATCCTGGATGAGCTGCACTACCTGAGCCACTTGTGTGGGTTGTAGACTCCGTCTCATGCTACCACTAGAGTGAAAGCACTGCCAGCATTCAAAAGTGACCAAAACATCAGCCAGGAAGCATAGGAACTGAGAAGTGGTCTGTGGTCACCACCTGCAAAAGCACTTCTTTATTGGGTATGTCTTGCTAATTGCCTATAATTTCCACCTGTTGTCTATTCCATTTGCACAACAGCATGTGAAATGTATTGTCAATCAGTGTTGCTTCCTAAGTGGACAGTTTGATTTCACAGAAGTGTGATTGACTTGGAGTTACATTGTGTTGTTTAAGTGTTCCCTTTATTTTTTTGAGCAGTGTAGGATGAGCCATGACTAGAATACAGTATATACATATAAAGTGGTTAAAACAGTATGTAAACATTATTAAAGTGACCAGTGTTCAATGACTATGTACATAGGGCAGCAGTCTCTAAGGAGCAGGGTAGAGTACTGGGTGGTAGCCGGGTAGAACAGTGACTAAGGTTCAGGGCAGGGTACTGGGTGGAGGCCGCCTAGTGGTGACTGTTTAACAGTCTGATGGCCTGGAAATAGAATCACTTTCTCAGTCCCAGTCATTCTCTCAAACGGACAAATGGCTGGTAAAGATTTTGTGCTGTTCCATATAGAACTGAGGCCAACTTATTTATTTCATTTCCAAACATACACACAGACACACCTCATGGAGGGCTACAATGGAAAAATATGTTTCATTGTAGAAATTCTATATACTATTTTGTAAAGCCGCAAACATATAGACCTAACACAACTGGAATGTGAAAACAGACAAACAAAAACATGTATTAACTGGGGCTGTGACGATACCAGTACTGCAATATGTTTTCCATGGCAAAAATGAAAACATGAAGCAGACTCACTTTTGGTCCTTTAAAAACCTGCTGTATGTAAAATATTGTGTGCTATAGCTTGCCACGATACTAACGAGTATCACGATATTGTTATCGTCCCAGCTCTAGTTCTAACTGCAACGTGCTGTTCATTTCCTAATCAAACTAACTTAACCCTACTTGAGTCCTGTCAAAAGAACACAGTACATACATCAGTGAGGTGTAACACCCCAAATTAACATAAATTACCAGCCTATGTTTGAATAGCACATCAATTAGCAAGTTCCATATTCTTTCGCGATACACCACCTCACCAATAACACATGTTTTACACCACGGAGATAAGCAGGTGCCTTTGCATGCATGAGAGAAGAGCGTATGACGTTCACATGGGTGTCTGTCTGTGTTGTCTCATAATTAGCCACGCGATAATTAGCTGAGACTCCCAGATAAACGACATGTTAGACGACGAAGTTCCTAAATTCAATCATTTAAGCTCAAAGAAATCCATGTGATTAATGCAGAAGGACGCGTGGGGACCAATGGGACCATTGGAGAGGTCAGGTCACTGGAGACCCATCATCCTGCTGCATTGGGATAGGGATATCAGTGTGGTCACCACGCCACATCCTGGTTAATGCAAACAGCCGGCAGTGACAAGGTGTTAATTGGTGGTCTAAGCAGGGACCTTTAGGGTCTGTGAAGACGCTGACCTCCAGAGGGATCAAGTAGGCCAAAATCAATTGATGCATGGTGTGAGAGCAGGGTCCTTAGTCGATTACCATACGTACATACACGGGTATCGTTTTTCTCCCCCGTATTACCAGGGTTAAGTGTGGACCAGTGGTATTACTGAAGGCTTAGCACCTCGCCCCAACCCCCTCTTCACCTCCACTGAGTTACAGTACCCTTGCTCACTTTGTTAGTAGCAAATGAGGGCAATTGTCTAACCCTCACCGCCCCTAGATTCTAGGAGTTATAGTCCAATCACCTCCTAGGCTTATCTGAGATATCTAGTCCACATCGATGAGACAGGAGAAATTGCTTTTACATAAAAGTAGCCTTTATTACTAAATCAAATTATTATTATTACTAAATGGTCCTCTGTAGCTCAGCTGGTAGAGCACGGCGCTTGTAACGCCAAGGTAGTGGGTTCGATCCCCGGGACCACCCATACACAAAAAAAAAAAACATGTATGCACGCATGACTGTAAGTCGCTTTGGATAAAAGCGTCTGCTAAATGGCATATTATTATTATCAATGAGCAATATGTGCAGATATGGACCACTGCAAAGCTATGGGATGAAAACATGGTGCATGTTTTTAGTTATTCAGTACACATCAATGTAACATAGTGGAGATTCATGGGCAGTGTGATGGCTCTTTAAAAGACTGATACCGTACACAAGAAAGTTTCTCGACCTATACGACAAAATCAGCAGTTTGTAGATTGTGATTTGATAATAACAGAACAACACAAAGAGGGGGGATATGGCCACATCCATTTCCATAATAATATGGGTTTCCCATGATTCCTAGCTCCTGGGTTCACTTGTCAACTTTGATGAATCTTCAGCATCTGCTGCTCCAAATTACCGGGACAGCGGAGGAGACTAGAGAGGAGGGGAGGGGGATGGAGGCCTCCCTGGTTTCAAATGGTCGGATCAATCACCGGATCATTTACCTATGAGCATTATCTACGTCTGGTCTGCAGCGTAACATAAAAGCCTGAGTCGCCCGAGACGTCAACAACAAATCGTAATTGAAATTCCATTTATGAGCCATCATATCTCCTCCATCTGAGAAGCCCCGGTCAGGTCGGACGGGTGGCGAGGATCTCTTAACAAGCCATAAAAAGAGCTCACCATTTTGAATTCCAAAAAAGGAGGGCTACCATTTGTTGATTTTAACATCAAAAAGGGGCCAGCGCAGGGCCCCATGACTGTTAAAGACAAACTCCCCATAGCTTCCACCAAGCAGGTGTGTGATGATCAATTATTAAAGCTTCAGCTCAGGTTACTACTGGTGCTGATGTGAAGGGGGGGGGGACGGCTTTTCACAGCGAACCTGCGACTGGAGGAAAAAGGGAAAAAGGGGAGAGAATACTATTTACATAAAATTAACAGTTCAAAAGAATGAGTTCACACACCAATCAAACGTGTTAATTGACTGTCAGTGGTGTGACCCTGAATATACAACACAACTACATTATTCATCTTCCGCGTTGACAGGGAAGACAGTCCAATTTGCATTGCCGTCATAAGCGTGATCAACAACCACAACGCCACATGCATTTTTAATAGGGAAGAGATGAGACCGTTAATATTCATAAGGGTCAAACAATTGCATATAACATGAAACTTCCTATAACAAGCAAAGTATTTTTCAAACAGTAACCTTAGGAGTCTAAATAGTCCAGAGAGAAAAGGAAGGACACGCGGTATTAAAGATTTCATGGTTAAATCAATAGTAAGGCATGTTCATAGTGAATGGTATATCTAGCCTCCACTCCCTCTCACTGCAATAGCAGATATCCTGACACCAAACGCTAAAAGGTACAATGTAGCTTATGTTTTGCAATCATATATTTAGATTGTTTACTGTCTTACTGAAAATGCATATTTAGTTATTGTGCAAGCCGAGTTTTAAATGTACCTCAGAGTTACAAAATCTTGACTTGACCACTGTTTGACTTGACACTAAACATGTCTCAGACCTTATTTCCCCAACGATCCCTCCAAGCCACACAAACTTCCTCTCCTCTCTGTGAGACGTCTGAGGTGATCGCAGGATGCGCTGCCTACTTAGCATTAATTAAAGCCGTGTTTTGGCTTCATGCTTTATCAACCTTTATTTCATGGCTTAAACACCATCATTTTTCATAAACTCAATGACGTGTCAAAAGGTCACTGAGCCCCAAGGACTCTCTGGGATCCAGACAGTAACACATATGTAAATGCTGGAACACTGGAACACTTGAACCGGCTGCATGGATGAATCCATCTGCTCTCAAGCCTTAACTGGGTCTTGTAACACGCCTGGTGTGTCGGAGGCCTTCTTAATTGTCATTTTTGTTAGAAACTTCCAAGGCATGACCAAGCTAGAGTGCGAGGCTATATTTACACTGGTGTTATAGAGTAACCCTTTGGGCTCCATTCTGCTGAATGACTGTGTGACTCTGGGTCATTAGCAGGGCTGGGTATGTACAGTATGTATAGACTATAGACCAGACTGGGTATGTACAGTATGTACAGTGGGGGAAAAAAGTATTTGTCAGCCCCAATTGTGCAAGTTCTCCCACTTAAAAAGATGAGAGAGGCCTGTAATTTTCATCATAGGTACACGTCAACTATGACAGACAAAATGAGATTTTTTTTTACAGAAAATCACATTGTAGGATTTTTAATGAATTTATTTGCAAATTATGGTGGAAAATAAGTATTTGGTCAATAACAAAAGGTTCTCAATACTTTGTTATATACCCTTTGTTGGCAATGACACAGGTCAAACGTTTTCTGTAAGTCTTCACAAGGTTTTCACACACTGTTGCTGGTATTTTGGCCCATTCCTCAATGCAGATCTCCTCTAGAGCAGTGATGTTTTGGGGCTGTCGCTGGGCAACACGGACTTTCAACTCCCTCCAAAGATTTTCTATGGGGTTGAGATCTGGAGACTGGCTAGGCCACTCCAGGACCTTGAAATGCTTCTTACGAAGCCACTCCTTCGTTGCCCGGGCGGTGTGTTTGGGATCATTGTCATGCTGAAAGACCCAGCCACGTTTCATCTTCAATGCCCTTGCTGATGGAAGGAGGTTTTCACTCAAAATCTCACGATACATGGCCCCATTCATTCTTTCCTTTACACAGATCAGTCGTCCTGGTCCCTTTGCAGAAAAACAGCCCCAAAGCATGATGTTTCCACCCCCATGCTTCACAGTAGGTATGGTGTTCTTTGGATGCAACTCAGCATTCTTTGTCCTCCAAACACGACGAGTTGAGTTTTTACCAAAAAAGTTCTATTTTGGTTTCATCTGACCATATGACATTCTCCCAATCCTCTTCTGGATCATCCAAATGCACTCTAGCTAACTTCAGACGGGCCTGGACATGTACTGGCTTAAGCAGGGGGACACGTCTGGCACTGCAGGATTTGAGTCCCTGGCGGCGTAGTGTGTTACTGATGGTAGGCTTTGTTACTTTGGTCCCAGCTCTCTGCAGGTCATTCACTAGGTCCCCCCGTGTGGTTCTGGGATTTTTGCTCACCGTTCTTGTGATCATTTTGACCCCACAGGGTGAGATCTTGTGTGGAGCCCCAGATCGAGGGAGATTATCAGTGGTCTTGTATGTCTTCCATTTCCTAATAATTGCTCCCACAGTTGATTTCTTCAAACCAAGCTGCTTACCTATTGCAGATTCAGTCTTCCCAGCCTGGTGCAGGTCTACAATTTTGTTTCTGGTGTCCTTTGACAGCTCTTTGGTCTTGGCCATAGTGGAGTTTGGAGTGTGACTGTTTGAGGTTGTGGACAGGTGTCTTTTATACTGATAACAAGTTCAAACAGGTGCCATTAATACAAGTAACGAGTGGAGGACAGAGGAGCCTCTTAAAGAAGAAGTTACAGAGCTGTGAGAGCCAGAAAACTTGCTTGTTTGTAGGTGACCAAATACTTATTTTCCACCATAATTTGCAAATAAATTCATAAAAAATCCTACAATGTGATTTTCTGGATAATTTTTTTCAAAAAAAATCTCAATTTGTCTGTCATAGTTGACGTGTACCTATGATGAAAATTACAGGCCTCTCTCATCTTTTTAAGTGGGAGAACGTGCACAATTGGTGGCTGACTAAATACTTTTTTCCCCCACTGTATAGACTATAGACCAGACTGGGTCAGTGTGGGTAAAGTGACCTGGTATTGATGAACAGTCAGCTGTGGGTAAAGTGACCTGGTATTGATGAACAATCAGCTGTGGGTAAAGTGACCTGGTATTGATGAACAGTCAGCTGTGGGTAAAGTGACCTGGTATTGATGAACAGTCAGCTGTGGGTAAAGTGACCTGGTATTGATGAACAATCAGCTGTGGGTAAAGTGACCTGGTATTGATGAACAGTCAGCTGTGGGTAAAGTGACCTGGTATTGATGAACAGTCAGCTGTGGGTAAAGTGACCTGGTATTGATGAACAGTCAGCTGTGGGTAAAGTGACTTGGTATTGATGAACAGTCAGCTGTGGGTAAAGTGACTTGGTATTGATGAACAGTCAGCTGTGGGTAAAGTGACCTGGTATTGATGAACAGTCAGCTGTGGGTAAAGTGACCTGGTATTGATGAATAGTCAGCTGTGGGTAAAGTGACCTGGTATTGATGAACAGTCAGCTGTGGGTAAAGTGACCTGGTGGCGCTGTGGTCTAAGGCACTGCATCGCAGTGCTAACTGTGCCACTAGAGATCCTGGTTCGAAATTATCAATGGAAATCAAACGTATCAACCCATGGAGGTCTGGATTTGGAGTCACCCTCAAAATTAAAGTGGAAAACCACACTACAGGCTGATCCAACTTTGATGTAATGTCCTCAAAATGAGGCTCAGTAGTGTGTGTGGCCTCCACGTGCCTGTATGACCTCCCTACAATGCCTGGGCATGCTCCTGATGAGGTGGCGGATGGTCTCCTGAGGGATCTCCTCCCAGACCTGTCTCCTGAGTGGCACAGTGGTCTAAGGCACTGCATCGCAGTGCTAGCTGTGCCACTAGAGATCCTGGTTCGAATCCAGGCTCTGTCGCAGCCGGCCGTGACCGGGAGACTCATGGGCGGCGCACAATTGGCCCAGCGTCGTCCAGGGTAGGGGAAGGAATGGCCGGCAGGGATGTAGCTCAGTTGATAGAGCATGGCGTTTGCAACGCCAGGGTTGTGGGTTCGAGTCCCACGGGGGGCCAGTATAAAAATATGTATTCACTAACTGTAAGTCGCTCTGGATAAGAGCGTCTGCTAAATGACTAAAATGTAAATGTTGTAAATGTATTGATGAACAGTCAGCTGTGGGTAAAGTGACCTGGTATTGATGAACAGTCAGCTGTGGGTAAAGTGACCTGGTATTGATGAACAGTCAGCTGTGGGTAAAGTGACCTGGTATTGAGGGGGAACAGCTCCATGGCCCTCTATCAGATATGCTAATGGTCACATCTCCCCGTTAAGCCCTCATGCATAATTATACGAAGGAAATGATAATATAAGTGTGCAAAATGGATCAAATTAATATGACATAACTTTTGGATAATGCAGGAAGGAAACACATAACACAAAATGTAAACTGAGTATGACTAAACGCAGCATAATGCAAGTGAATATTTGTAATAGAATTATGCTTGTTTCTCAATCTATGAAGCATTGTTAACAATGGGTCCACAGTCAATGGGTGAATGTAGTACTTTGGACTGAAGGCAGGGGGGGATATTGAATGACTCCATCACCAAAACACTGGAGCAAGGCGTGTCATAAGACCTCTCAAACTGTATTAGAACAAATCACCCTTCTAAACCTCACTCTCTTATAATCTATAAAGGAACATGCCTATTTCATGACACAAAATTCTTAATCTCTTTCCAGTTTTTTTTTTATATTTAAAGGTTGGCAAATAGTTGTAAATGTAGGGATCAAGGAATAAGTTTTGTTAGGCGCATTTAAGTGCATATATTATTTCTGCTTTTTGGATTTGATGCAGAATAACTGTTTAATCCTTTTGCGGTGGATGTCAGTTTGTCAGGTCTGTGTGCTGTGATTTCATCTTGAACTGGCTTCAAGTCTTTGGGGCTCTTTCAGCATTAGTACATTCAAAGCGCATCACGTCTCTGAATGGGAAACGATAAGAGATGGGCTCATGTTGTGCTACGCCCTGAGGAGATTCTGGGGCTTCTGACACCTCATTTCTACAAATATAAAATGTTCAGGAGAACCAAAACCTTTCTCCCCTTCTCTTGTATCTCTCACCATGTTAGTCTCTCTTACTCCAGAAGAAAAAAAAGAACATATTTTTTAAATTTCATCCCCTTGTTTTTCCTCCATGTCTATGTTTGAGCATAACCCTTGTATGCTTGCTCAACTGTCACACAACATCAGTGTTACTTAAACAGCGACATAAATAGACGAACGAAACGCACAAAGAAAGGCAAATATGGGGGACCTCTGCAAGCATCCTCCCTGGTCCAGAACTGCATTTGGAGACAAAAAAGACCTACAGACACATGTTCAAAATTGAATAGTTATTACCAGAACAAATATTACAGAAAGAAAAATAAGCAGGAATCATGAAAAGACACTATAAAGACAAAACGTGACACTGGCCTCTCTCTTTCACTGTGCGGTTCCCATTCTGCCTGCCTGTCTGCCCTCGACATGCCCGTTTCAGAGATGCCCACGTGGAGAAGTAACACTGACACGTCGGCTCTGGTCAACTTTATGCTTCCCCACGCACATTCACTCGCCACAATACAGGAGCAAATAAATGCATATTTTTACATTTTTAAATTTGACAAAATGTCTGTTGACAAAAATAAATATCAGAATTGACTTATTGCTGTGTTTTATCTTAAATGTACTTCAACACAAATGTATATAAAAAAACAAAAAAACAACAATCTAAAGTAAAAAATCAAATATAAAAAGTCAAACTGATAAAGGTACATGTTGATGGAAAGTGTTGTAACACATTGTAGCCCAGACCATCAGTGTTGTGTATGCTGAAGTGACAGTAGGGCATGTTTTCTCTTTGCGTTAAGGCAAAATGCCCTACTGCCTTCAACTGTCCCGACCTCAGATTTTTTGACAAATTGGTTGTGAGGGTTTTAGGACTGATGCACATATCGCAAAAATAATTTCTGCCAAGCTACCACTATGACCTGCCCGTGGGACATGACAAGCTCCTAGATGCATCGCTCTATCAAACCGGATCTTTCCAGGACAATGCAAATGATGACAAATTCCATCATCCCGCATTGTGCGCTTTCCCGCTAATCTCCCTAATTCGAGAAAATCGGGAGGGTTTCGCCGTTTCAGCTGAGGGGCATGTTTGTCTGATTGAATGATGCTAAAACTGCAACCCTCAACCCCCGTTCATTCTCCCTTTCCAGCTGTGACCACCTCTTTCTGTCTGCCATTCTGTCTTTTTTTTACTGAGTGGCCCATGCAACCTTTATTTACCATTTATTAACAGTCATAAGCATAGAATAGACCGGTCAACTCCTAACCTGTGCACACCTGAAATCAAGACAAGTTTAATCTTATATCTGTACAATTTCTAAACATTGTAAACCCTATCTCTTTAATGGTTTTATTGTGTCGGTACAATGTAAATACTATCTCTTGGATGGTTTTATTGTGTCAGTACAACGTAAACCCTATCTCTTGAATGGTTTTACTGTGTCAGTACAGTGTAAACTCTATCTCTTGAATGGTTTTATTGTGTCAGTACAACGTAAACCCTATCTCTTGAATGGTTTTATTGTGTCAGTACAATGTAAACCCTGTCTCTTGGATGGTTTTATTGTGTCAGTATCAGTCAGTTCTGTGTATGAAAATGTATGCACTCACTAACTGTAAGTCGCTCTGGAAAAGAGTCTCTGCTAAATGACTAAAATGTAAAAATGTACTGTATGTTGTTTTTTTTTACATTTTTAGTCATTTAGCAGAGACTCTTATCCAGAGCGACTTACAGAAGCGATCAGGGTTAAGTGCCTTGCTCAAGGGCAGATCGACAGATTTTTCACCTAGTTGACTCAGGGATTAGAACCAGCGACCTTTCAGTTACTTACCCAACGCTATTAACCGTTAGGCTACCTATGTTTGTGTTGTTGTTGTTGTTGTTGTGGGTGGGGTGAGGGGGGACAGGGACGACAGTGAGTGATGTCCACTCCGTTTCCCCGATGACTAGTGGTGACACGTCAGGCTGTCACATTGGTAAAGGCGCTGGTCTGGAGAGGCAAAGGCCAGTCCTACTGCATCGCCTTGTCCAGCCATCATTTACTGTAGCGGATAGGGTCCAGCCACTTGGACAGACACACCAAGGTTACACTAAAGGACATCTGCTTAAAGCGAGTGGACAACATGCAGTGCAGTACACATCTATACAAATACAGGCAAGAGGAACAAAAGACCAACAGAGAGAGGCAGAGAGAATGTCCCAGTGAGGATAGGTTGTGGTAGTTCCCTCTACTTTCAAGAGATGGCAGTATGACTGCATGGAAAAGGCTGTGGTCGTAGGGGAATATGGCTAAGCATTCTCAATGCAGTACATACATAGGCATACCCTGTATACAGTGTGTATTGCCAGATAGATTCTACCTCTTCTCAGATATCTTATGGACAACAACAAAATGTTATTTTTTTTACAGATAAAAAATAAATATCCTTGCAAGTCAATGAAAGGTAGATTAAGGTCAATGGAATTTGTCAGTTAGAAATTAAATAAAAATGTTCAATGTTTTTTATGCTTTTCAAAAATGCTCTGCATCAATATATCTTGCTGATACAAATTCAGGATCTGATGAAATGGTTCAGCTAAATGTTGGTTCATATTTGAAAATACTATCAAACTTGTTTGGGTGTCCTTCTTGGCTTTATAGAATACATTTGATTGAATAGATACTGTATCCACTAGCTATATTATTTCCACTTTAAAACGCGACAGGTTTTGAAACGCTACAGATTTTAAAATTTAAACTGTTGATAATGTATAGAAGAAAACATTAAATTACCAGTTTTTTACTTTAAAATCAAACAAAAATAAAAATTGCTTTAAATTCAAAAACATAAAACACGATATTTAACTTTTCTCTTTCCCCCTAACAGCCCACCTTTCCTGTACCCTCACTAACATGCATAGTACCTGACAGATACTTACATAATAAATCCATATCAATAATACATCTGGAAAAAGACGAACATGGGGCTATGTCCAAAGCAACGCAGTGCTTGCTTAAAACAGGAAATAGTCTATAATTCATCGACAACACTTCTCCCTTTGTAAAGTGTGATTAAATGACAATGGCCCTTGAAAAATGAATGAGCCAGGTTAAAAGTTACTACTCCTTCGTACCATACTGTACCGTACCCACCACCTCTATGTGTAATTAATGACAAAGTGAGTTGCCAGAAGTAAATGGGACATAAATGCTATCTCTTCCCTGAGCCATCAGTTCTACTGCTATTTAAAAAAGAACATCTCCTTAATAAATGAAGACAAAACGGCAAAGCTCGTCCACCGTAACGCGACGACGACCTAATAATATTTTTTCACCAGAAGCACTTACTGTCCCTTTTGAATATAGTAGAATTACAGAAAGAATTAAATATAGCAGCAATGTAGTCATAGAAAAAGTCAAAAAAATAGCCCATATCACCAAAATACACTAGCTACAACACATAGTGGTCAGAAGTGGCATTCCTAACACACTAAAGCAGTATATTAACCTCAAGGTGATGATTCTTGTTACTAGGGCACACTACTACTGTGCTTAAAATCTATTCCCATTTATGTATGATGTATCCATTTATCTATCTGTCAGCATCATCTCTATTCAGCTCTGTCTCCTGTCCTGCCTTCCTGTGTTTATATATACACTGTATTAGCTATATTTACAGTGTGTAGGCTAGTGCTGGGCTGTTCTGTGTTCTGGCCCGTAGATCATACTATTCAAATAGCCTCTCTGCGTTGTGCTTTGCTGAACTATGTACGCTATGCCAGGTCTGTTTGTATTTACCCTGTAGTGAGTTTGCGCCTGTCTGTGTTTACCAACCTACTCTATACTTCAGAAGGAGCATTTCTCATCTGTGTGTGTGTGTGTGTGTGTGCGCGTGTGTACATGCGTGTGTGGTTGTGTGTGCGTGTGTGTGCACACGCTCACTCCACTCCTGTCAGCCATGCCTCTCGTCACTGCAGGGGGAAAAAACACACCCGGGCATCTCTGAATATAGTGGCTAGTTACCATAGTAATAGAATGGTCATACTTCTCCCCTTCCTCAGACAGTGATAGGACTGGACAGCACTAGCCGTTTTTCTTTTAGGTATGCCTTTGTTTTTCTGTTATTTATACCGCACACTAAAACAGAACCACTCCCATTTTATCATGCTAAAAAAGGGATCATATTCTGGTGAAATGTCATACCAAAGAGAAAAAACGAACATATTTGGACCATTTATTGACTGAGAGTGTTTGTCATTGTAACAATGGGCTGAGGGTTCTAATATGTATCTCTGGCTGTGACATTGTTAGGTGGCAATAATCCAATATCTTTTGTGACATGGCTAGTCTATTCCTTAATCTCCTCCTTTAGACTGATCAACAGTGACAACAGTGAGTAAACACACACACACACCAGTCTGCATGCAATGAGTCACTCACTCCAACAGAAATTAAACCTCTCAAATGAATCTGTCAAATCACATCCATACATCCGGAGTACTGACAGTTACATATTTGTATTAATTTTCCTTTTTCTAATATCCATCCACTGAACATTCCATTCAATTCAATGGAGTTTATAAGGAAATAGACAGAGATCAGCAATTGTGTTCACTTCTCTAAGCCAATAACAAACACTAGCGACATGGTTTCAATGACTGTACCAGGGGAGATTGAAAAGAGGCCACCCACTACCCACGGGAACGCATATCTGATCTTAAGTGACTGGCTAGGTGTGTAAGGGTCACTGCACTGGGACACGTGGCGCGAGTGTGTGTGTGCATGTGTGTGGAGGCCTATGCCTGTGTTCATATAGTGCGTGTGTGTGTGTGTGTGTGTGTGTGTGTGTGTGTGTGTGTGTGTGTGTGTGTGTGTGGCTGCGACAGTGGTGGCTATCCTATCCCTCCTTTACGTGGCTTGTTGACATGAACCAAAGCAGTCAAGCACCAATAATACATGAAGAGTTGTTCAGAGCCAATTAGGATCAGTTGTCAAGGCAGGACCCATTAAGGAAAGCCTGTGTGTGTGTGTGTGTGTGTCATGGGGCCGGGTAGAGAGAAGAGGGACAGTGGCCCAGTGAGAGCCCAATGCGCTGTGACAGATCCAGTCCTTCCCATGTCCTGGGCCGGTACAAGCTAATACCAGCCTCCCAAAGCCACGTGGCCGAGGCAGGGCTGGAGTGAGCTGGGGTGGGCTGGGGTACTACTGCCTGCCTAACACAGCCTCTGCTTCCTGAAAATGACTGCTGCCACTGGCACTTAGCCTCCACTGGGTTACAGCAGGGAGAGGAGGGGGGAGGATGTGGGTGTGTCTATGTGTGTGTGTGTGTGTGTGTGATGGTGGGGGGGATAAATAAGGACACCCTCTCAGTCTTACCCACCCCTGCTACTGTCCACCACCTCCCTCTCTCACCCCCTGTAAAATGGCTCCTCATCAGATCACTGACACCCTATACATGCCTCACACAC
Source organism: Coregonus clupeaformis (assembly GCF_020615455.1). Lineage (NCBI taxonomy): Eukaryota > Metazoa > Chordata > Actinopteri > Salmoniformes > Salmonidae > Coregonus > Coregonus clupeaformis. Next base: position 17,199,110 of record NC_059220.1, on the reverse strand, counting down.
TCTCACACACGCTAGCCAATGCGTGCACGCATATACACACACTCTCACACACACATCCACACATACGCTAACCCATGCGTGCACGCACATACACACACTCTCACACACAAATACAAACAGATGCCCAAGCCCCGCCCTCTGATTCCACCACTGTCCTCATCAAAGAGACAACGTCCAGAGCAGGGACCTGTGTCAGGGCAGATATCCGTCCGTTTACGTGGGCTTGTTTTAGGGAAGACGAGGGTAAGGAGGTGGGTGGAGACCCTGTTGTCGTTCTCCACTTAAATCTACCAGACCCCCAGTGTGTGGTGGTTTGAATTTTAGTCAGCCACATACTGGGACGGGACAGGACAGTTACCTCAGCCTCTCTGGTGACTCACAGAGGAGGGTCACTGTCACCAGTGGCCTACGTGCCCAATAACGTGTGTGTGTGTGTTCTCATCTATGAGAAACAAGGCTAGTCATACATGAATCATTACTAGGCCTATGCCTGACCCTGTACAGGTGTGTGTGTAATACTAGGCCCCGGGGTATACCACCGACATGCCATTCAGGCCATTCCTTATCGGGTTTGAAAGGTGAGTGGTGTGTTTGTCAAGCTCAAGTGTGTACAGTTGACCCCAACGTTTGGGAAAGATGAGTAAGGTCTGAGTTAGTCGGTATAGACGTACACAGATAATGTTCAGAGACGGGACAAGAATCTAGAATCAGGAGGGAAAGTTTGGGATTTTAACCACAACTGTCAGTCCAAGCATTTTTGAATCACTACCCTCCGAAACAGGTAATTTAATATTTTTTCTATGACTCAGATACTAAAAAAAAACTAAAAACATCTCGTACCGTACATCAACTAACTCCACCGCCAACAAAAACCCATGTATAACATCCTCCAAAGCAACTGTGTCCACTGACTGACAATAAAGAAAAGCACCATCGTCTTCAATCTCTCGGCTGATCAAACCCTTCTAGCTGCAAACCTCATTTTTCATCAGCTCAATTACTCAACAACTGTTTCTCTCTCTCTGCCTCCCTCCCCCTCGGTTGGAAGTGATCATTTGTTATTTTATTAAAGCTGATAACATCCCCTGCATTGTCTGCCAGGGCTCGCTGGAGAGCCGCCCCTACTGTTCTAGCCTCCAGCACTTCTCTCTATTATTGGTGCATTATTTCACGCATGCCATGCTTTTTTATCAAGCGCTTTTGAAGTAATGTTAATAGACTAGAAAATTGAGACATTTATTAAGTATGGGCCGTGTTTATGAAGAAATCCATAAAGTATGACAGGGAGGCGAGGTGAGATAAAAGCGGTTGTTTTAATAGATTATGGTGAAGGGGAGAGCCGTCAGGAGCGCTCATTTTTCATGGGACAATTTTTTGTTGTATTAGAAATGAAGTTAAACGTCCTAATTAATCTGTACTGTACATACTGTGTATCTGCCCTCCCTCATCACACACACACACACACACACACACACACACACACACACACACACACACACACACACACACACACACACACACACACACACACACACACACACACACACACACTCACCCGTCTGACTAGGATAGATCCTTCTGGCCCCACTGAAGCTTTAGATGTCTTGCTTTTTACCTAATTACCGTCCTGTGGTAATTTAGGTGGATGTTGCCTCCACAGGCTGGCGAACGGGGCTGATGAGTTTTTGGGGAGGTGGGGGTGAGGGATGGATGATGGAAGAGAAATTCAGAGGGAGAACAACTTGCCATAAAACAGAAGCACTTAGCTTAATTTTGGCTATTGATCAAAAGCTAAACTTCCCCCCAGAAGTCTTCTCTTTTTCTCCCAACCTAAAACTCAGTCAGCCAGCCAACTCACCATAGAGCTCTATCTGCTCCCTAATCATCAGTCAGAGAACCCTCACATAGCGCTTCATCTTCACATTAGAGGACAGAATCCCTCCCTATGTTCTCTTCACACAGGCCTCTGTCTGGGAGGTTCTGCCTAACTTGACCTCTGAACTTCCCTAACAAGAGGGTCAGCCACAGCTCAGCTCATTGTTTTATCGCATTTAGCCTCCCTTAAGAAGATTATTCAAATTCTAATGCCCGCCGCGCTTCCGCTCCTCCCTTTGACGCTAATTGGTAACGTCAGATCCACTTTCCCCTTCGCTTCAGAGTCCACTTTGACAATTTCCAAAATCCAATGCAAATCCTATTGCGGGCTCGTGAGAGGCTTCCACAATATTGACTGTCACTCACAATTAGGGGAGTGAAGGAAGGGTGAGCGGTGAGCAGAGCGTTGACCTCGCAACCTGAGGCTAACCCTGCTAGCTCCCCAAATGCTCCTCTACAATTTCATCAGTGAATATCATTACCCCACCAATTGTCCCATGGGTGCTCCATTTACCTTAACACAAGAAAGAGGATATGTTTTAACAACCATTCATCTGATTAGATATGGCACTACTGTGTTTGTGGCTGTAATGCAGCTCCAAAGAGATTGTGATTGTGGGGGAATAGAATGGGAAGCATTAAATCAAATAGGTGTGAATAAAATCACCCATTTGGGACTCCTGCTGTTTACCAGCATGCTGGTTAATGAAGGGTCAATATTCTCAGTCTGGCAACCCGCAAGCCTAATCATCTGTTATGAGTACAAATTGTTTTTTCTTTACAAAGACCTGGATGCTACAGAATATCAGACTTTTTTTCTTATTATTATGATAATGAAAAATGTGGTTGTGGAATCTGAGTGATACTGAGGGACTTGATTCAACAACTGGGCGAAAATGCAGTAAAATCTGTTTTTATTACAATTTTTATTAGAGTTTTCTTGGGATAACTTGGTGGTTGTTGTAAATAGCATGGGTGACTTCGAAAGCTGAAACCATAGACATTTTACATTTTTTGTTAAAGCTGGAACGACTCTTTTTTTTCCACCAGTGATTGATGTGATTGAACAGGGTCATTTTTGATAATTAAATTATGCAAATAATGTAGACAAAACACATGTCTGGAGAGAATTCACATTAAATCACAGATAAACATCAAAATACCAAAACAAGAACAAATTGGTTGGAAGAGGGACTCTGATCTCTGGTATTGTATCTTAAGGCAGAGCAGTGACCACAATCAAATGCGTCACCCCTGTAGAAAACCCTCATGAACCATATCACTGCTATTATTATGTTAAACATGACCTCCAAGCAGAAACGAATCAAGTGTGTAACTGATAGAACAACAAACACATAAACAAACCCAAAATTAAATTATTGTCCCTTTTTTGTAAGCCTCCCGGTTGATTTCACCTTAACGATGGTAACAAAAACACGCCCCAAGGGCCTGAGGCGACGACATCATAAAGGTTAACGTATTCTGTACATCATCAGGGCAGAGAGGGATCTGTCAGATTCCGGACGACATCAACAGTTAGTCGGGAGAGAGGTGGAGCAGACATACAGACAGACAGAGCATTAAGGTTCAACGTCTATCACACGCCACGCCAAGCCTTCCTCTGGTCTGCCACCAGTCCTACTCCCAGTCCCAGTCAGATCCGGCATGCCCAGTGTACCAGGCCTGTCAGGAGCCATGTGCTGTCCCTCACTCTGGCCACTTCTCTGTTCTACCATATTCAGCCTACTGCCATTGTCAGTGCTGTTCCTCAAACTAGCCATTTCAGCCTAGTGCTTTATTTTGTGGGTCTCAACAGCCATATGAAAAAGCCATTTAACAACAGGCCTAAAAGCTCAAACAATAGACTTCACCAATCAAAGTATTGCCATAAAGCAAGACAATGCAATATTTTGTAAATTAAACTTGTAGAATGTCCCTGTGTGTGAAACCAGACTGAGGAAATAATTAAGACTACAGAATAAAGCATTTGAGCTATTCAAACCCCTTCCCCTCCTCCTCCCCCTTTCTTTAATAGGATTCCACTTTTAATCACTCATTATTTCCTAAATTGGGCGAGAGGGGGGTTGGTTTGGTCTCAGACTGCCTCTCCTTTGTCTGTCTATATTGGTGCTGGGACCCCGACGCTAGGCTATATCAACACGGCAACATTGGAAATCTCCGCGGCAGCAGATTCTCATTAAGATGTGAGTCGTGGGGGGCAACATATCTGCATGCTCACAGCGAGGGACTAATTGTATCAATATGTAAAATTCACCCCCTGAACACAGAGATGTTGTTCATATATTTTTGTTTTAATTGAACCAGTGTAGCATGGACGTAGAGTCAGCACAGTGAGAGACAAGATACTGTCTTTGGGATCATTCTATAGAGTTCAGTGCAAACAAATCAGATGTAATTGTTTTCAGGGGAAATTGCTTTGGATTTTGAACAATCATGAATAATCACATTAAGCGAGACAAATGCTTCTGTTGTTTAAAGGCGAAATGACATAATGTTTGTATATGCCACTAAGGGTCTACAGCAGGGGTAGGCAACTAGATTCAGCTGCGGGACGTTTTTTTGTCGGAGTGGATGGTCGGGGGGCCAGAACATATTATAATAATTTGTAAACTGCAAATTGACCACAACTAAGTCCAAAAAGAGATTGTATTTGAAAAGAACAATCATTTCATTCATTGATTACATCACAGATGTCTATTATTTTCCCGTGGGAATACTTGGGAACAGATTATCTAAGTTAAATTCATTTTTAGCTGAATTCCACCCCTTCCCCCCCAGGCACCATTGACACATCGGTAAGATATCCCCAACACTGAACGGTTCTATATCTCATCCATCCATCCATCCATCCATCCATCCATACACACGTGTTCTCACTCGTCAGAGGATTTGGATAGGGATCAATGTCAGTGTGGATGAGATGGACACTCGCCTTGTTGACAGTAACTTGACTAGAGTAATCCCCAGTATAGACTGGGTAAACACACAGCACCAGCCGCCCATGTAACCACGGATACACTCACTTCCTGTGTTCTCTCCTGTTGAGCTGTGTCTGTGTGTTTAAACAATAAGAAAATACCTTCCATCCTCCAAACTTCACACGAACGCAGATGCAGATACACAAACAAACGTATACACACACACAAGTGCAGACAAATACACACTCACACAGCTTTAGATCCTAGTCGGATTTCAAAGGCTATGATGTCTTTGTTTCTAGTTCCTCGCCAGACTCAAACTACAAAGTTGTAGCTAGTTATACCGATCCCCATAATGATCAACCATTCATATCCATCTCAGTCTTTCAGTAGGAACGCTCTATGCACCACTATGCTCCTAGTAAGTCCCTAGAAACACAATCTAGCCACTTAGCCATCAGTCTCCCCCTCTCACCTCATGCTTCTTGTAAGTTCCCAGTATTAACAAAAGAGACACACATATATCTCCAACCCATTCACCCTACTACCTCCTTTCCATGTTTCTACTAAGTCCCTTGGAATCTAAAAGACAACCACATCTCCAACCCAGTCACCCAGCCATCCATCCCAACACCCTCCCCTCCTTCTCCACTCCCCTGGGGGTCTCTTACCATGAGGGCCTGGCTGTAGGGCCCGATGTTGGCGGGAACCCAGCGGGACAGGCTCTGGACGTGAAGGGCCTCTGCAGTGGAAGGTGCCCTCCTCCGGGTCAGTCGTGGAGCAGGCAGTCCATCTGGAGGAGCTGACCGGCAGGCAGAGGGGCCTGGACACACACCCCGGAGAGGTGGTGGGAGGAATGAAGAGGAGGGGAGGACATGAAGGAGGAGAGCCTGATGACATGACCTGTATACTCATCAAAAGTATACTGACAATGAAGGATTTTGTGAGAATATGTGAAAAGATATGCCTGCAAAACATTGAAAGGGGAACTGTCTCTGCTCTTTGGGTGAGGGGTCAGTCCAGGGTTGCTAAATAGTCTGTAATCTCTTCTCCTTATCCCGTCCTTCATCTGCACTGATCTAAGAACGCAGGATAGGTGTGTGTAGGTAATATGACGTAGGAGACAGGGATGGGAACCTGGCAGGGGGGTTGATACCGAAGTGGGTGGTGTAGACTTTGTTGATGTCCTCCATGTTCCTCACATACAGGTGAACCAGGACAATATGTTGCAGCTGCCAGCCTCTCCTCTCCAGCTCACCTACACAGGACCAAGTCACAGGTTACTGATACAGGCACAAATATCTAATTGTAGGGAGAATACAAACTAGGTTGCTAAAAGATTGTGGTGACACTTGGGACCATACTGAATGCACATTGAACTATGCTTACCTTGACATACGGTGGGGTCCAGAATGATTGGATCACTTGATACATTTGAATAAATAACAGAAATACTGTGCTATATTTAACGCTCTATTTTTTGTTTACAAAATTATATTACTTTACACCAATACTTTGGGTGTACGTGGCCAAAGAGCTCTATTTTCATGTCATCTGACCATTGCACCGCCTGGAGTTTGCTAAACGGCATTGGAACTTGAATTGGAACCGGTGCTATGGTCCGTTGACACGAAAATAGAGCTCTTTGGCCACACAAACACCAGTGGTAGGTTTGGCCTTCGAAAGAACAATGCATATGCAGAAAATACCTCATCCCTACTGTAAAATATATTTGATGTTACGGGGCTATTTTGCTTCCACTGGTCCAAGTTCTCTTGTTAAAGTCAACAGCATCATAAACTTTACCAAGTACCAGGACATTTTTGTCAAAAACCTGCTTGCCTCTGCCAGGAGGCTGAGACTTGGCCGCAAGTGGATCTTTCAGCAAGACAATAACCCCAAGCACACGTCAAAATCCCAAGCACACATTAATTGATCACAAAATCAACATTTGCAATGGCCATCTCAGTCTCCGGACTTGAACCCCATTGAAAACCTGTGGTTTGAATTGAAGAGGGTGGTCCATAAACGCAGAGAAAGGATATGATGGTCTAAGATCCCTCCCAATGTGTTTTCCAATCTCATAAATCATTTTAGAAAAAGTCTCAGCGTCATTATCCTCGCAAGGGGAGGATGCCAGAGTATTGAAAACAGGGGATCCAATAATTTTGACCCCTATCTAATTTTGACCAGTGGATATTTTGAAATGACTTGTTAAACAAAATCTATTTCACTGAGCAATTGTATTAGTATAAAATAATATATATTTTTTAAATGTAGCATACAATATAGCTTGGTAATTGTATTATTTATTTTATACAGTATTTTTTTCTAATCTTTATCAAGGGATCCAATCATTCCTGACCCCACCGTAGTTCTGAGTCATGTTTTTTCAGCCCTTGCTTTGTACATAGCTCAGCTCCCTTGAAGAGCATCGGGAAGGGAAGACGGGGGGCTTGAAGCAAGGCCTTTCTCCCCCTTATAATATGATAGGGCATCAAGTTTGTTTTTCCTTTGCCAACGCTGGCATCTCAGAGTACTTCACACACTTCGCCCTCATACAAAGAGGTTCTCCATTAAATATTAACTCCTTTAATATCGTCTCTGTGCTATGAAGGCTGTTCAGCCACGTACCACGATCACCATTAAATATGCTTTTCATCTTTCTCTTTAGAAAAAAATGAACAAAATAAAAACATAAGATGCTCTGTTAAAGCGTGCACTTTTAGAAAAAGTTCTGCGGGGCGAAAAAGAGCTAGCCCACACAGCATGAGTGTGTGTGAGAGGGAGTTTGTGTTCATGCGTTTGAAGAGGAGCGGGATGCACTCCGCTCTGGGTTAATTTGAAGTGTCTTGTCCTTGTGTGGTGCGCTTGCTATCCCGTCCCTGTGATGGAAAAGCAGCTGACATGTTGGCCTCCTTCACACTTTCCCTCCCAAACTTAAAAAGAGCGTTTGTGAATTAGGAGCTGTGTTTTTGCTCGGGCCCTGCCTGCCACGCCTTTTCAAGTGCATTTTGCTAACACAACAAGAGAAGCGTCCTGGGAACAAAGGAATATTCCCTTTCCGTTTTTTTTAAAAAATTGTCTGGTTTGAGGGCTAAACCTTGCAAAGGGGCTACAGAGTGCCGTCAGCCACTCCAGTACTCCTAAGCACCAACCACTTTTTATATTCTATATTCCTGATATCACCCCTGGTAAAAGTAGTTCTGAACTGTCAGATCATGTAAAAGCTCTACATTTTGATTTGATAAAAGCAAATATTTAGTTTAAGTTTGTGACTTGTCACTTCTACATTTTCTGAGAAGCTAAATCATTTTCAAGTAGCCTCATGTTTCTTGGAAGTGGAAAGTTAAGCGTGTTTTGAACTTCTGATGCTCTAGTTTGCAGAATCAGTCGGAAAGTATTCGGATCCCTTTACTTTTTCCACATTTTGTTACGTTACAGCCTTATTTTAAAATTGATTAAATTGTTTTTTCCCCTCATCAATCTACACACAATACCCCATAATATATAGGGCGGCAGGTAGCTTAGTGGTTAAGAGCGTTGTGCCAGTAACCGAAAGGTCGCTGGTTCTAATCCCCGAGCCGACTAGGTGAAAAAACTGTCTGTGCCCTTGAGCAAGGCACTTAACCCTAATTGCTCCTGTAAGTCGCTCTGGATAAGAGCGTCTGCTAAATGACCAATTTATTTTTAATTTTATTTATAATGACAAAGCAAAAACAGGTGTTTTCATTTTTTTGCAAATGTATAAATAAATAAAAACGTTAATATCCTATTTACATAAGTATTCAGACCCTTTACTCAGTACTTTGTTGAAGCACCTTTGGCAGCGATTACAACATTGATTATTTTAATAACATATTGGGTATGACGCTACAAGCTTGGCACACCTGTATTTGGGGAGTTTCTCCCATTCTTTTCTGCAGATCCTCTCAAGCTCTGTCAGGTTGGTTGGGGAGCGTTGCTGCACAGCTATTTTCAGGTCTCTCCAGAGTCTCTCAAGTCCGGGCTCTGGCTGGGCCACTCAAGGACATTCAGAGACTTGTCCCAAAGCCAGTCCTGCGTTGTCTTGGCTGTTTGCTTAGGGTCATTGTCTTGTTGGATGGTGAACCGTCGCCCCAGTCTGCGGTCCTGAGCGCTCTGGAGCAGGTTTTCATCAAGGATCTCTCTGTACTTTGCGCCGTTCATCTTTGCCTCGATCCTGACTAGTCTCCCAGTCCCTGCATGATGCTGCCAACACCATGCTTCACCGTAGGGATGGTGACAAGTTTCCTCCAGACGTGACGCTTGGCATTCAGGTCAAAGAGTTCAATCTTGGTTTCATCAGACCAGAGAATCTTGTTTCTTTAGCTGCCTTTTGGCAAACTCCAAGCGGGCTGTCATGTGCCTTTTACTGAGGAGAGGCTTCCGTCTGGCTACTCTACCATAAAGGCCTGATTGGTGGAGTGCTGCAGAGATGGTTGTCCTTCTGGAAGTTTCTCCCATCTCCACAGAGGAACTCTAGAGCTCTGTCAGAGTGACCATCGGGTTCTTGGTCACCTCCCTGACCAAGGCCCTTCTCCCCCGATTGCTCAGTTTGGCCGGGCAGCCAGCTCTAGGAAGAGTCTTGGTGGTTCCAAACTTCTTCCATTTAAGAATGATGGAGGCCACTGTGTTCTTGGCGACCTTCAATGCTGCAGAAAGTTTTATGTACCCTTCCCCAGATCTGTGCCTCGACACAATCCTGTCTCGGAGCTCTAGGGACAATTCCTTCGACCTCATGGCTTGGTTTTTTCTCTGACATGCACTGTCAACTGTGGGACCTTATATAGACAGGTGTGTGCCTTTCCAAATCATGTCCAATCAATTGAATTTACCACAGGTGGACTCCAATGAAGTTGTAGAAACATCTCAAATATGATCAATGGAAACAGGATGCACCTGAGCTCAATGTTGAGCCTCATAGCAAAGGGTCTGAATACTAATGTAAATAAGGTATTTCTGTTCTTTATTTTTAATACATTTGCAAAAATATCTAAAACACTGTTTTCACTTTGTCATTATGGGGTATTATGTGTAGATTGCTGAGGATTTTTAAAAATGTAATCCATTTTAGAATGTTTTATTTAACCTTTATTTAACTAGGCAAGTCAGTTAAGAACAAATTCTTATTTACAATGACACCGGCCAAACCCGGACGACGCTGGGCCAATTGTGCGCCGCCCTATGGGACTCCCAATCACGGCCGGTAGTGATACAGCCTGGAATCGAACCAGGGGGTCTGTAGTGACGCCTCAAGCACTGAGATGCAGTGCCTTAGACCGCTGCGCCACTCGGGAGCCCACAGAATAAGGCTGTAACGTAACAAAATGTGAAAAAAGTAAAGGGGTCTGAATACTTTCCGAAGGCACTGTACTTCCCAACTCTTTTGCTGTGCTGAACTGTATCTTGCAGCAGATTGAATGCTGTAGTGGTCTGACTCTGGATCCCTGGGTCTGGGCTGTGAAGCCCGGTGATACCTGAGATCCACTGGTAGCCCCTGGAGCTTCTAGGTAAGCAGGACGGGGGGGTCTGGAGGGACAGATACCAGACCAGGGGGAGGTTTGATAGAGGCCTGCAACTTGTGGAATTATTGCTTTTCTGATATGATGACTATTTTGTAATATGTATATAACATCTAAGTAATAATTCATTCAAAACATGGAATTCCTAAACAGTCATAAATATGTTCTTAGAATGACAGCTCGTCAAACTATCACTCAAAAATGCTATAATCATGACACTGACCACATTACACAGATACAGTGCAGGCACACATGTCACACACACACTCACACTCACACACACACACAAGCGCCTCACCACAGCCCCAATGACAACTAAGGTCGCCATTTGATGTAAATTCTTCCTGGATGTCTTTAGCTTGATCAGCATATTCTGCCTCCTCAGGCATCTTGTCAATGGCGCTCTAGCAAGGACAACTACCTAGGGGCAAAGCGATCGCCACCGCGCCCTGCAATAAAACACCAGCAGGGAATACATCAAGCCAAAACCAGCCCAAAACCACACACAACCAGCACAAAATAACCAAACAGAGTGCAATTCATTTTTCAATAATCCACCACTACGCAGATGTAACGTAGATGCTGGCAGTCGAGAAGCAGGTGCAGGTGGTAAGTTTAATATAACAAAGAACATGGAACGATACAACATAGGAGTAGCGTCTTGACATGAAACACAGAAACAATACAGCCTTGGGAAAGAACCTAAGGGAGTGCCAGATAAAGGGGAGGTAATGAGTGAGGTAATGGAGTCCAGGTGTGCCTCATGATGAAGCGCAGGTGCGCGTAAATTTTGATGCCAGGTGCGCGTAATGATGGTTACCAGGACCGGTGGTTCGTAAACCGGTGACATCGAACGCCGGAGGGGAAGGAGCGGGAGTAGACGTGACAGCAGACTAGGCTATGCGTCTGCTAAATGACGTAAATGTAATGTAGTGTAAATGCTATGCTTGTCACTCTTTTCTGACGAAGGCCTAGACACAAATACCATCAAGGTGAATGAATATGAAACAACATGCAAACATATTCATGAATTACACCAAGCAGGGAGGGGCGACAGGCGGTGGTATTTTCTGATACTGTAAATTCAATCATGCTGGCTGTCACTCACAACTCTTCTTGACTCCTAGCTTTGCTTTGACATGCTTTGGATTTCACCACACTATTGTTTTATTCATCTGTTTATTTAGAACTTCGCCTACATACCCTCTTCTTTAAAAAAAAATCATTAGCATTCTCAAAAGAGTACATATTACCTGCCAAATTCCACCAGGTCGTCATACATTTAAATACATATTTCAAAATGTCTTAACAAATTCCCACCCCCCCTCTTCCTTCTCACTCCCCACCCCCCTGCTGTCAGCAGCATTTGGCCATATGATAATCAAATTAATTATACTCCAGCCCCTCTCGGTTGCTGCCTTCACAGGAAGGGAAAAACTGAGGGGCAAATGATGGAGGGCCTTGATTCCCCCCGTGTTGCCCACCACCCACTCCTCTAGTCCTCTAGTGCTGGTGTCAGGGCCGATCTGTCACCCTGATGGAAAGAGCTTTGGACTGCAGCATGAGGCAGGTTTTCCTCTCCCCTGGATCCCAGGCCCAGGGAATCTCCCTGCTCTGCTCCTCCCCCACCCAGCAACCTAGAGGGGCTGTGGGGATGGGTGAGTGTGTATGGGTGGAAGGGGTGTGTGTATGGGGGTCGAAAATACATAGCTGTAGGCATGGAGGATGAAAGCTGGAGGGTCACCGGGGTTGGAGGTTATGGTTTCTGTCCATAATAACAACCCCAACCCCTGCCTCTGCCCCTGAAGCACCGCAATAGGCTACCTCCCCGATACACACAAACACACAAACCCACCCCTGACCCCTACACAAACGCACACTCTGAAACCCCTTTTCTCTCTCACACACACACACACACACACACACACACACACGCAGAGCCTCTTCATCATGGACTGGACCTACTGTAGATCTCTTTCACTCTTCTTCACTCTCTTCCTCTTATCCCAGTGTCTCTAACCATTTCTAATCCTCAATTCTCTACTGGTTTTCTTTATCACAAACACTATGCACAGCAGAGTAACTGACCCAGATGCTGTTGTTTTATTCAGCTTCACGTTGTCTCACTGGTTGGGCCCATAGAAACGCATTAAATAACACATTCATAAATGGCAAAAAAAGACAAAGTCTCTTGTCCTATATCTAGGATATACAGTGCATTCGGAAAGTATTCAGACCCCTTTACTTTTTCCACATTTTGTTATGTTACAGCCTTATTCTAAAATGGATTAAATTCATTTCCCTCATCAATCTACACACAATACCCCATAATGACAAAGCAAAAACTGGTTTTTATTTTTTTGGGCATATTTATTTAAAATAAAAAAGGTAAATATACCATTTACATAATTATTCAGACCCTTTACTCAATACTTTGTTGAAGCACCTTTGGCAGCAATTACAACATTGAGTCTTCTTGGGTATGACGCTACAAGCTTGGCACACCTGTATTTGGGGAGTTTCTCAGTTTCTTCTCTGCAGATCGTCTCAAACTCTATCAGGTTGGATGGGGAGCGTCACTGCACAGCTATTTTCAGGTCTCTCCAGAGATGTTAGATCGGGTTCAAGTCCGGGCTCTGGTTGGGCCACTCAAGGACATTCAGAGACTTGTCCTGAAGCCACTCCTGCATTGTCTTGGCTGTGTGCTTAGGGTCATTATCCTGGCTGTGTGCTTAGGGTCATTGTCCTGTTGGAAGGTGAACTGTCGCCCCAGTCTGTGGTCCTGAGTGCTCTGGAGCAGGTTTTCATCAAGGATCTCACTGTACTTTGCTCCGTTCAACTTTCCCTCGATCCTGACTAGTCTCCCAGTCCCTGCCACTGAAAAACATCTCCACAGCATGATGCTGCCACCACCATGCTTCACCGTAGGGATGGTGCCAGGTTTCCTCCAGACGTGATGCTTGGCATTCAGGCCAAAGAGTTCAATCTTGGTTTCTTCAGGCCAGATAATCTTGTTTCTCATGGTCTGAGTCTTTAGGTGCCTTTTGGCATACTCCAAGCAGGCTGTCATGTGCCTTTTACTGAGGAGCGGCTTCCGTCTGGCCACTCTACCATAAAGACCTGATTGGTGGAGTGCTGCAGAGATGGTTGTCCTTCTGGGAGGTTCTCCCATCTCCACAGAGGAACTCTGGAGCTCTGTCAGAGTGACCATCGGGTTATTGTTCACCTCCCTGACCAAGGCCCTTCTCCCCCGATTGCTCAGTTTGGCAGGGTGGCCAGCTCTAGGAAGAGTCTTGGTAGTTCCAAACTTCTTCCATTTAAGAATGATGGAGGCCACTGTGTTATTGGGGTCCTTCAATGTTTCAGAAATGTTTTGCTACCCTTCCCCAGATCTGTGCCTCGACACAATCCTGTGTCTGAGCTCTACGGACAATTCCTTCGACATCATGGCTTGGTTTTTGCTCTGACATGCACTGTCAACTGTGGGACCTTATATAGACAGGTGTGGGCCTTTCCAAATCATGTCAAATCAATTGAATTTACCATAGGTGGACTCCAATCAAGTTGTAGAGACATCTCAAGAATGATCAATGGAAACAGGATGTACCTGAGCTCAATTTCGAGTCTCATAGTAAAGGGTCTGAATACTTATGCAAATAAGGCATTTCTGTTTTTAAATTGTAATACATTTGCTAACATTTCAAAAAACCTGTTTTCGCTTCGTCATTATGGGGTATTGTGTGTAGATTGATGAGGGGGAAAAAATATTTTTTCCATTTTAGAATAAGGCTGTAACGTAATAAAGTGTGGAAAAGGTCAAGGGGTCTGAATACTTTCCGAATGCACTGTATAAGAATGCTCAGGATTTTAAATGATTTTTTTTTACACATATTTAATCTCTAGTTTAAACTGATGGATTTTGATGGGGATTATGTTACTTAGATTGACACATGGGTGCGTCAATAAACTTTTAAGGATTAAGAGTCAATCTGATGCTCTGACTGTGGGGCCTGGATAATCTCTCTTCTCTCACTTTGATGATAGGAAGCAGGTAGTTTGACCACATGTCCCGGATTGTGCAGAACAGTCCCGCATTTTGGTCCTTTGTCCCACGTCCCGCAACCAAACAATCATGTCCCGCATTTTATCAACAAATTCAAACACCACTAATTTAGAAAAAAAGGTTGATTTGTTCTGTATTTCAGTCAGACATTCCAACCTGTCTCTTGCAGTCACGTTGCGCTTATGAAAATAAACACTTCTCCAATCGTTTCTGAGATCTGATATTCTGCGCAGTGCAAGATGAGACCTAGGCCAATGTCATAGGCCTATCGTCAACCAATCACATTTCTCAAATCCTTTCGGGCTAAATTCCAGCTAAACTTGGAGAGGACAGTTGCCTAACTCCTTACAAAGAGCGTGATTCTGACGAAGCGCTACAAAAGTAGGTAAATAGCCATATTAGACTGAAAGATATAAGGTATTTCCGTCAAACTTGTGAGGCTCTCGATGCTCATTAGTTGTTCATTCAACATATTTGCTGCTACTTCACTCAATCCCATTTGAACAGTTTCCCTTCCTAACTGTTTTACCTTTCCTGAGACCAACCAGAAATGTTTCCTTGGCCAAATATTCCCTGATTTTCATAAAACGGCCACGTGTTCTCTCGTTTCTGCATCACCAAATGTTGCGCGAGGCAAAATAATATAGGCTATGTGCACTTCAATTAGCTCATTCGATGCAGCGGGAGTAGGGATGTAGTGCTGCCCGAGCGAGCTCTGCCACTTCTCACAATGGTGCACGATTAGTAAAGTTAGATCAAAGTTGAATCAATGTCTTGGAAGATCACATAATGATTAATTAGTATTCTACATAACAGAACCAAATATAATAGAATAATATAATGTTACTGTTTTCTTATGATTTTAGGGTGGTTAGCTGAATAGGCAAAAAAATATCTTAGTTGCCAGAACTCAACTGTCACGCCCTGGCTCTGGGGACTCTTTATGTTGAGCCAGGGTGTGTAGGTTGCATTGTTTAGTTTTCTATGTTTGTGTTCTAGATCGTTTAGATCTATGTTGGCCAGGGTGGTTCCCAATCAGAGGCAGCTGTAGCTTGTTGTCTCTGATTGGGAACCATACTTAGGCAGCCTGCAGGCATGTTACTTTGTGGGATCTTGATCCGTAAGGTTTGTTGTTTAACATAGGACTTCACGTATCGCTTGTTTTGTTGTTTTGGTTCGTGTTGTACATTTAATAAAGTATGTACGCATATCACGCTGCGCCTTGGTCCGTTGCTTACGACGATCGTGACAGAAGATCCCACCTCGACTGGATCAAGCAGCGTGACGAGGAGAGAGGATGGACCTGGGAGGAGATGAGTGAGAGTCTGGCAAGAGGGATGGAGGCCATGAGCACGGGGGAGAGACAAGCCCAAAAATTTTTTAGGGAGGGAGCTCACGCCGTGGACGACGAGGCAGCAGGAGGCCGCGATAGAGCGGTTCAGCCGGTTAGCAGAGGAGGCCACTAGGTTACTGGGGCCACTGGTCACGAGGGAGAAGGAGAGTGTGGAGGCACGGCGAGAGGAACTAGTTAGGCAGCAGAGGGAGCGGAGGTTTATGAGGAAACCCAGTCCCGCTCCTCGCACCAAGCAAGTGTTGTGTGTCACCAGTCCGGTCCGGCCCGTTCCTGATTCCCGCACAAGGCCAGTGGTGTGTGTTCCCAGTACGGTCAGGCCCGTTCCTGCTCCCCGCACCAAGCCAGTGGTGCGCGTCGCCAGCCCGGTCCGGCCTGTTCCTGCTCCCCGCACCAAGCCAATGGTGCGCGTCGTCAGCCCGGTCCGGCCCGTTCCTGCTCCCCGCACCAAGCCAGTGGTGCGCGTCGCCAGCCCGGTCCGGCCTGTTCCTGCTCCCAGCACCAAGCCAATGGTGCGCTGTCGTCAGCCCGGTCCGGCCCGTTCCTGCTCCCCGCACCAAGCCAGTGGTGCGCGTCGTCAGCCCGGTCAGGCCCGTTCCGGCTCCCCGCACCAAGCCAGTGGTGCGCGTCGTCAGTCCGGCTCGTTCCTGTTCCCCGCACCAAGCCAGTGGTGCGCGTCGTCAGCCCGGTCCGGCCCGTTCCTGCTCCCCGCACCAAGCCAGTGGTGCGCGTCGTCAGCCCGGTCCGGCCCGTTCCGGCTCCCCGCACCAAGCCAGTGGTGCGCGTCGTCAGTCCGGCACGGTCCGTGCCTGTTCCACCGGTGCCTGGTCCGGCACCGGTCAGCTGCTCCACGCCGGAGCCAGAGCAATCCGCTCCACCGGTGTTCAGTCCAGCTCTGGCCAGCGGGACCAGACCAGGGGCGCAACGGGGGGGTAGAGAGAGTGTGGTGGTCACGCCCGGAGCCGGATCCGCCTCCGAGGCGGAATGCCCACCCGGCCCCTACCCTGTTGTGTTGGTGTGGCGCGGTTGCAGTCCGCGCCTTTGGGGGGGGGGGTACTGTCACGCCCTGGCTCTGGGGACTCTTTATGTTGAGCCAGGGTGTGTAGGTTGCATTGTTTAGTTTTCTATGTTTGTGTTCTAGATCGTTTAGATCTATGTTGGCCAGGGTGGTTCCCAATCAGAGGCAGCTGTAGCTTGTTGTCTCTGATTGGGAACCATACTTAGGCAGCCTGCGGGCATGTTACTTTGTGGGATCTTGATCCGTAAGGTTTGTTGTTTAACCTAGGACTTCACGTATCGTTTGTTTTGTTGTTTTGGTTCGTGTTGTACATTTAATAAAGTATGTACGCATATCATGCTGCGCCTTGGTCCGTTGCTTACGACGATCGTGACATCAACAGTGTGAGCCACTAGGCAGAATTTGCTTGTATTTAAACAAAATACAGGAAGGCTAATAGTTTGTTAACACCATCTGCTCATTAAAAAGTAATTGAAGAAGATCTAAATGTATACTCCCATGAAACGGATTGAGATCAAATGATTGGCATGCAGATGCAGTTTGGGCGTTTCACTGGTTAAACGTGACAAATGTCGTAGAAATATTTGACTCAAATGTAGTCAACTCAAAAATATCTCTCAAGAAACTGGAGCTTGTGAATCCAAAAATTAGACTTCATTGCATAATAAAGCCGAGCTTGCTCCATGGAGCAACTGTCTCTCTTTGGCTCAGAGATCTCTTTTATACACACACAAATGCACAGTCATGTTTACATAGCATACAAAGCTACTCCCCTTAAGATAACTGATTAACATCTTTAACTGCCACGCCACTATTATCTTTCAAAGTCCAATAACACATGTTGCTTACTCCAAAAGGCCATGGGCGCTTTTCCATATGAGGCCTCTTCCCCTTATCTCATTATATTGGTGGCGTGGCTCAGACACTTTAAAAAGTAATATACATACATTCATTAAAGCATGTTTACACACTGTATTTGGCTATATTCCTTATTTAGACATGCATCTGGATTACAAAATGTCAATCATGTTTATTATAGTTTACCTTTGGCATCTCCCTACATTTGCCTTAATGATACATACAATATTTCTATAAGAACGAGCCAACATTTTGTATTCATGTAGGCTACACGGTCCCACGAATGTCCCGCAAAATCATCCTGTTGTCCCGCATTTGGGTATTTTAAATGTGGTCACCCTAGAAGCAGAGGATTATCCCTCGTCCTACAGAGCTCCACCCTCCTCCACCTCCTTTTACTCACTCCCATCGCCTCCCCACATCACCCCCAACATCCTCCATCCCCCCACCCAGTCCGCTTATCCAGCTACCTGAATCCTAAGTGCATTAATTTGAGCAGACATGTTTATTAAGCCAGGCCTAGTTTCAGGCAGTAGTGAATATTGCAGACATCAAAGTAGAGCTAGACGAGAGAGGGATGGAGAAAGGGAGAGATGGAGAGAGGGAGACCCTCTGGAGGCTTATCTCTCCCCTGTCCCACAGTGCTTTCCCTCCTTTTTTTTTCTATAAGCAAACGTATCACGCATCAAAAAAGCAACTATCAGGGGATGTTCTGTACTATTTGTTCTGTTTACTGAATTAATTCTGTATCATGGTGTAGAAGTGTGATTCATTTTGTTAATATCCTTAATAATATAAAGTAAAACATTGAATTGCATTAACAACTTGAACTGAAACCCCTAAACACTGACACAAAAATAGCCTAACTCTGACACAAAAATAGCCTAACTGACACAAAAATAGCCTAACTGACACAAAATAGCCTAACTGACACAAAAATAGCCTAACTCTGACACAAAAATAGCCTAACTCTGCAAAAGCAAGACTTATATTCTCTTTGTCCTCTGTGTGCATCTTGCTGAAGTGCATGTAGCCAAACGGAGCAAATGCGTCTGCAGAGTGGAATCACTGTCTCCATAGCATCACTGCAGAAAAATTTACAAACTTTTATATATTTCATACAACAGCACATCTTGTCTGACGCAAGAAAAGTGTACATTCATTTCAAGAAAGATAGCCTTACAACGTTCAATTCTGGACTTACATAACAAGTCTCCTCTTGAATAGAGGACAGTCAAGAGTAAACGCCTCTTATCTGCCCCCTTCTCCATACTTCTGAGAGAGCTGTCCAACAAAAACAAAACAATTCATGTTTATAATCATATAATTTTAAGATCCATCCTAAAAGCCATCACTTTACTCTAAATCAAATAATGTATCTTTGAAACACTAGCCAAAACATTACTGTTGGTCATATATTGAGTCATTAGATTTAAATCAATGATGCATAGTAAGCAGTCAAAGTTTGAATGAGGTCAGCCTTTAGTGAGTTCATTCAGGGTGACAGAAGTGTACAACAAAGGCAGGTCCAGCCTGGTGAGGTAACGCTCTGACCTGAGTTAGATAGGGCTCCATGTCAGCCAGAGGTTTCCCCAAGTGTTTCTCAGGGTCCAGCCCTGCCAAACACACACACACACACACACACACACACACACACACACACACACACACACCACAGGAGAAGAGAGAGAGCAGGAGGCCTGATCAGGGACAGAGAACAGAGATTGAAGATGACAGGCAAAGAGGCTTTACGGGCAGACACACGTAAACCTGCACCCTGGATCTATTTGACTTTGCAAGTAATGTACACAGATCTCTCCGGGTAAGGGTAACAGCTTTCAGTCGTAGCGTGGCAAAACAAGAGAAGCACCCCTGGTCTGGTTTTCTTTGAGAACCTAAACTCTGAGAGAGAGAGAGAGAGAGAGAGAGAGAGAGAGAGAGAGAGAGAGAGAGAGAGAGAGAGAGAGAGAGAGAGAGAGAGAGAGAGAGAGAGAGAGAAAGAGAGAGAGAGAGAGAGAGAGAGAGAGAGAGAGAGAGAGAGAGAGAGAGAGAGATTCTGTTTATTTGCCTTTCCCCTCTCCTTCCCCTTAAACGGTGCATGGAAGTGACTCACAGGCCCTCAGCTGTGTGGGGCAGCAGAGAGAAAAACAGGAGGATAGGAAGAAGATGGGTACTGTACGTCTGTGTACCCAGTAGCCAGAATTCAGTACCCACCAGTGCCACATTCCAATAACACCTTTACCTCTTACTTCAGTCTCTTCATCCTCATGTTATCTCAGATCAAAGCTTAGAGAGCAATAAGACCTCACCTTAGAAAGTACAGTGAGGGAAAAAAGTATTTGATCCCCTGCTGATTTTGTAAGTTTTCCCACTGACAAAGACATGATCAGTCTATCATTTTAATTGTAGGTTTATTTGAACAGTGAGAGACAGAATAACAACAAAAAAATCCAGAAAAACACATGTAAAGAATGTTATAAATTGATTTGCATTTGAATGAGGGAAATAAGTATTTGACCCCTCTGCAAAACATGACTTAGTACTTGGTGGCAAAACCCTTGTTGGCAATCACAGAGGTCAGACGTTTCTTGTATTTGGCCACCAGGTTTGCACACATCTCAGGAGGGTTTTTGTTCCACTCCTCTTTGCAGATCTTCTCCAAGTCATTAAGGTTTTGAGGCTGACGTTTAGCAACTCGAACCTTCAGCTCCCTCCACAGATTTTCTATGGGATTAAGGTCTGGAGACTGGCTAGGCCACTCCAGGACCTTAATGTGCTTCTTCTTGAGCCACTCCTTTGTTGCCTTGGCCGTGTGTTTTGGGTCATTGTCATGCTGGAATACCCATCCACGACCCATTTTCAATGCCCTGGCTGAGGGAAGGAGGTTCTCACCCAAGATTTGACGGTACATGGCCCCGTCCATCGTCCCTTTGATGCAGTGAAGTTGTCCTGTCCCCTTAGCAGAAAAACACCCCCAAAGCATAATGTTTCCACGTCCATGTTTGACGGTGGGATGGTGTTCTTGGGGTCATAGGCAGCATTCCTCCTCCTCCAAACATGGCGAGTTGAGTTGATGCCAAAGAGCTCGATTTTGGTCTCATCTGACCACAACACTTTCACCCAGTTCTCCTCTGAATCATTCAGATGTTCATTGGCAAACTTCAGACGGGCCTGTATATGTGCTTTCTTGAGCAGGGGGACCTTGCGGGCGCTGCAGGATTTCAGTCCTTCACGGCGTAGTGTGTTACCAATTGTTTTCTTGGTGACTATGGTCCCAGCTGCCTTGAGATCATTGACAAGATCCTCCCGTGTAGTTCTGGGCTGATTCCTCACCGTTCTCATGATCATTGCAACTCCACGAGGTGAGATCTTGCATGGAGCCCCAGGCCGAGGGAGACTGACAGTTCTTTTGTGTTTCTTCCATTTGCGAATAATCGCACCAACTGTTGTCACCTTCTCACCAAGCTGCTTGGCGATGGTCTTGTAGCCCATTCCAGCCTTGAGTAGGTCTACAATCTTGTCCCTGACATCCTTGGAGAGCTCTTTGGTCTTGGCCATGGTGATGAGTTTGGAATCTGATTGATTAATTGCTTCTGTGGACAGGTGTCTTTTATACAGGTAACAAACTGAGATTAGGAGCACTCCCTTTAAGAGTGTGCTCCTAATCTCAGCTCGTTACCTGTATAAAAGACACCTGGGAGCCAGAAATCTTTCTGATTGAGAGGGGGTCAAATACTTATTTCCCTCATTAAAATGCAAATCAATTTATAACATTTTTGACATGCGTTTCTCTGGATTATTTTGTTGTTATTCTGTCTCTCACTGTTCAAATAAACCTACCATTAAAATTATAGACTGATCATTAGTTTGTCAGTGGGCAAACGTACAAAATCAGCAGGGGATCAAATACGTTTTCCCCTCACTGTATAAGCCAGGCAGTCACCCAATTCTTAGAGATTCCAACATTAGCCAGTAACAGCCACTATGGCTGTATAAATGGCTTAGCATGTCAATTAGGTTATAGGTTACTTGCGCATTAAGGCCACTAACAGTTTGTGTTCCCTCTATCTCGTTAAGTGTTGATAGTTTTACTCTGCGTGACACAAAACCCTATGTCTGCCTGTCAGACTTTTCCTGACACCTGTTCCTGATGACGCCTCCTATCCGACCTTTAGCCCTTTGATGAGGAAGCCGATGAGGTCACACAATATTGTCTAAGAATAAACAACTCTGATCCTCAAGTAAACAAACAAACAAGCTAATTATGGTATCACCCCAGGTGACCCCACTTGCTCTTAACTTCAAACAGCCAATGAAACAACATGTTACTCAGCAGACACAATAAAAGACAAAAGCTAAACAACAGATGTTGGGTCAAATGCCCATTAAGAAGGTGAAACCAGGTGAACACCATGACTAAAAAGGCTTCATATAAGTTATCCTAAAGTGGTTTCCTGTTAATGCTAGAGCCTCAGCCAATCCAATATATCTAGACTAACTGATTCTACAGCCATGGAGACCACTTTAGACAAGATTAACTAGGGCTAAATCCAGCTCCATGTGACTGAGTTTATTGTTGTTGTTGCTCACTTAATTTCACCCATATCCATATCTTGTCAGTGTGGCTGTCCATACATAGTCTGACACATTAACAAACATGTAAGTAATTACCTATAACAGACTAATATGGTATTTTGCCAACGCAACCTACAAATCACCACAGTATTCTGTTCCGATATATTAGGTTACCAAAACCTCAGAACATTCATTATACCATTCAAATTAATCCATTCCTGCTCATCAAGTGTCTATATTTAATTAAAAAGGAAAAGTTAGGCTAATCATAATGAGAAAAAAGATATTCTCTTCTTGTCCTGACAACATCAAAGGTCGAAGTTTGATTCCACAGCTCATCTGGAGAGGGGCGTGCAGAATCCCAAAGTGGGTTTCAAATTAAGCCTCAACTAGGCTCCCATGGTCCGGCGCTGTGGAGAAGCGAGAGAAGACCAGGGGGAGGGAGGGAAGGAGAGAATGAGAGAAGGGAGAGGAGTGTAAAAGGAGTGAATGAGCCAGGCTCTTGTTCTCCACCCAGGGGAGCTGTGGCCTTAATTAGTGTGAGAAAATCGAATCTCGACATCCTCTCATCTTTACCCCTCACAAAGGTAATACGGAGGAGAAAAATTTGTCATGCCTTTTAACACATTTTAACGATTGGCTTCAAATTGCTGAGGGGATGTTGCTTTTTTAATGTGTTCATTAACTTCCACTAATCCTAAATAATATATGATACATGATTTGATATTTACAGGGAGGGAGGTTGCAAGCGCTTAGAGATGTGCGTGACAGGAATAAGTGATACAATACCATATACCGTACAGTAATACCATACAGTATATAACTATTGAGACTTGAGATGCCAATTTTCCAATGACATAAAAGTAGTTTCATCTTCATGAAATTCCACAATTAACGAATAACGGACGGCAACAGAAATCTGTTCATCTTCTTCTTGCTAAACCATAAGATAGGACTAACTGAATCCATACTAGACAGGTTTGGGGAGTGTCACTTAGTGGCTACTGTGAGCCCAGCAGCACACCGTTACTGTTAGCTTCATCCAGCAATCTAACACTGCACTCATTTACATGGTCTTCACATCCCTGTCTCCTCTCAACCTGTTTTACAACCTGACCTAAACCCAATTACCTAACCTCATTATGCCACATTAAACCCAAATAAGCCCACTAGAAGCTGCCATTTGTCTGCCGCCAGAGACAGGTTGGCCACACTTGGAGAGAGAAGCTTTCCTTGGAGACAAAAAGGAATGGCTGGCCCTTAAAAGGCTTTTTATCCCGTATTATCCTATAAAACCGCAATTAAATTCAGTGAACTCCTCAAACCAGAGAGTCGAGTAATGAGTAAACGCATTTTAAGGTGTTCTGTGTTCGCAAAATTACTCTGCCACTGTGCCAATGCTTGATATGAGTGTGGAAAAAGAGGAGTGTTGGCCTCTTTGAACAGTCACATCAGTAATATGTTCAAGTCTAAATCATAGTGACATGTAAAACTTTGCAAATACTGTATAAAAATGTTATTTCTGTAAGTGCATTGATGGTTATGCTGTACACAAAACAAATAGTGCGGAAAGATGGAATTACTACAATAATACTTTAAAAAAGGTAGCTAAACTCATATTTATGACTATCTTCTTATTATACTACTTCAAACAAACACTTTTTTAAAGTAGTCTAATCATAATAAACTGATCTTTGAAACAAAAGGTTTGAAACAAAAGGCAGTGTGAACAGACAAAAAGGTACACTCACTCCTTTCTGAACTCTCCTTTGGCTCTCTCTCAGACGTATGGAATCACAACTATTTCAGCAGAAAAGCAAAACCTTGTGTATACTTTTTAACCACTGGAAATGGCCTAAGCACATATCATCCATTGATTCATGTAAACCTATAGCATGAGTTACCTTCTTAATTGAAACTAGTGTTTTTCTCTGGCTCAGTGTCTTTGGCGCTCTGCTACATTGCACCTAATTCTAAATTAAAACCTGGGAGAGAGATTCTAGATACTGCCAGAGCAAAAGCAGAGTATCGCAGCCATCCGTGAGTCGTCTTAAAATCTGGCATGCCTGCCGACTGACAGCTTGGCTTTAATCCTTACCTTCAGAGAGAAAAGGGAGAGAAAATTTGATTCATGATGTGAAACATTTTAGCTTTTAAATGCATGAAATAAGCATCTCCCGCTAGAAGGTGAGCCGCGTCAAGCCTTTGAACAAGGCTCTCAAAGACCTTAGCGAAAACAATAGCTGTTCAGTATCACCTCATCTTACAAAGGGAGAGAGAAAGAGAAAGAAAGGGAGGAGATAGTGAGGGAAGGAGGCAGCCACAAACAAAAGATGATAAGATTAAGGTTGTATGTGAAGATTTGTTCAAGCTCTTATCTGAAATTCAATGTTTCTGAGAGGAATTATAGGCAGGGTGTCTTTTAAATCCAACAAATTAAAAAAGACAAATTGTGGGTAATTATAACCAATGTATCTTGCACGTTTTACACAGACTTTATCCTTTTAGAAAAAGTCTAAGACACTAAATATAAACGAAACAAAGATCCTGCAGAATTGAAATCCAATAGGTACCACTGACTATTGCTGGTGACCATACTAGCAGCAAAATGTAAGTCGTAAAACTTGATATCAAATATTGCTGCTTCAGTTCATTGTGGCGAGAAGGGCCAAACGACGCTGGGCCAATTGTGCAATGCCCCATGGGTCTCCCGGTCGTGGCCGGCTACGACAGAGCCTGGATTCGAACCAGGATCTCTAGTGGCACAGCTAGCACTGTGATAGAGTGCCTTAGACCACTGCGCCACTCGGGAGGCCTTAGGTAAAACTTCATTATCGTCTAATACTACTTAGGTAAAACTTCATTATCTTCTAATACACATAATGCACATTTACAGAGAAATGTTCTTTTGGTTTTATAATGTTCTGCTATGCTCTATATCTAAAGAAGTTCAATAGCCTTCACTACATAGGATTTCAGGAGACAGAAATCTGAAAATAATATTTTTCAGTCTATTCTTTCTCTCTTTCTTTCTCCAACTGTCTTTTGGCAATTGGGGATTTGTCACCTTCAAAATATCTTCCCTTCACAGAAAAAAAGCAAAAGCAGCTGCAAATGCATTTTTTTGTTATCGGTGTACCACTAATTTTCACCTGTTTCTCTAAGTAGGTAATAAAGGAATATTACATTCAAACTACCACGCAGTCGCCACGCAGTCGCCATCCTCCCAAAGAAAAACATATCTTGCAGACAGTGCCAGAAGAACCAATAGCATATAAACATCGCTGCATTCTCTGTCATTTCAGATGTGGCTTTGACCTCTGCCCTGAGAGAGCTGTTTTTATCTCCTCCTGAGGTCTGTGAAGGTAAATCCCTCTCGCACCCTACCTTATCCCCTCAGGTACACCCCTCTGTCACCCAATACCCCCCAAAGAGCACACCTCCCTGCTCAGACCTGCTTCGAACCAAAGCAGCAATTATTTGAGTGGTGCCTTAAAAGGGCCAGAGGCGCTCACGGCCCCATTCAATTCTCTCATTTCTAATTCCCCCTGCCTCAGGACAGGTGAGGAGTAAGGGACCATGATAAGATCTTCCCTTTCTACCTGTAGCCAAAAAACACACACTAATAATCACACAAATAAACTCTCTCTCTCTCTCACACACACACACACACACACACACACACACACACACACACACACACACACACACACACACACACACACACACACACACACACACACACACACACACACACACACACACACACACACACACACACACACACACACACACACACAGCCCTGGCACACCTGAGCTGTTTTCCTTTCTAATTATAGCATTTAAAAGAAATGTGTGGAATTTGCTTTTAGAGGAGTATGTGTTAAGAGAAGGGGTTGAATGCTTGGCGGTACGGTGGCCCGGTTGCTGGGGGACTTTGAGGTGAGGTGTTTTCTTTGGCCGTGGATGACTTCAGGCGCTAATTTGAAGGGAATAGTGATGCTGGGGCGATAGCAGAGAGCAGCAGCATATAGCAGAGCAGAGCAGCATTCCTGGGCCAGACACAAAGAGACTTTGTCTCGGCGACCAAATGAAGATGATGTTGTTTTAAAAAGCCCTGCAATAGCATAATTACTCTCTTCTCTAACATCCTCTAGGTTAATTGCGTTCAGACAGGGTGGAAGAAAGGACAGTGTGATCATTGATATCAAAGGGAGAAGAGTCAAGAGCACGGTGTTAAAGCTAGATAAAGGGACTTCCACAGATCGAACAGAAACTAAGAAAGAACACAATGATAATACATTTACTTTACAGAGCTGCTAGAACACAACGATCTCAGTAAAATTATAACAGGCTCAGAATTGGATTCTTTAGATAATCTCTCTCTTTGAAAAGCTAAAGATTCAAGTTTGAGGAAATATACTAGGCCTAGTCATAGACTACCTCCTCAAACATTCAAATAGGAGAAATAGATACGCTGCAAAGAGAACCCTAATTATACAATTTAGATGATGAACTACATTCCAACAGTGGCCATATCAATGGTTTTGAGAGACATCTAGAAACCTGAACACGTCATGCCATTCAATTCACTAGGTCATCAGTCTAGCTGGCACCCCTTTCAACTGATTGCTCCAAAATGCACCAACAAGCACTTAAGAGCACGTAAACAGTGTCTCCATAATGATGTATCGCTACAAGTGGTTTGAGAGTAAAAATAGCCATTTACCACGGAATTATCATTTATCACTTGCACTGTCAAAGGGATCCAACTCCACTGTCAAGTAGATACAGGTAGCACTCTTCACACACCAAACTGAAGAGAAAAAAAACATATATCCTCTTATTCAGCAACCCAATCCCTCTATCCCCCAGGCTCCACAATGGCTTAGAAGACATACCTAGGTGACGATACATTCACCTTTTCCATTCTTGCCGGGGCCGTTTAAAAGCTTAAATGAGATATAGTAGATTTTAATCTACTCTTCACAGCCCATATATTTTGAGGTATGTAAAAGCAGAGAGGTACGCAACACCGGCCTACCAACACAATAGGGTTATTGACAGGTTTCATTAATGCGCTGTGCAATCAACTGTGCTCGCCGTTACTCAACTGCCAAGATCCCCTACTTCTCACTCCTCCTCCTCCCCACCTCCTCCCTTCTGATCAATGGCGTAGCGCAGCTTCGCGGATCCAAGCAAACCCCCCCACAAAATATATATTTATTTTTTTCATTGGGCTGAGTGAAACATTTTCAGTATTTTAGCTAATATCATGCTATTGTACACATTTTGCCATGAGGCTGAGAGATAATGTTTCTGTTTTAGAGATTCTTGAAAGATCTCAACTTTTGTTCAACAAATCCAGTCGTATGAAAAAGTTTGGGCACCCCTGACAATTTCCATGATTTCCATTTATAAATAATTGGGTGTTTGGATCAGCAATTTCATTTTGATCTATCAAATAACTGATGGACACAGTCATATTTCAGTAGTGAAATTAGGTTTATTGGATTAACAGAAAATGTGCAATATGCATCAAAACGAAATTAGACAGGTGCATACATTTGGGCACCCAACAGAAAAATCACATCAATATTTAGTAGAGCCTCCTTTTGCTAAAATAACAGCCTCTAGACGCTTCCTATAGCCTCTAATGAGTGTCTGGATTCTGGATGAAGGTATTTTGGACCATTCCTCCTTACAAAACATCTCCACTTCAGATAGGTTTGATGGTTGCCGAGCATGGACAGCCCGCTTCAAATCATCCCACAGATTCTCAATGATATTCAGGTCTGGGGACTGGGATGGCCATTCCATAACGTTGTACTTGTTCCTCTGCATAAATGCCCGGGTAGATTTTGAGCAGTGCTTTGGGTCGTTGTCTTGTTGAAATATCCAGCCCCGGCGTAACTTCAACTTTGTGACTGATTCTTCAACATTATTCCCAAGAATCTGCTGATATTGAGTGGAATCCATGCGACCCTCAACTTTAACAAGATTCCCAGTACCGGCACTGGCCACACAGCCCCACAGCATTTTCTTGGAATGCTGTGTTCTTTTGCCGCCATGCATAACGCCCCTTGTTATGACCAAATAACTCAATCTTTGTTTCATCAGTCCACAGCACCTTATTCCAAAATGAAGCTTGCTTGTCCAAATGTGCGTTTGCATACCTCAAGCTTCTTCCACATCACTCTCCCGTACAGCTTCTCCTTGTGCAAAGTGTGCTGAATTGTTGAACGATACACAGTGACACCATCTGCAGCAAGATGATGTTGTAAGTCTTTGGAGGTGGTCTGTGGGCTGTTTTTGACCGTTCTCACCATCCTTCGCCTTTGTCTCTCCGATATTTTACTTGGCCTGCCACTTCTGGCCTTAACAAGAACGGTGCCTGTGGTCTCCCATTTCCTCACTATTTTCCTCACAGTGGACACTGACAGCTTACATCTCTGCGATAGCTTTTTGTAGCCTTCCCCTAAACCATAATGTTGAACAATCTTTGTTTCAGGTCATTTGAGAGTTGTTTTGAGGCCCCCATGTTGCCACTCTTCAGAGGAGAGTCAAAGAGAACAACAACTTACAATTGGCCACCTTAAATACCTTTTCTCATGATTGGATGCACTTGTCTATGAAGTTCAAGGCTTAATGAGCTCACCAAACCAATTGTGTGTTCCATTTAATCAGTGCTAAGTAGTTACAGGTATTAAAATCAACAGAATGATAAGGGTGCCCACATTTTTGCATAGCCTATTTTTCACATCAGATATAATTTCATACAATTTAATATTGCTACACTAAAAATCTTTGTCTGGACAAAACCCCAGTACTCAGCTTTTATTAGAAAATGAATGGCATGCCATTGTGATCATTTTCTGTGATTAATTATTATGCAGCCTCAGAGGGGTGCCCAAACTTTTTCATACGACTGTATTTGTTTTAATATTACAAATGCAACTAACTGGATTTATGTCAACTCAGTCAGACACCATTTAAGGCATTTAATCTTTACAATTATTTTCCAACAAGTGTTTAAAGGCCTTGATTGTTTAATTTAATTTGTTTATTTTACCTTTATTTAACTAGGCAAGTCAGTTAAGAACAAATTCATATTTACAAACCGGACAACACTGGGCCAATTGTGCGCCACCTTATGGGACTCCCAATCACGGCCGGGTTGTGATACAGGTTGGAATCTAACCAGGATCTGTAGTGACGCCTCTAGCACTGAGATGCAGTGCCTTAGACCGCTGCGCCACTCGAGAGCCCATAATTTTAACATTAGATTATTGAAATATGTAATACAAATCTCCTAACTTCTTTTTGTTTTGTGTTATAGCACTATTAAATGCTCCAGGGCTAATTTATACTGAACAAAAATATAAAAGCAACATGCAACAATTTCAACGATTTTACTGAGTTACAGTTCATATAAGGAAATCAGTCAATTGAAATAAATAAATTAGGCCCTATTCTATGGATTTCACATGACTGGGCTGGAGCATAGGCCCACCCACTTGGGAGCCAGGCCCTGCCAATCAGAATGAGTTTTTCCCCACAAAAGGGCTTTATTACAGACAGAAATACTCCTCAGTTTCATCAGCTGTCCGGGTGGCTGGTCTCAGATGATCCCGCAGGTGAAGAAGCCGGATGTGGAGGTCCTGGGCTGGCTTGGTTACACGTGGTCTGCGGTTGTGACTCCGGTTGGACGTACTGCCAAATTCTCTAAAACGACGTTGGCTTATGGTAGAGAAATTAACATTCAATTCTCTGGCAACAGCTCTGGTTGACATTCCTGCAGTCAGCATGCCAATTGCCTGCTCCTTCAAAACTTGAGACATCTGTGGCATTGTGTTGTGTGACAAAACTGCACAATTTAGAGTGACCTTTTATTGTCCCCAGCACAAGGTGCACCTGTGTAATGATCATGCTGTTTAATCAGCTTCTTGATATGACACACCTGTCAGGTGGATGGATTATCTTGGCAAAAGAGAAATGTTCACTAACAGGGATGTAAACAAATTTGTGCACAATATTTTAGAGAAATAAGCTTTTTGTGCGTATGGAAAAATTCTGTGATCTTTTATTTCTTCTCATGAAACATGGGACCAACACTTTACATGTTGCGTTTATATTTTTGTTTAGTATAGTTCGCATTTTTGCATGTTTTTCTAGATTTAGAACATAAAGCAACATTTATAAAGCAAACATTATCCCTTAGGTCTAGCACAGCAAATACTTTACCCGTACCTAGATGTACAAATTACCTCGACTAACCTGTACCCTCGCACATTGACTCGGTACCGGTACCCCCTGTATATAGCCTCATTATTGTTATTTTATTGTGTCACTTTTTTTTTTTTACTTAACTCTATTTTCTTAAAACTGCATTGTTGGTTAAGGGCTTGTAAGTAAACATTTCACGGTATGGTCTACATCTGTTGTATTCCGCGAATGTGACAAATACAATTTGATTTGATTTGAATTGTGTAATCATATGTTGCAAAACAGTGTTTTTTTCCACCTTCAGAATATTGACAAAATAATTGTGACAGAGTTGACAAGCCACTGACAGAGTTGACAACAGATACTCAAAACAGACGTATTACTGCCTCTAAAAATAAAAGTTCAATACAAACATTTGTAAAAGATGGAAAATTATTCATGTGGAAATTAGCAATAAAAACAGAACCATCCTATCAGATCTTTCAGCACTCAATGGAGTTGATCTTAGACAAAAATCTGACGGAGTTGATGTTTTACAGAGTTGACAAAATGTTCATTTTTCTTCTTAATTCAAGTGGCATATTTCTCAGTTGCTTTATGACTCTAAAACCTAAATAAATGTAACATAGTTGAACCAACATGCATATTCTATCTTAATCTATCAGGCAGATGGAGTTGACAGTTTACGGTTGAGACCATGGTGATTCCAATATTGTTTGTTTAAATCTATCAAAAGTAGAGAACTTGACGGACCATGGGGTGGTCAAATAATGCAACAACATTTATTTATTCTTTACTATAAAAATAGAGTTTCCCTGCCGGACAAGGATTGTCCCGACTTTCAAGAATCTCTGAGCTAATTTCCTGCTATTCTACACATTTTGCCATGAGGCTGAGAGAGAATTTTGCAGTTTTCAAGCTAATTCAAGCTAAATTATTTCATGGCTTATGACATGTTCATATGCTATCTGGGGGGCCTCCACTCCTTGCGGGGGCTACGGGGGTCAGAGCATGTGAGCAGAGTTGAGCTGTTGGAAATCCCGCTCATCGCTCATGGAGTGGTGCGCACCACTCCGGTCCTCCATGTCCTTTCCAACCACTCCGCAAAAAACCGCACTGCGCTCACAGAATAAAAAAAACGCAGCTCCAAATTAGCTCCATTCATTAAAATCACAATTTAACCAACACCCATCTATTTTTGTGACTACCTGGACCTACCATTTGGATTTGAAGTATTGAAACCAAACCATATGG
Organism: Coregonus clupeaformis; assembly: GCF_020615455.1. Classification (NCBI taxonomy): domain Eukaryota; kingdom Metazoa; phylum Chordata; class Actinopteri; order Salmoniformes; family Salmonidae; genus Coregonus; species Coregonus clupeaformis. The sequence goes on along the minus strand of NC_059220.1, from coordinate 17,167,408 downwards.
ATTTGAATGAAAAGTATTTGAATAAACATGAAAAGGTGAATGTAAGAAGTGCACATCATTTCAAATAGGCTACATGTCATATTAAACAGCATATAAACACTCTAAATAGGTCAGGAGCCAGACAGGGAGCCTAATGAATTATTTAGGCTATATTATTTCAATTATTTCAAGGCTCTAGCCTACAAAGAAATACATTGTGAAGCATTTGTGAGTGCGACAATAGAATGGTAGGGACATAAAGCTCTCAGCATTTAAACAACATTTTGTTGTATTAAATCATTATAGCCTATAAATTGCACATATAGGCTGTGACTTACTTAGAATTAAATACAAATTAAACAAAAAATGACTTATTAGGGCCTTTGAATTCATTTTTAGAGTTCATTTTTAGAAACATGAGTTTGGCCAGTCTGTGGCTTCAGGCTCATGCGATGGTGCCTGTAGAGCCGGCCAGCAGCGGAGAACATCCTCTCCACACTTGCAGAGCCACTGGGGATGCTAAACACCCTTTTGGCCACTCTTGCCAGGTTTGGCAGAGATGCAGTTGTTTTTTTATTTTTCTTTAGGTAGGCCTAAAGGTTTTTAGGCAAAATAACCAAATCAAAACAGAAAGCTCCTTGAACGTGGGAATATGCCAGGCCTGTAGGGACAAAATCAATTATGGCCTATTGTATAGACAATAGAACGAAAATGAATGAAACCTTTAACAGATTTGATATATAGTTTATTAATAGTTTGCTACAATGACACACTTAGCTAGCTACCCACCTCATTCCTTTCTGTTAGCATGTGAACGTAGTACACCATCGGGATACGTGTCTTTTCAGATTCCACAATAATTATTTAGTTGTGGACACTACAACACCACACCCCCTCTCTTGCTGTTGGTCCTCATCTTTGTAAGTCACCTTGATTTAGCACCTGTGACTTTTATCAGTTTCTTTATGAAAATATTTAGTGAACTCCATGACAGTAGTTAAAGTAAGGGGCTATAGCAGCACACAAGTAGACTACAAATGCATGCTGGGACGGCGTGCCCTGAGCTGGTGAAGTGAGCGCTACTGGAGCGCTCTGGAGTGAAATTGGAGCAGGCGAGAAGGCCGACGCTCCAGCCTTTGGGAATCTCACTACGCGCTTCAGTCAAATTGGGCACTCTCCGCTCCTCGCTCCGCTCCAGCTCCGCTCACATACTCTGGCTAGGGGTGTGTGCAATGCCAGTGCATCTGCTTCTTATTTATCGATCTATTCATATTCCTCTCCACTGCTGCCTTCACCCCCTGGCACAAGTCTTAAGATCACAGCTAAAAAGCACAGATTGATGATTCGGGGCATTGCACATTACTCTCTCTCTCTGGTTATACCAACCCTCCCTCTACCTCCCCTCCCCACCCCAAACCTCAAACTCTCCCCACTCACAAACCCTCCTACTTAACCTGGACCTTTTGGAGTGAAAAAAGGGGCGAACACTAAGCCGACAATCAGAGATGGGCGAGGTTGGACTGCTCACCCGCTGCCCTGGAGAAAGAGAGACAAAGAGAGAGGAAGAGAGGGAGGGAGATCCACCAAAGGTAGCCACTTTGATAAGGAGGGTGTGGAGGTCACACAATATAATCTCGGAGAGCAGGGTCGCCTGGTCGCGAAGCCACAGGTAGGCCAGGGGCTGCAGACCCAGCCGTACACACCTGGGGGAAGAGGTGAGGCGGTATGGAGGGACTCAGTTGGTAGAGCATGGCACTTGCAACACCAAAGTTGTGGGTTTGATTCCCATGGGGGCCAGTATGAAAATGTATGCACTCACTACTGTAAGTCGCTCTAGATAAGAGCATCTGCTAAATGAATATTACAAATATTAAGATATAAAAGGGAGGGAGGGAGGGAGGGAAGGAGGGAGAGAAAAGAGGGTGAGGAGGTAGGTCAGACTGAAAACTTACAAGGATCACAAGAACTTCAAAGTGCATCGGGCACTTTAGCTAGTTTTGCAGGCAGGCTGCCACGTCGAGGCTCACATGGCACGTGCTCTGAACCGTCTCTGGTGCCAGTGGCTTTGTTCAGCAGATTCCGTTGAAGAGGGGGAATTAAACAGGGGGAATTATCTTAAGATGGCACATACTTTACGCTAGAGTTGTCTGTGTCACACACACAACACACACTTGCATACACAACACACTCATACACTTGCATGCACAAACACACTCACATAGGCAGTGTGCAGGTAACTGAAGCCAAAACTCTTGGGCGTACATGTCTGTGTCTCAGAGAACGCCTGCGGTGTGAGAGTGTGTGTGTGTTAAAGAGAGAGAGAGAGAGAGAGAGAGAGAGAGAGAGAGAGAGAGAGAGAGAGAGAGTGAGAGAGAGAGAGGTACTGTCATATAAACCCTTTCACCTGTATCCAGTGTTCAATGTCCTACTGTACATAAACATGTGGATATGTGTCCTGTCTGATGTGGTGTTACAACAATTGTATAACAATACATTGTATCCCATGACGTACGTAAGCCACTGGCCATTCTGGTAATAAAACTGTAAACATAAAAATACAGCGAGACTAAACATCATGGAGTAAACAAATGTACATCATCTTTGTTTGAAATACAGTGTCTCTCAAGCACGTAGTATTTTCTGACAGAGGGCCATGTGCGTCAGTCTGAGATATTATAGGTAATGTGTGTTTGTGTGTGTGTGTGTGTGTGTGTGTGTGTTCTACTTACACCTTTTCCACCCGTACTCTCTGGTAGTCTGAGCGAATGGCCCCTACAGACACTGCCACGACAGCCTCCTTTTCCTGTGAATAGCAGAGAGGGAAGGAAACTTTTTGTTACTGTATACTGACATCACAACTGTTTCCTGTTCCGTCATATGAGTGTTTATTTTACCAAGTTACAGAGCCATGGTGATGTCTTGTCATTATCTAATTGGGCAAAAAGGTCACATAACCATCTAAATATCACTAAAAGAAAAAAATAGGAAACTATGCGATAAGGATGTCTATGAGCACACACACACACACACACACACACACACACACACACACACACACACACACACACACGAATACACACACACATGCACAGAGTCTGAGAAAACAGTGTTCTTTCCCTCCATCAGATAGGTGGGGATGGTCGTATCAAGGCTTTCCTGGTCCTGCACATCCCCTAGTGAAGGGGGTGGAGGATATAGGATGGAGCCTAACTCCTTGTCCTGGCTGGGCCTGGTTGGCTGGGCGTGTCTGGAGCCAGAGCAACAGAACAACAACACTAAAACTGGAGCAGCAGAGCCAGTCTGGTTCTTTTCAGTAGCCTTGTGTAAACTGGAGATGGGCCTGTCCCACCACACTGTAAGGTCCGGGACCATTACAAAGAGCGGAACTGAGCACAAACACACATACAAAACCCCTTTACAGAGAGGCAGAACTTTACCAGTCCACAGTGGTGTAAAGTACTGAAGTTAAAAAAACTTCAGTACAACTTAAGTCGTTTTTTTTGGTATCTGTACTTTACAATTTATATTTTTGACTACTTTTACTCCACTACATTCCTAAAGAAAATAATGTACTTTTTACTCCATACATTTTCCTTGACACCCAAAAGTACTTGTTACATTTTGAATGCTCAGGCAAGACAGCAATATGGTCCAATTCACACACCTATCAATATAACGCGCTGTCATCCCTACTGCCTCTGATCTGGCGGCCTCACTAAACACAAATCCTGCATTTGTAAATGTGCCTCAGGCTGTCCAAAAAATAAATGTAAAAAAGAACATTGTGCCACCTGGTTTGCTTAATATAAGGAATTTGATGTATAGCATTTACTTTTACTTTGTACTTTTACTCAAGTATGACAATTGAGTACTTTTTCCACCACTGTACTTAAGTACATTTAAAACCAGATACAAAAAATGTATTCAATCTCAGCTCATGAAATCACCAGACAGGCACAGAGCACACACACAAACCCTGCAGCTTCATTAGTACATTACATGGCCTGTAATTAGAATGAGGGGCCGGCCTCGGCAGCGGCGCGGTGGAGGGATGCACAAGTTGCCAGTAAATTACCTTGTAGACATTATCAATTTCCCAGGCAACTGGTCCTTAAGATAACCCCCCTTCTCCCTGTGGTCCTTCCAGCAATTTCTCTCTGCCTGATAAACATGCTGATTAAAGCGAGCGGCGTGTAAACCTTTGATACTTTTTAAAATGAAATCCATGCCCTGCCTGGGGCCTGACGCTGCTCCGCTCTGCTCAGCCGCCGCACTGCACAGAGCTCCATGCAGACGTGTCAGCTAATCAGATAAAGAATATAGCGTGTGTGTATGTGCCCCCGGGCAGAATGAGGGGACAAGGAGGGAGAGGCGAGGTGCACACTTAAACACACACAGGCAAACAGGGATAGGCTAGTACAGGGATAGGCAAGTACAGGAATATACTAGTACAGGAATAGACTAGTACAGTGATAGGCTAGGCTAGTACAGGGATAGGCAAGTACAGGAATAGGCTAGTACAGGGATAGGCTAGGCTAGTACAGGAATATACTAGTACAGGAATAGACTAGTACAGGGATAGGCTAGGCTAGTACAGGAATAGACTAGTACAGGAATAGACTAGTACAGGGATAGGCTAGGCTAGTACAGGAATAGACTAGTACAGGAATAGACTAGTACAGGGATAGGCTAGGCTAGTACAGGAATATACTAGTACAGGAATAGACTAGTACAGGGATAGGCTCGGCTAGTACAGGAATAGACTAGTACAGGAATAGACTAGTACAGGGATAGGCTAGTACAGGGAAAGGCTAGTACAGGAATATACTAGTACAGGGATAGGCTAGTACAGGAATAGACTAGTACAGGGATAGTATAGTACAGGAATATACTAGTACAGGGATAGGCTAGTACAGGAATATACTAGTACAGGGATAGGCTAGTACAGGAATAGACTAGTACATGGATAGGATAGTACAGGAATAGACTAGTACAGGGATAGACTAGTACAGGGATAGGCTAGTACAGGAATATACTAGTACAGGGATAGGATAGTACAGGAATATACTAGTACAGGGATAGACTAGTACAGGGATAGGCTAGTACAGGAATAGACTAATACAGGGATAGGATCGTACAGGAATAGACTAGTACAGGGATAGGATCGTACAGGAATAGACTAGTACAGGGATAGACTAGTACAGGGATAGGCTAGTACAGGAATAGACTAGTACAGGGATAGGATAGTACAGGAATATACTAGTACAGGGATAGACTAGTACAGGGATAGACTAGTACAATAGACTAGTACAGGAATAGACTAGTACAGGAATAGACTAGTACAGGGAAAGGCTAGTACAGGGATAGGATAGTACAGGAATAGACTACTACAGGGATAGGATAGTACAAGAATAGGCTAGTACAGGGATAGGATAGTACAGGAATAGACTAGTACAGGGACAGGCTTGGGTAGTACATGGACAGGCTAGGATAGTACAGGAATAGGCAAGTACAGGGACAGGCTAGGGTAGTACAGGGACAGGGTAATACAGGGAAAGGGTAGAACAGGGACAGGCTAGTTCAGGGACAGGCTAGGGTAGTACAGGGGCAGGCTAGGGTAGTACAGGGACAGGCTAGGGTAGTACAGGGGCAGGCTAGGGTAGTACAAGGGCAGGGTAGTACAGGGGCAGGCTAGGGTAGTACAGGGACAGGCTAGGGTAGTACAGGGACAGGCTAGGGTAGTACAGGGGCAGGCTAGGGTAGTACAGGGACAGGCTAGGGTAGTACAGGGGCAGGCTAGGGTAGTACAGGGACAGGCTAGGGTAGTACAGGGACAGGCTAGGGTAGTACAGGGGCAGGCTAGGGTAGTACAGGGGCAGGCTTGGGTAGTACAGGGACAGGCTAGGGTAGTACAGGGACAGGCTAGGGTAGTACAGGGGCAGGCTAGGGTAGTACAGGGGCAGGCTTGGGTAGTACAGGGACAGGCTAGGGTAGTACAGGGACAGGCTAGGGTAGTACAGGGACAGGCTAGGGTAGTACAGGGACAGGCTAGGGTAGTACAGGGGCAGGCTAGGGTAGTACAGGGGCAGGCTTGGGTAGTACAGGGACAGGCTAGTACAGGGATAGGCTAGCTCTGATGCTGGATTCTTTACTGTCTACTGAATGTCATCGCATTGTTGATTGGGCCCAAACACATACAAATATAGTTCAACAAGTCACTATAGTCAGTCTTAAATGCAAATGTACAATACAACTCAGTCTCTGGAAATTCAGAGTCCTGTGACAATAATTACTCCAGACTGATAACATTTCAGCACTGCACAGAGCCAAGAGGGCTGGAGGCACTGTCGTATAACTCTACGTAGGCTGCAGGGCTGTTAACTATTTTCTAATGATATGATAACCTTCACCCTCAAAAATACGTTCCTTCCTGAAGAGCCAAACGAAGCTTGAGAGTAAAAGAGAGAGACAGACCGACAGAGAGAGAGAAAGACGAAGAGAGAAAGGGAAATAGATAGATGGAACGAGAGGAAGAGAGAGTGAAAGATGGAGGAAGAGAAGAAGAGAGAGAAAGTAGAGGACGGGCCAGTCTCGGAGGGGTGTCTAACTAACTGTCGACAAAGTGATTGGGTCAATGAGCTGTAAACGTGGCAGGGCCAGACTTAGCCTGATTAAATAACACAGCATTACGCCTTCCCTTTCCCCTCTGTCCTTCAGGGAGCCAGAGGCAGACATAACGTTAAGAGTGGGGCCTCCGAGGCCTGAATCATCCAGTAACAATGAAGTGGGCCTGAGAGGGATAAGATAACTTTCTCACACCCCCTTTTTTTTAATGTACAATCTGTAGCTTTAAGTCTAGACCGCAAACAATAACGTATTAACTTTACTTATTTTTGGATGACGTTTTGGTTTTGTCACCATTATATCTATTGTTGAGACTGCCAGGAATGAGAGTGGGCTAGAGTTGCTCTGGACAAACTGAATGACTTGGATTTCACAAATTCTAGACATACTTTCTCATCCGCTGTGGGAAAGCAGGGCAGGCAGTGGGAATAATGGTGAGGCGGGTGTAAATTCATACACTACCAGTCAAAAGTTTGGACACACCTACTCATTTTTTACATTGTAGAATAATAGTGAAGACATCAAAACTATGAAATAACACATATGGAATCATTTAGTAACCAAAAAAGTGTTAAACAAATCAAAATATATTTTATATTTGAGATTCTTCAAATAGCCACCCTTTGCCTTGATGAAAGCTTTGCACACTCTTGGCATTCTCTCAACCAGCTTCATGAGGTAGTCACCTGGAATGCATTTCAATTAACAGGTGTGCCTTTTTAAAAGTTAATTTGTGGAATTTATTTCCTTCTTAATGCGTTTGAGCCAATCAGTTGTGTTGTGACAAGGTAGGGGTGGTATACAGAAGATAGCCCTATTTGGTAAAATACCAAGTCCATATTATGGCAAGAACAGCTCAAATAACCAAAGAGAAATGACAGTCCATCATTACGGAAAATTTATTTGAAAGTTTCTTCAAGTGCAGATACAAAAACCATCAAGTGCTATGATGAAACTGGCTCGGATGAGGACTGCCACAGGAATGGAAGACCCAGAGTTACCTCTGATGCAGAGGATAAGTTGATTAGAGTTACCAGCCTCAGAAATTGCAGCCCAAATAAATGCTTCACAGATTTCAAGTAACAGACACATCTCAACATCAACTGTTCAGAGGGGACTGTGTGAATCAGGCCTTCATGGTCGAATTGCTGCAAAGAAACCACTACTAAAAGGACACCAATAAGAAGAAGAGACCTGCTTGGGCCAAGAAACACGAGCAATGGACATTAGACCGGTGGAAATGTATCCTTTGGTCTGGAGTCCACATTTGAGATTTTTGGTTCAAACCACTGTGTGTTTGTGAGACGTGGTGTGGGTGAACGGATGATCTCCGCATGTGTAGTTCCCACCATAAAGCATGGAGGTGGAGGTGTTATGGTGTGGGGGTGCTTTGCTGGTGACACTGTCTGTGATTTATTTAGAATTCAAGGCACACTTAACCAGCATGGCTACCACAGCATTCTGCAGCGATACGCCATCCCATCTGGTTTGGGCTTAGTGGGACTATCATTTGTTTTTCAACAGGACAATGACCCAACACACCTCCAGGCTGTGTAAGGGCTATTTTACCAAGAAGGAGAGTGATGGAGTGCTGCATCAGATGACCTGGCCTCCACAATTCCCTGACCTCAACCCAATTGAGATGGTTTGGGATGAGTCCGACGGCAGAATGAAGGAAAAGCAGCCAACAAGTGCTAAGCATATGTGGGAACTCCTTCAAGACTGTTGGAAAAGCATTAGAGTGTGCAAAGCTGTCATCAAGGCAACGGGTGGCTATTTGAAGAATCTCAAATATAAAATATATTTGGATTTGTTTAACACTTTTTTGGTTACTCCATGATTCCATATGTGTTATTTTATAGATTTGATGTCTTCACTATTATTCTACAATGTAAAAAATAGTACAAATAAAGAAAAACCCTTGAATGAGTAGGTGTGTCCAAACTTGTGACTGGTACTGTAAATCTACAGAGATGGATATTGCAGAAGTGTTCCATGTATTCATGACACTATAAAAACACAAACTTTGATTTTATGCTGCTTGAAATATTTATCTAAATGTTTTATAGTTATACCTGAAAAAGAGTGAGATGGATCATGAACTACATTGGGGGAAAAAAGTATTTAGTCAGCCACCAATTGTGCAAGTTCTCCCACTTAAAAAGATGAGAGAGGCCTGTAATTCTCATCATAGGTACACGTCAACTATGACAGACAAAATGAGATTTTTTTTCTTCAGAAAATCACATTGTAGGATTTTTAATGAATTTATTTGCAAATTATGGTGGAAAATAAGTATTTGGTCACCTACAAACAAGCAAGATTTCTGGCTCTCACAGACCTGTAACTTCTTCTTTAAGAGGCTCCTCTGTCCTCCACTCGTTACCTGTATTAATGGCACCTGTTTGAACTTGTTATCAGTATAAAAGACACCTGTCCACAACCTCAAACAGTCACACTCCAAACTCCACTATGGCTAAGACCAAAGAGCTGTCAAAGGACACCAGAAACAAAATTGTAGACCTGCACCAGGCTGGGAAGACTGAATCTGCAATAGGTAAGCAGCTTGGTTTGAAGAAATCAACTGTGGGAGCAATTATTAGGAAATGGAAGACATGTGGTCCTCTGTAGCTCAGCTGGTAGAGCACGGCGCTTGGAACGCCAAGGTAGTGGGTTCGATCCCCGGGACCACCCATACACAAAAAATGTATGCACGCATGACTGTAAGTCGCTTTGGATAAAAGCGTCTGCTAAATGGCATATTATTATTATTATTATTATACAAGACCACTGATAATCTCCCTCGATCTGGGGCTCCACGCAAGATCTCACCCCGTGGGGTCAAAATGATCACAAGAACGGTGAGCAAAAATCCCAGAACCACACGGGGGGACGTAGTGAATGACCTGCAGAGAGCTGGGACCAAAGTAACAAAGCCTACCATCAGTAACATACTACGCCGCCAGGGACTCAAATCCTGCAGTGCAAGACGTGTCCCCCTGCTTAAGCCAGTACATGTCCAGGCCCGTCTGAAGTTTGCTAGAGTGCATTTGGATGATCCAGAAGAGGATTGGGAGAATGTCATATGGTCAGATGAAACCAAAATAGAACTTTTTGGTCAAAACTCAACTCGTCGTGTTTGGAGGACAAAGAATGCTGAGTTGCATCCAAAGAACACCATACCTACTGTGAAGCATGGGGGTGGAAACATCATGCTTTGGGGCTGTTTTTCTGCAAAGGGACCAGGACGACTGATCCGTGTAAAGGAAAAAATTAATGGGGCCATGTATCGTGAGATTTTGAGTGAAAACCTCCTTCCATCAGCAAGGGCATTGAAGATGAAACGTGGCTGGGTCTTTCAGCATGACAATGATCCCAAACACACCGCCCGGGCAACGAAGGAGTGGCTTCGTAAGATGCATTTCAAGGTCCTGGAGTGGCCTAGCCAGTCTCCAGATCTCAACCCCATAGAAAATCTTTGAAGGGAGTTGAAAGTCCGTGTTGCCCAGCGACAGCCCCAAAACATCACTGCTCTAGAGGAGATCTGCATGGAGGAATGGGCCAAAATACCAGCAACAGTGTGTGAAAAGCTTGTGAAGACTTACAGAAAACGTTTGACCTGTGTCATTGCCAACAAAGGGTATATAACAAAGTATTGAGAAACTTTTGTTATTGACCAAATACTTATTTTCCACCCTAATTTGCAAATAAATTCATTAAAAATTATACAATGTGATTTTCTGAATTTTTTTTCTTCTCATTTTGTCTGTCATAGTTGACGTGTACCTATGATGAAAATTACAGGCCTCTCTCATCTTTTTAAGTGGGAGAACTTGCACAATTGGTGGCTGACTAAATACTTTTTTTCCCCACTGTATATGTTCGATAAAAACTTGGGTGATATCTGGCTGAAGGATGTTTGGATTGTCGTGAGAAAATATGATAATGGCACTATAAATCACAGCAAACATTTTAGCAGAAACAATATGCCTATCCTACTATTAGCAAGATAATTCAATAACTCTATCGTGACTAGCAAATCGTATAGCCAATACAATTAATACACATTTCGTTAATATGACTTATTGAGAATGAGGCCTTTGGGTACTCTGCTTATTCTGAAAATCTAACTACAATGACACCATATTTTTGTGACCTCAGACTGTTACCAGAATGCTCTCTGTTTGTCCTCCATGACTGTTGGCACAGTGAAGGACCCCAAGGAGCCCCATCAGGGGCAGACTAAACAAAAGCCTGTTTCCCCCCTCTAGCCTAGCTGTAGTCGTCAGGAAACTAAAGGCATTAATGAGGATCTATGGCTTGGAGCACGGCCCTCTCCGGCCCACAGCCATGTCCATCAGGGTACTTAGCCCCATACAATCATTAACTTCTGTTACTAATTGTCGAATTCATTAAAAGGAAACCTCCCCCCAAACGTCCCTCATGAAAATGGATGGACTGGGCTGAATTATAAAGATGTCAGGGCTCAGAAGATTAAGGCTCCCAGACATGCTCCACAAAAAAAACGATACGGCCATTAAACTCTATTTCAAGGTAGCTTTTGATATACTTTGTAATTATATATACATACGTCTTGGTAGGACCATCCGAGTGTAATTCAAGTGTATTCACTGGCCCTCCTGTAGCTCAGTTGGTAGAGCATGGCGCTTGCAACGCAAGGGTTGTGGGTTCGTTTCCCACGGGGGGTCAGTATGAAAAATGTATGCACTCACTAATTGGAAGTCGCTCTGGATACTAAAATGTAAAAAAAAAAATGTTTAAACAATTTCTAAGCCATAGTTAGGCCTATAGCCTCAGTGCAGGTAGAGATAAGATGATAGGACACAGAGGCAAGCCTGTCATGTAGCACGATGTTGCTCTACTTCTTCTACTTAAATAAAATGCTTGACGATTCAACCCTTTTCTCAATTCTTAGCCATATTCATCAACATTTTGCATCAATATTGCCAGACCAACTTTTATCCAAAATTCTGTATGTAGTGTCTTAACATGAATAGAGTTTAATAGTGCTGCAAAACCAATTTCCCCTTAAAGATAATGAAGTTTGCTACTACCACTACTAAGAATCAATTATTAAAATAAAATTATATATAAATTATATTATATATAAATTCAAGCATAAAATGCATGAGAAAGTGTGGAACTCGATTGAAACTATGTAGCATTACCACTTACAAAGTGAAAGCTGATTCTGTAAGGGCAGTATTTTACTGAACATCAAACAGGCCATACATTTTCATCTTAGATTTTAAATAGGGTATTTTATGTTATCCATCATATCACTCCATCTGTATTCATATTTAATAGACCAAAGTAATTAATAGAAAACAAGGCAATTAGGAAGCTATACAATTTCAAAATGTAATATTCATAGATTCATTAAGTACATCAGAACGCTCATTAAATGATTGCGTAGATTGTCAAAACGAAGTCTTTATGACATACTCAAAACTCCAGAGAGATGTTTTCCTGAATTAATCCAAAGGTCCCGTGTCCTCTGATTCAGACTATTAGCCAATTAACCATAGTAACTATCGTAAAATCATTACCTGATATTCCCCCCCAAAAATGTAACCTGTTCTAATACCATATAGAAGCAGATATTTACACTGTCTTTTCTCCTGGCTCATGGTGTTTACGTGCCTTCCTGCACGTTAGTGTTACTTCCCCAGCCTCATAGCATGACTAGGAAGGAAGACAGGCCTGAGAAATTAATTAAAGTGCCTTGAATGACAGTTTGCTCAAGGGCACACGGTACCATCACGAGCCCTGGCGTGTCCTTGTTGTCCAACACTCCCTCCATCCCTTCCTACCCCCCACTACCTCCCTCCCTTCCTACCCCTCTATCCCACTCCCTCCCTCCCTTCCTACCCCCCACTACCTCCCTCCCTTCCTACCCCTCTATCCCACTCCCTCCCTCCCTTCCTACCCCCCACTACCTCCCTCCCTTCCTACCCCTCTATCCCACTCCCTCCCTCCCTTCCTACCTCCCTCCCTTCCTACCCCTCTATCCCACTACCTCCCTTCCTTCCTACCCCTCTATCCCACTACCTCGCTTACTTCCTATCCCTCTATCCCACTCCCTCCCTTCCTTCCTACCCCTCTATCCCACTCTCTCCCTTCCTTCCTACCCCTCTATCCCACTACCTCCCTTCCTTCCTACCCCTCTATCCCACTCCCTCCCTTCCTTCCTATCCCTCTATCCCACTACCTCCCTTCCTTCCTATCCCACTCCCTCCCTCCCTTCCTACCCCCCACTACCTCCCTCCCTTCCTACCCCTCTATCCCACTCCCTCCCTCCCTTCCTACCTCCCTCCCTTCCTACCCCTCTATCCCACTACCTCCCTTCCTTCCTACCCCTCTATCCCACTACCTCGCTTCCTTCCTATCCCTCTATCCCACTCCCTCCCTTCCTTCCTACCCCTCTATCCCACTCTCTCCCTTCCTTCCTACCCCTCTATCCCACTCCCTCCCTTCCTTCCTACCCCTCTATCCCACTCCCTCCCTTCCTTCCTATCCCACTCCCTCCCTTCCTTCCTACCCTTCTATCCCCCCCTCCCCCTCCCCCCTCCTGGTTCCCTCAGTGAGTGACTGGACGCGACATGGTTTTAATGGCCCAGGCTCCATTATATCAGCTCTGCTCTGGGCCTGTTTTAATGTAATGGGATTGTTCTCCCGTGCTCCACTACACATGGGTAACATGGGGGTCCCTGTCCCTCTTCTGTTATGACTATGTGTGCTGTGCTGGGGGTCTAGGTGTAAAGCGTGTAGTTCAAGCAATTTGTGCCTAATACAATTTGGGACAACACTCCAGGGGCCTTGTTGTGGGTAGCCTATGTTCAGACACCTCTGTGGTCCTAGACTTGACAGTCACAGGAGCCTTCCAGTGGCATGGGGGAAATTGCTGTGCTGTTTATTTGTGTTATCAGCATCATTACCATTCCTTTCCTGCACAACCCCAGCTATGCTATTCCAAGGTGACCTAGCTACAGTCCTCTCTGGGATGTGAAGGAGGTGTGGAGCAGCAGCAGTTTGGGTAAAAGTGTAAAGCAGTGGACTGTAACACCATAGGTCAGGTGGTTCAGCACTGGGCCAGACACTATTAAACCAATACGTGCATGGAAGAGTAAACTCTTGACCCTGATTTGGGTGTATACCAACATTCTAAAAGTTAATAACAACCACAAAATCTGTGGTGGTGAGGATCATCATCACAAATGTGGGCAAAAGAAACAACAACAACTAAAAAGCTGAAATTGGGAATGTAGTTATGTGAATGTCTTTGCAAAAACATACTCAAAACTAAAACCTTTTTATTGGTTTCAGACTCAGAGATGTTCCCTTTGGTAAATTGGAGAAGCTGGTTGTTAGAAGCAGCTGTTGACAGACAGGCCCTTCCTATGTGGTCCTGGTTGGGCTCCCTCCATGACTCACAATATGTCACTCCTCAACAGTAAAGAAAAGAACAGATGAAAAAAACAAGATGTTCATAAAGGCGTCGGCGTGTATACTGTCCCAGGGATGATGCGAGACAGAGTGAGTCAGTGAGTTTTATAAGAGGGGAACTATGGTCCTCAGAGAGGCCTCTATTGCCAGGTGTGGTCTGACCAGAGGGATATTACATCACCCATTGTCTCGTCGGTGTCACCATGATGAGTGACGCTTATCACCCTCGGAACGATGACGACTGACACAACCAAACTGTTCTGGGCTGGATTCTGGAGGAAAAGAAGACGCAACACTTTACTTTCAACATTTCCCCACTGAGGTATTTGTAGAAAGGGGGAGATTTTTATAGGGCCATTTCAGTTTGTTTCTGTTGAGTCTTCTAGCCTGCAGTGTACAACACACACACACAAGCAGTGCATGCACTCACTGTGATTCATTTACAGTGACAGAGCTGTTTTCACCGATAGAGCCGGCGCATAAATATGCCACACCGCACAGCTGGAAAATGTAGAAATTCATTAGGGCTAAAAAGTAGAGAGATTAACGTTTCACGAGTTTCCTCTTAAATATATATGGTTGCTTAAACAGAGGCCCAGACGTCAGACAGTAAGGCAAGCAGAGAGGCAGAGGGTCCGAGCCAAACCAAGCACAAAGCCTTGGTTTCAGCAGTAAGCAGGGCCAAGAAGGGTACTTTCCATAGCAACATGTATGGAAAACCAACTAACCGCTGGGAAGCAGTGAAAAGGAAAAGGTAGAGGAGTTTATCCACCCTTTTTCATGAATGCTGGCAATTCAGGAATAAAACCCTTTTCATTATCATCCTATGGGTAGATCTATATCGTTGTCCACCAGTCCTGTTTTCTTATGTAGTCAATATGGAGTCAATGTGGTCCTATATGGCTCAGTTGGTAGAACATGGCACTTGCACCGCCAGGGTAGTTGGTTCGATTCCAGGGCCAACCATACGTAAAATGTATGCATGCATGACTAAGTCGCTTTGGATAAAAACGTCTGCTAAATGGCATATTCACTACATGACCAAACGTATGTGGAAACCTGCTCGTCGAACATCTCATTCCAAAATCATGGGCATTAACATGGAGTTGGTCCCCCCTTTGCTGGTATAACAGCCTCCACTTCTGGGAAGGCTTTCCACTAGATGTTGGAACCTTGCTGCAGGGACTTGCTTCCATTCAGCCACAATAGCATTAGTGAGGTCGGTTACTGATGTTGGCCGATTGTTCCAATTCATCTCAAAGGTGTTCGATGGAGTTGAGGTCAGGTCTCTGTGCAGGCCAGTCAAGTTCTTCCACACCGATCTCGACAAACCATTTCTGTTGCCACAAAGTTGGAAGCACAGAATCGTCTAGAATGTCATTGTATGCTGTAGCGTTAAGATTTCCCTTCACTAAAACTAAGGGGCCTAGCCCGAACCATGAAAAACAGCCCCAGACTGTTATTCCTCCTACACCAAACTTTACAGTTGGCACTATGCATTCGGGGAGGTAGCGTGCTCCTGGCATCCGCCAAACCTAGATTCGTCCATCGGACTGCCAGATGGTGAAGCGTGATTCATCACTCCAGAGAACAAGTTTCCACTGCTCCAGAGTCCAATGGTGGGGAACTTTACAGCAGCCAACGCTTGTCATTGCGCATGGTGATCTTTGGCTTGTGTGCGGCTGCTCGACCATGGAAACCCATTTCATGAAGCTCCAGACGAACAGTTATTGTGCTGTAGTTGCTTCCAGAGGCAGTTTGGAACTCGGTAGTGAGTGTTGCAACCAAGGACAGACGATTCTTACGCGCTACGCTCTTCAGCACTCGGCGGTCCTGTTCTGAGCTTGTGTCGCCTACCACTTCACACCTGTCAGCAACAGGTGTGGCTGAAATAGCCGAATCCACTAATTTCAAGGGGTGTCCACATGCTTTTTTTATATATAGTGTATTATCTATTATTATTATATTAATATGGAGCCATTTCAGGTCAAAACACAGGATATGTTGCAACCTGTTCCAGACAGCCTGCATCTACATCTGCAACTTCCAGAAAAAATCAGGACACAATGCCCTGATAAAATGCCTGACATGACTCTCCTTTCCTCTCCGTAGGGCATAAAACAAACTTGAATCCTCTCTCTGTCACTGAAACATTCTCAGTTGGCTGGGGTGAGGTGGGACTGTCTGAGACAGGGGAAGCTTCCAGCCAAGGCGATTGGAGGATTCATAAGGAATCATCATGCACCACGGAAACCGGTGTCAGTCACTTTTCCCGCTCCACAACAAGCCCTCACGCTCTCCTCTCTGTCCGGCTCCTCTCCAAGATGCAAATGCTTTCCTGCTGAGGTCAGGATCCAACCAAGCATATTGGCAACACTTGGTTCTCACTTCACGTTCTGGGCCTCAGACATCGTGGTAGCCTCCCCCAGAAAGATGGGGAAAATATGGCTGTGATGCAGGTTTTATACTCTCCAGACTCCAGACAGTGTTTTCTTCATCGGGTTATGGCTTTAGCTGCAGGAGGCACGGGGGCTGCCACAAATATTTCTCTCAGGGAATGCTTTGCAAAACAAAACATTAAAGTCGAAGTCTGCTTAATTTTCGGGGAGATGGTTGGTGGGAGTTGACTGACTGAGCGCTATGCCTCAGCCATCCGGTCGGTCAGACGTGAGTGAGGGGGGAAAGGCAGACAGAGACGCTTTTGGGTCTGACTGACAACAGGCAGCTATAAAAAGGTGAATGACTACTTCACAACGGGGTGCTCTAAGAGCGCTCTGGGCTAAGGAGCCTCAGAGTGTTTTTGTATCTGTGTGAAACGGCTGTAGTGTTTGGATGGTCTCCGTCTTTGTTCCAATTACTTTTCATTATTAACTTATTAACCCAGAATTCTCTTTAAGTTGATGAAATGGCTGAGAATGGATAATGAAGCAATAAGGGGCAGATTTATGCTTATGGCACATTACTTTTCACATGGGTGATGACCTATTATTTTATCAGTGGCTCTCAGTGGAAAACTGGAAAAGGGGTAGTAGAAAAAGCTACAGAAAATGATAAACTCAGACTCCTTGTGGTTTAATGATTCAAACATATCAGAAACCATGTGTGAGTCACTCACATAGTCTACACACACACTATCCATGAAAGTAAGTGTTGCATCCACTCTTAAACAGAGTGCCCAAAATAAAATATTAGCTGAACCTAGTCCCAAGCAATCTGATGCAAATAACTCTACAATCAATCTCGTGGCCAGGAAAAAAGATATCTCCATTTGGAACAACGTTCACCTAACCAGCTTGCCCTTGGCAAGCCAAGATAAGGCTATCTGTTTCCATCATCACTAAACAAGACTGAGCAAAGTACATTAAGCAGAAAAATAGAAACAAATTACAAAGGCTTCAGGCTAGGCTCTTTATCTAATGTTTGTGTGGGACTGACATGTTCCGTTAGTTATGTCGGTTGGGTCTGAGGGAAATGTGCCTGGTTCTAATAGATCCTGTCCTGCCACTTCCACAAAGGGGTGAGAACAATACAGGCAGGCATTATCTCAGCGGTAATGCTATCCTTCCTCGTGTGCAAAACAACCCACAATCTCACCCCACTGACTGTCACTGTTCCCTCCAACCAACACAAATATGAGCAGTCAGTCTGACCAAAATAAAATATAACAATGGGCTATTACAGCTAGAAGTAGACCCAGGCAGTGAGTGTATGACTTTACTGTAGTTTAAAGAATCTAGGCTATGCTACTAGCCTCATTAGAAGAACATGAGACAAGCTAGATTACACACAGCCAGCCTTCACTTGTCCTGAAAATGCATGAAACTAATTGGAATATCTCAATTGATAACAGGTACAAGACGCTCACATTGGCCTTCTTATTGATCCTATCTCATAAAGCCTCTCGGTGACCTCATCGGTCATGATTTATGTATTAAGCAGCTTTTTAAAGAAATCAATTTTCTTTGAGCCCCCACATGCCTAACGTCCAACATGCCTAACACGGCACAATGCCGGTAATCAGAGTAGGGGTGTGTTTGATTTTCTCCCCTCACAACACACCACTGTGCTGTGTAGCAACTGATTCCCAACACCTCATCCCCCTGATCAATAACACAGGGCTCCAGGTTCAACACCAGACTCCTCTGCCTGTTCTATCCTTCTTTCCTCTCCTCTCTTCTACACCTCACAGCATGACCCCTCTATTACAGCACCTGCAGCAACGCAACACCAGTCTTCTAAAGGATTCTAAAAAAGCAGTGACGACAACACAATACAGGCCCAATATGAAGAGAAGAAGAAAGAGAGAGATGGGGGAAAGAAAGAATGTTTGGACTTGTGGACGGATGGTCGACTCCCCCTCTCCAATCTCGGAGGGCCACAGCCCAGTCTGCTGCTGTCGATAATGGAGTGGGGGGTGAGGCTGGGGATGGAGAGAGAGTGTGTCTGTGTGTTATCTCGCAAAAAATGTGGTGTTTTAACACGGACCAATGGAAGGGAATATTTGAACATCTACAAAGTTCAAAGAACTGGCGGCCTGGCGCTCTCCAATATTTTTCCGTGACACAACGTGAAAAAAATTAAAATAATTTGGCTTGATAAAAAAAAAAAAAAAAAAATGAGTTCAGGGTGTAGTAGCCCTGGGGTAGGCTATTACTCAGTTATCGAAATAACGATGTTTGAAACCACTGTGTTCCTGAAAAGTCTGATTAATTACATGGTAGGAATAGGATCTGAATGTAACATTTCCATCCTCCACAGAGCAAGGGAAGGAATGTGACAGAAATGTCAAGTTGCTGCTAATTAGACGTTTCATAATGAAAAGCCTAGATATTAATATAATCTATTGTTCCCTATCAGCCTAATGAGATGGAACCTTTTGTCTTTACTGCTCAGTTGAGAGGTTGTAGGAACATTGAACTGCAGTTGACATCTTTCTATTTGTATTCAAGTTCCTAAAGTTTTTTCCCCTCTACTTACTAGTGGAGACACCAATTCTGCTTTAAATGTGCTGTCAAGAGTACTAACATAAAAAACAGTGATAGAGTAACACATTTTACAATTATATAATTTTTTTAATAGACATTGCATTTTTATTGCTAAAAAAGTCCACAGTTTAAATAATTATATAGTTGCAAGGGGATTGAGGGAAAATAGTCTTCTTTCCTGTAAAGGGGAATTTTGAACATGAATTAGAGATAGGAGTTGATGCGTATAGCACCATGTGTGGAGGAGGAAGATAGAAACGTGTATCATGTAACCTAGGGCCTCTGACCTGACCTTCAAGGCACAGTCACACATTCACATTCTCTCTCGCTCTCTCTCTCTCGCTCTCTCGGCATAAAGAGCCAGGGTGTCAGGTCAGAGCCGCAAAGAGGGGATGTAAGATGACTAATATAAACCTTTGCCCAGGCCTGTGGGATGGGGTGGGGATGAAGTGGGGGCAGGCGTTTCAGCCAGGGGTGACTGACACTGCTGATCTTAATAACCAAGCTAGCCACCCTCCGCAGCATGTATAGTATTGACATACAGGACAGGAGGACAGGGGGAGGTGAGGCCAGGGCAACAGCTCAATGAGCACACAAATAAATAGATAATAATCCAAACTTTATCTAAATGTATGTTATTAATGTAGACGTTAGTCCTGCTGTATGATCCATCCATTTTCTGGAAGAGAATATCACTGAAAAAGGGATAGAAGCATCATGAATGCATTTCACAAGTTATGGATTTGACATGTTTAGTGGTAAACTGAGGAGACGTTTTCCCATCAAAACGATTTCCTCTCAAAACATTGAATCCCTCATATGGTGAGATATGAGATAGAGAGTGACATGCTGACATTCAATCGGTGGTCTGATTTATGAGGCATAATGCTAGGCAGGACAGGGGATGAGGAGCCATCAGATATGTGGGCATCAGACTGCTTTACAATCAGCACACACACACATACAGAGATAGAGACACTGAGGACGGAGTGAAAGATCCCCTCCGCCTCTGACAAAACAGTTATTTCTCCCCCTCAAAGGCCAGGTTCAAAGATCAGAGCCATCGCAGGATGGGCCGGGGTATGCTATGGCTCGCGTGTCTATCGGGTTACACACTTCACAGAGAGAAGGCCATTCACAGATGCCCATGGGGTTGATTATCACCACTGTTGGGACTGGGGAGGGGGGGGTATTATAATTGGGAATTTTTTCCCCATTGACAATGGTTCCACTGAAAATTATCCCACCTTTTGATTCTGAATGGTACTACATTCTGTGGGAGACCAAAGGGAGTTGTGAGTTTGGTTTGGTCAGGCAATGCCTGAGAATAGTCCATAGGTGGCACTGTTGGCTCACTTCTGAGCAGAGTTGTCAAACTTAAAGAATTTATAGAGAAGGGGGAGGAAGAAAGAAAAGATCCACTGGGATTCAAAATGTTTTTATTTAGTCTATGTTCAAGTGTCATTTGCCAAATATATTTTTATAACATCTAATTCATCCAAACTATCACACTTTCCAAATAGAACACATTTTTAATGCTAAAACTGCTCTTTTACTGTGAGGGTGATTTAACAGCTAATTATCGGAAGATGTTTGATTTCTTACTCCCCTTCGTATCAACACAATCATACTCAGTACTAAACCTAAGGTGAATAAAACCCACAACTTTAAATAAACTGCATATTCAAGAGAAATTAGCCATAGGAAGCAATTGTATTTTCACAGAAATTTCACAGAACCCTTAACTGGCATATAAAAAGAACAATAGAGTCTGGAAAGAAAATATTCACCAACTAGGCTACACAAACTTATCTGACCTCAATGGAATGTTCAAAATAGGGTGCAATAACGAACCAGTGTACCACCCCAATTAGTAAACATAGAAAGATAGCATGGACAGTGAGTAAAGTCTTAACACACTAGGTTAAATTAACAGCTCTTTACATCCAGCCCTTCTGTAGTGAGAAAGGAAGCGTGTTGTTTATGTCTACAGGTCTGTTCCCTCCACGGTTAACTGTGAGAGAGGTAAACACAGTGAGGATTGGATGTCTGCTGGCCCCTGTGGGCCCCCTGAGGCCTCTACTGGCCTGGCCTGTGGCCCTAACGAGGGACGGGGTCACGTCAGCCCTGCCCTGGAAATGGGAAATTAGCAAAACCTAGCAATCACAGAGCCAGCCAGCACTGAACAGGGACAGAGTAGGGTGAGGTGTGAAGAGACAGAAGAGAAAAGAGAGAGGAGAAGAGAGAGAGAGAGAGAGAGAGAGAGAGAGAGAGAGAGAGAGAGAGAGAGAGAGAGAGAGAGAGAGAGAGAGAGAGAGAGAGAGCGAGAGAGAGAGAGAGACGAGAGAGAGAGAGAGAGAGAGAGAGAGAGAGAGAGAGAGAGAAAGAGAGAGAGAAAGAGAGAGAGAAAGAGAGAGAGAGAGAGTGTGTACTGGGCTTTCCCTTGGATAGGGCCTTGGCTGTCCCAGCACTGGATGAACATGTCTCCTCCCAAGACCTACAGGGAGAGCACTGTCCCCTTCCTGTTTATACTATGTCAGTCCATCCCCATCCCCACACAACAACCCCCACATCAGCAACAAGCAAGCCCCTTAAAATGTGATGCTGCTCTTGTGCCTGTGAGAGTGGTAAAAGAAAAAGGCGCTAGCTACGTTGGATCAAATCCACGTGTGGACAGGCTGTTTGCTCTGACGAGGGTAGAGCTTTTCTCTTGAAGTGTGTCTGTGTGTCCAGGTGTGTGTTCATTCTTAAAAGTCTAAACCGTTGGGGAGCGGGGGTTCTAAGCTGACACATGGAATTGTTTTAAGAAGGTCATGCCGGGGATAATTTAGCTATTTGATATTTGAATTTTACCCTTCAGGTATACAAAGAAAAATTTTTTTGGGGGGGGATAAAATATTGAATTTGGCCTTGACTAATATAGCTTATAGAAACACATTGAATAACACATTCATAAATAGCAAAAGAAAATGTCCAAAAATACAACATAAGGAATAAGGTTTTGAAGTGTCTGTCCTATATCTAGGAGATATAAGAAAGCTCAGGACATATATACAGTATATATATTTCAGCCCATGCAAAAAAATATGATTTCTCTTAAACTAACAGATTATGATGGGGATTTTTTAATCATGATACTTAGATTGACACACCGGTGCGTCAATAGACTCTAGAAGGTTAATCACACATGCAACCCCAGACTAATGGCCATCAGATAACCTCCTTATACCACACCACACCACCACCATTAGATAACCTCCCTATCCCACACCACCACCGTCAGATAAACCACACCACACCATTACCATCAGATAACCTCCCTATACCACACATTTTTAAAATTTAAAATTTTCGTCATTTAGCAGACGCTCTTATCCAGAGCGACTTACAAATTGGTGCATTCACCTTATGATAGCCAGTGGGACAACCACTTTCCTTTTTTTTTTTTTTTTGGGGGGGTGGGGTAAGGGGGGTAGAAGGATTACTTTATCCTATCCCAGGTATTCCTTAAAGAGGTGGGGTTTCAAGTGTCTCCGGAAGGTGGTGAGTGACTCCGCTGTCCTGGCGTCGTGAGGGAGCTTGTTCCACCATTGGGGTGCCAGAGAAGCGAACAGTTATGACTGGGCTGAGCGGGAACGGTGCTTCCGCTGAGGTAGGGGGGCCAGCAGGCCAGAGGTGGATGAAAGCAATGCCCTCGTTTGGGTGTAGGGACTGATCAGAGCCTGAAGGTACGGAGGTGCCGTTCCCTCACAGCTCCGTGAGGCAAGCACCATGGTCTTGTAGCAGATGCGAGCTTCAACTGGAAGCCAGTGGAGTGTGCGGAGGAGCGGGGTGACGTGAGAGAACTTGGGAAGGTTGAACACCAGACGGGCTGCGGCGTTCTGGATGAGTTGTAGGGGTTTAATGGCACAGGCAGGGAGCCAAGCCAACAGCGAGTTGCAGTAATCCAGACGGGAGATGACAAGTGCCTGGATTAGGACCTGTGCCGCTTCCTGTGTAAGGCAGGGTCGTACTCTGCAAATGTTGTACAGCATGAACCTACAGGATCGGGTCACCGCCTTGATGTTAGCGGAGAACGACAGGGTGTTGTCCAGGGTCACGCCAAGGCTCTTTGCACTCTGGGAGGAGGACACAACGGAGTTGTCAACCGTGATGGCGAGATCATGGAACGGGCAGTCCTTCCCCGGGAGGAGGAGCAGCTTCGTCTTGCCGAGGTTCAGCTTGAGGTGGTGATCCGTCATCCACACTTATATGTCTGCCAGACACGCCACCTGGTTATCAGAAGGGGGAAAGGAGAAGATGAATTGTGTGTCATCTGCGTAGCAATGATAGGAGAGGACATGTGAGGATATGACAGAGCCAAGTGACTTGGTGTATAGCGAGAATAGGAGAGGGCCTAGAACTGAGCCCTGGGGGACACCAGTGGTGAAAGCACGTGGTGCGGAGACAGATTCTCGCCACGCCACCTGGTAGGAGCAACCTGTCAGGTAGGACGCAATCCAAGAGTGAGCCGCGCCGGAGATGCCCAACTCGGAGAGGGTGGAGAGGAGGATCTGATGGTTCACAGTATCAAAGGCAGCAGATAGGTCTAGAAGGACGAGAGCAGAGGAGAGAGAGTTAGCTTTAGCAGTGCGGAGAGCCTCCGTGACACAGAGAAGAGCAGTCTCAGTTGAATGACCAGTCTTGAAACCTGACTGGTTTGGATCAAGAAGGTAATTCTGAGAGAGATAGCAAGATAGTTGGCTAAAGATGGCACGCTCAAGAGTTTTGGAGAGAAAAGAAAGAAGGGATACTGGTCTGTAGTTGTTGACATCAGAGGGCTCGAGTGTAGGTTTTTTGAGAAGGGGTGCAACTCTCGCTCTCTTGAAGACGGAAGGGACATAGCCAGGGGTCAAGGATGAGTTGATGAGCGAGGTGAGGTAAGGGAGAAGGTCTCCGGGAAATGGTCTGGAGAAGAGAGGAGGGGATAGGGTCAAGCGGGTAGGTTGTTGGGCGGCCGGCCGTCACAAGTCACAAGATTTCATCTGGAGAGAGAGGGGAGAAAGAAGTCAAAGCATAGGGTAGGGCAGTGTGAGCAGGACCAGCGGTGTCATTTGACTTAACAAACGAGGATCGGATGTCGTCAACCTTCTTTTCAAAATGGTTGACGAAGTCATCCACAGAGAGGGAGGAGGGGGGAGGGGGAGGAGGATTCAGCAGGGAGGAGAAGGTGGCAAAGAGCTTCCTAGGGTTAGAGGCAGATGCTTGGAATTTAGAGTGGTAGAAAGTGGCTTTAGCAGCAGAAACAGAGGAAGAAAATGTAGAGAGGAGGGAGTGAAAAGATGCCAGGTCCGCAGGGAGTCTAGTTTTCCTCCATTTCCGCTCGGCTGCCCGGAGCCCTGTTCTGTGAGCTCACAATGAGTCGTCAAGCCACGGAGCAGGAGGGGAGGACCGAGCCGGATGTGAGGATTCCTGTGCCACCACCCCGCTGACCAGATGCTCTCGGGGTATGCGAGAACACATGGTCAGACGAGGAGAGAGCAGTAGGAGTAGCAGTGTTTTCTGTGGTAATCCATGTTTCTGTCAGCGCCAAGAAGTCGAGGGACTGGAGGGTAGCATAGGCTGAGATGAACTCTGCCTTGTTGGCCGCAGAACGGCAGTTCCAGAGGCTGCCGGAGACCTGGATCTCCACGTGGGTCGTGCGTGCAGGGACCACCAGGTTAGAGTGGCAGCAGCCATGCGGTGTGAGGCGTTTGTATAGCCTGTGCGGAGAGGAGAGAACAGGGATAGACAGACACATAGTTGACAGGCTACAGAAAATGGCTACAATAATGCAAAGGAGATCGGAATGAAATGAACTAAACATCTGGGAAAGCGAGAGAGCGGGGCCTCCCTCACTTACATTTCACTGAAACACCCAAATATAACTCTCCCAACTTCCACCTCAGAATCTATAATTGTTGTAAACTACAGCGGTTCAATATTTTCTAGGAATAGACTAACTTAGTTTATTCAGCTAGCTAACTTGGTACAGTATTCTTCCGTGAAAACCGTCCAGGGCACCGAATCCTATGACGCCACAGCCAACTAGCATGCCAGCCTCCAACAACACGGTTTAGCACCAATACTCCGCCACAACAAACCACCAGTGTGTCAACACGCCAAGCAGATCATTCGTGTCCGTGTCTAACGTTGTGTAAAGTTCTGGGTTAGTCCCGAAGCTTGAGCAAGTCAGTCGTCAACTTATTCAGCCAGTTAGTTAGCTAGAATAGTTAGCATACTAGCTAGCCATTGCTTTCTGCCAACGAAAAAACCCCTCCTCCCACGGCACGAACACACAGAGAGAGCCAAGCTAACGTTAACTAGTCACCCATGTCCCGAATTCCCTTGAACGACTCTGGTTACCAGTATGTAAAAACAAAACACAAATGTAGGTTATAACTTACCCCTAGCAGCTACTGTTAGCCAGCCAAGTGCAAAGCTAGCCACTGAATCGACTCAGCCAGTTCACGTCTGTTCGCTAGGTCGTTCCAGCTATTGTTTAGTTAGCTATCCAGGTAGCAACAAGCTAGCTACATTTCGAGCATAGTAGCTACTAACTACCTAACGCCAACGCTTCAGACAATGAGGTTAGAAAAACAGCTGAATGGTAGGCAGCTAGCTGGCATAATTACAGGTACTCTCAAGCATGAAACAACTATCCACAGTTGCTAATAGTTACCAGTAGCTACCCTCTAGCTAGTCCAGGTAGTGGGTTAGCTAGCTCAGCCGAATACAATACTTACCTACAATAATTACATACAATAACCTACGATAACTACAATAACCTACGATAACTAACTACAACACCTAACTACAATCTAAATACATGGTTTAAGCTTTACTCAACACCATATAAGCCATATAAGCCAAGCTTACATCCCGCCAGAGAGACACAACCTCACCCGACGACTTCTCTGCTCCACACCACCACCGTCAGATAACCTCCCTATACCACACCACACCACACCGTCAGATAACCTCCATATACCACACCACCGCCGTCAGATAACCTCCCTATACCACACCACACCACACCGTCAGATAACCTCCATATACCACACCACCACCGTCAGATAACCTCCATATACCACACCACCGCCGTCAGATAACCTCCCTATACCACACCACCACCATCAGATAATTTCCCTATACCACACCACCGCTGTCAGATAACCTCTCTATACCACACCACCACCGTCAGATAACCTCCCTATACCACACCACCACCAGGCTCATCTATTATTTGGCACCAAATTAACATTTCCTCACCATCCTGGCAAAAAAAAGTGCATTTTATTAAATATTCATTGGCGATTCATTTTGCGTCTGATCTTTGTCAAACAGAGGAATTAATTGAAGGTTTCCTGCTCTTCTTGTCCAGTTGTTAGAGGCCACCTGAGTACTACTCCTTCATCAAACTTTGATAAACAGATCAAAAAAAATATATAGTATTTGCCAAATTCACTTTCCAAGAACAAACTTTCCAAAGAAGATAGAGTAACCAACTGCTATTAAATGGATGTGTAGGTTAATAACTGGCAAGGAGCACTGTGGCCTGGTTTGTATAGGTGCTCAGTAAAGTTAGTGTAAAATAGGTGTAAATGAAATGAGACACAGCAGTCTAGCATGATGAACAGAATGCTGATGGGCTGATATGTGGCTTTGAACCAGCCAGTAACACATCTTACACACTTTGACACATGTCATGTAGCCTAGCGTAATTCTCTCTGAACCTTGAAGTGTTATCACAAGTACACTACCGGTCAAAAGTTTTAGAACACATAATCATTCAAGGGTTTTTCTTTATTTTTATTATTTTCTACACTGTAGAATAATAGTGAAGACATCACAACTATGAAATAACACATATGGAATCATGTAGTAATCCAAAAAGTTTTAAACAAATCAAAATATATTTTATATTTGAGATTCTCCAAATAGCCACCCTTTGCCTTGATGACAGCTTTGCACACTCTTGGCATATTCTCCACCAGCTTTTACAACAGTCTTGAAGGAGTTCCCACATATGCTGAGCACTTGTTGGCTGCTTTTCCTTCACTCTGCGGTCCGACACATCTCAAACCATCTCAATTTGGTTGAGGTCGGGGGATTGTGGAGGCCAGGTCATCTGATGCAGCACTCCATCACTCTCCGTCATGGTAAAATAGCCCTTACACAGCCTGAAGGTGTGTTGGGTCATTGTCCTATTGAAAAACAAATGATAGTCCCACTAAGCCCAAACCAGATGGGATGGCGTATCGCTGCAGAATGCTGTGGTAGCCATGCTGGTTAAGTGTGCTTTGAATTCTAAATAAATCACAGACAGTGTCACCAGCAAAGCACCCCCACACCATAACACCTCGTCCTCCATGCGTTATGGTGGGAAATACACATGTGGAGATCATCCGTTCACCCACACCGTGTCTCAGAAAGACACAGCGGTTGGAATAACAAATCTCCAATTTGGACTCCAGACCAAAGGACAAATTTCCACCGGTCTAATGTCCATTGCTCGTGTTTCTTGGCCAAAGCAAGTCTCTTCTTGTTATTGGTGTCCTTTAGCAGTGGTTTCTTTGCAGCAATTCGATCATGAAGGTTTGATTCACACAGTCTCCTCTGAACAGTTGATGTTGAGATGTGTCTGTTTGGTATTTGGTATTTTATTAGGATCCCCATTAGCTGTTGCAAAAGCAGCAGCTACTCTTCCTGGGGTCCACACAAAACATGAAACACGACATAATACAGAACATTAATAGACAAGAACAGTTCAAGGACAGAACTACATACATTTTTTTTTAAAGGCACACGTAGCCTACATATCAATACATACACACAAACTATCTAGGTCAAATAGGGGAGAGGCGTTGTGCCGTGAGGTGTTGCGTTATCTGTCTTATGAAACCAGGTTTGCTGTTTATTTGACCAATATGAGATGGAACGGAGTTCCATGCAATAATGGCTCTATATAATATTGTATGCTTTCTTGAATTTGTTCTGGATTTGGGGACTGTGAAAAGACCCATGGTGGCATGTCTGGTGGGGTAAGTGTGTGTGTCAGAGTTGTGTGTAAGTTGACTATGCAAACAATTTGGGATTTTCAACACATTGTTTCTTATAAAAATAAGAAGTGACGCAGTCAGTCTCTCCTAACTCTTAGCCAAGAGAGACTTGCATGCATAGTATTTATATCAGCCCTCTGATTACAATGAAGAGCAAGACATGCCGCTCTGTTTTGGGCCAGCTGCAGCTTAACTAGGTCTTTCCTTGCAGCACTGGACCAGCACTGGACCACAATAATCAAGATTAGACAAAACTAGAGCCTGCAGAACTTGCTTTTTGGAGTGTGGCATCAAAAAAGCAGAGAATCTCTTTATTATTGTGACACTCTGGCTCCATGGACTTTGAGTATTGAGCCAGGGTTGTTCATTTTCTTTTGGGTGTATTTCTATGTTGGGTATTCTGGTTGTTTCATTTCTATGTGTGGTGAATGTTCGTGATTATTCAGGTGACTCCCAATCGGAGGTAACGAGTGACAGCTGTCGGCTCGTTATCTCTGATTGGGAGCCATATTTATACTGTGTGTTTTCTCGTGGGTATTGTGGGTTTTTGTTCCATGTTTCTGTCAGTGTTACAGAGGACTTCACTATCGTCATTTGTTGTTTTTTGTGGTTGCTTTATTAAATAAAGTCATCATGTTCACTCCACGCGCTGCGTATTGGTCCGCTTCTTCAGACGATCGTGACAGAAAAACCCACCATAGAAGGACCAAGCAGCGTGTCCAGGAGCAAGACAGCTGGACATGGGAGGAAGCGCCTGGTAAGGAGATCGAGAGGCTGGCGATGGCCCAGGTGGGCAAATCGTGGTCCTGGGGAGGACATGCTCGGGGGCAAGGGACCTTGGGGGAAGATCAAGGCCCTGGCGAGAGAGGAGCAACGGGCGTCAGCAGGGCCATCATCGTTGGAAGGACGAGAGGCAACCCCAAAAAGTTTTTTGGGGGGCACATGGCTTGGGCGGCTGGGCAGCAGGAGGCTGCTACAGGGAGACGTGGAGAGAAGGCTATCGGATTACGGGAGCCATTGGCCGAGTAGAGGAAGGGAAGTTGTTGCGGCACGGCGTGAGAGACTGATGTGTTACCAGTCCGGTCCGGCCCGTTCCTGATCCCCAGTTAAAGCCAGTGGTGTGTGTTCCCAGTACGGACCGGCCTGTTCCTACTCACGCATCAAGCCCACGGTGTGCGTCGCCAGCCCAGCCCGGCCTGTTCCTGCTCCACGCACAGAACCTACGGTGTGCGTCGCCAGCCCAGCCCGGCCTGTTCATGCTCCACGCACCAAGGATACGGTGTGCGTCGACAGCCCAGCCCGGCCTGTTCCTGCTCCACGCACAGAACCTACGGTGTGCGTCGCCAGCCCAGCCCGGCCTGTTCCTGCTCCACGCACAGAACCTACGGTGTGCGTCGACAGCCCTGCCCGGCCTGTTCCTGCTCCACGCACCAAGGATACGGTGTGCGTTGACAGCCCTGCCCGGCCTGTTCCTGCTCCACGCACCAAGCCCACGGTGTGCGTCGCCAGCCCAGCCCGGCCTGTTCCTGCTCCACGCACAGAACCTACGGTGTGCGTCGCCAGCCCAGCCCGGCCTGTTCCTGCTCCACGCACAGAGGATACGGTGTGCGTCGACAGCCCAGCCCGGCCTGTCCCTGCCACCCGCACCAAGTCTACGGTGCGCGTCGCCAGCCCGACCCGGCCTGTTCCTGCCACCCGCACCAAGTCTACGGTGCGCGTCGCCAGCCCGACCTGGCCTGTTCCTGCCACTCGCACCAAACTGACGGTGCGCGTCGCCAGCCCGGTCCGGCCTGTTCCTGCCACCCGCACCAAGTCTACGGTGCGCGTCGCCAGCCCGGTCCGGCCTGTTCCTTCTCCCCCGCACTAGCCCTGAGATGCGTGTCCTCAGCCCGGTACCTCCAGTTCCGGCACTACGCGCCAGGCCTAAGGTGCGCCTCAGACGGCCAGAGTCTGCCGTCTGCCCAACGGCGCCTGAACTGCCCGTCTGCCCAACGGCGCCTGAACTGCCCGTCTGCCCAACGGCGCCTGAACTGCCCGTCTGCCCAACGGCGCCTGAACTGCCCGTCTGCCCAACGGCACCTGGACTGCCCGTCTGCCCAACGGCGCCTGAACTGCCCGTCTGCCCAACGGCGCTTGAACTGCCCGTCTGCCCAACGGGCGCTAAAGCCGCCCGTCTGTACTGAACCTGCAAAGCCGCCCGTCTGCCATGAGCCTTCAGAGCCGTCCGCCAGACCGGAGACGCTAGAGCCTTCCGCCAGACAGGAGCCGCTAGAGCCTTCCGCCAGACAGGAGCCGCTAGAGCCTTCCGCCAGACAGGATCAGCCAGAGCCTTCCGCCAGACAGGATCAGCCAGAGCCTTCCGCCAGACAGGATCAGCCAGAGCTTTCCGCCAGACAGGATCAGCCAGAGCCTTCCGCCAGACAGGATCAGCCAGAGCCTTCCGCCAGACAGGATCAGCCAGATCCGTCAGCCAGCCATGAGCCGTCCAGCCAGGATCCGCCAGAGCCGTCCAGCCAGGATCCGCCAGAGCCGTCCAGCAAGGATCCGCCAGAGCCGTCCAGCCAGGATCCGCCAGAGCCAGCCAGCCAGGATCCGCCATTCAGTCCGGTGCTGCCCCTTAGTCCGGTGCTGCCCCTCAGCCCGGTGCTGCCCCTTAGCCCGGTGCTGCCCCTTAGTCCGGTGCTGCCCCTGAGTCCGGTGATGCCTCTTAGTCCAGTGCTGTCCCTTAATCCTGTGGGGGTTTAGTTGGGGGTGGTCATTTGGAGGAGGCTACGTAAGCGGGTAGTGACTATGGTGGGGGTGGGGACCACGACCAGTGCCAGAGCCGCCACCATGGACAGACGCCCACCCAGACCCTCCCCTAGACTGTATGTTGGTGCGCCCGGAGTTCGCACCTTTAGGGGGGTACTGTGACACTCTGGCTCCATGGACTTTGAGTATTGAGCCAGGGTTGTTCATTTTCTTTTGGGTGTATTTCTATGTTGGGTATTCTGGTTGTTTCATTTCTATGTGTGGTGAATGTTCGTGATTATTCAGGTGACTCCCAATCGGAGGTAACGAGTGACAGCTGTCGGCTCGTTATCTCTGATTGGGAGCCATATTTATACTGTGTGTTTTCTCGTGGGTATTGTGGGTTTTTGTTCCATGTTTCTGTCAGTGTTACAGAGGACTTCACTATCGTCATTTGTTGTTTTTTGTGGTTGCTTTATTAAATAAAGTCATCATGTTCACTCCACGCGCTGCGTATTGGTCCGCTTCTTCAGACGATCGTGACAATTATGGGCAGACCTCTCCCCATCTTTACAACCATTGAATCTATATGTTTTGACCATGATAGTTTACAATCTAAGGTAACGCCAAGTAATTTAGTCTCCTCAACTAGTTCAACCGCCACACCATTCATTACCAGATTCAGCTGAGGTCTAGAACTTAGGGAATGATTTGTACCAAATACAATGCTCTTAGTTTTAGAGATGTTCAGGACCAGTTTATTAGTGGCCACCCATTCCAAAACAGACTGCAACTCTTTGTTAAGGGTTTCAGTGACTTCATTAGCTTTGGTTGCTGATGCGTACATGGTTGAATCATCAGCATACATGGACACACATGCTTTGTTTAATGCCAGTGGCAGGTCATTGGTAAAAAATAGAAAAGAGTAGAGGGCCTGTGGTACACCACACTTTACATGTTTGACATTAGAGAAGCTTCCATTAAAGAAAACCCTTTGAGTTCTATTAGATAGATAGCTCTGAATCCACGATATGGCAGAGGTTGAAAAGCCATAACACATACGTTTTTTCAACAACAGGTTATGGTCAATAATATCAAAGGCTGCACTGAAATCTAACAGTACAGCTCCCACAATCTTCTTATTATCCATTTCTTTCAACCAATCATCAGTAATTTGTGTCAGTGCAGTACATGTTGAGTGCCCTTCCCTATAAGCATGCTGAAAGTATGTTGTTAATTTGTTTACAGAGAAATAGCATTGTATTAGGTCAAACACAATTTTTTCCAACAGCTTGCTAAGGACTGGCAGCAAGCTTATAGGTCTGCTGTTAGAACCAGTAAAGGCCGCTTTACCATTCTTGGGTAGCGGAATTACTTTGGCTTCCCTCCAGGCCTGAGGACAAAGACTTTCCTCTAGGCTCAGATTAAAGATATGACAGATAGGAGTGGCTATAGAGTCTGCTACCATCCTCAGTAGCTTTCCATCTAAGTTGTCATTATTGATCGATAACAATAATTTTCCCACCTCCCCCACACTAACTTTACAAAATTCTAACTTGCAATGCTTTTCTTTCATTATTTGTTTTTTTATGCATGAATACGATGGCTCACTGTTCATTGTTGACATTTCCTGCCTAAGTTTGCCCACTTTGCCAATGAAGTAATCATTAAAATAATTGGCAACATCAAATGGTTTTGTGATTAATCTGATTCGATGACAGATGGAGTTGAATTTGTCTTTCTGCCCATAATTTCATTTGCAGTACTCCAAAGTTTTTTTCCATCATTCTTTATATCATTGATATTGGCTTCATAATACAGTTTCTTCTTCTTTTTGTTGAGTTTAGTCACACAATTTCTCAATTTGCAGCAAGTACCAGTCAGATGTGCAGCCAGACTTATTAGCCACTCCTTTTGCCCCATCTCTTTCAGCCATACAGTTTTTCAATTCCTCATCAATCCACGGAGCCTTAACAGTTCTAAAAGTCAGTTTCCTAACAGGTGCATGTTTATCAATAATTGGAAGAAGCAATTTCATAAATTAATCAAGTGCAGCGTCTGGATTATCCTTATTAATGCTTTTCCAACAGTCTAGAAGGAGTTCCCACATATGCTGAGCACTTGTTGGCTGCTTTTCCTTCACTCTGCTGTCTGACTCATCCCAAACCATCTCAATTGGGTTGAGGTCGGGGGATTGTGGAGGCCAGGTCATCTGATGCAGCACTCCATCACTCTCCTTCTTGGTCAAATAGTCCTTACACAGCCTGGAGGTGTGTTGGTCATTGTCCTGTTGAAAAATAAATGATAGTCCCACTAAGCCCAAATCAGATGTGATGGCATATCGTTGCAGAATGCTGTGGTCGCAATGCTGGTTAAGTGTGCCTTGAATTCTAAATAATTCACAGACAGTGTCACCAGCAAAGCACCCCCACACCATAACACCTCCTCCTCCATGGGAAAAACACATGCAGAGATCACCCGTTCACCCACACCGCGTCTCACGGTTGGAACCAAAAATCTCAAATTTGGACTCCAGACCAAAGGACACATTTCCACCGGTCTAATGTCCATTGCTCGTGTTTCTAGGCCCAAGCAAGTCTCTTCTTCTTATTGGTGTCCTTTAGTAGTGGTTTCTTTGCAGCAATTCGACCATGAAGGTCTGATTCACACAGTCTCCTCTGAACAGTTGATGTTGAGATGTGTCTGTTACTTGAACTCTCGCATTTATTTAGGCTGCAATTTCTGAGGCTGGTAACTCTAATGAACTTATCCTCTGCAGCAGAGGTTACTCTGGGTATCCATTCCTGTGGCGGTCCTCATGAGAGCCAGTTTCAAAGTTCTTGAAATGTTCCATATTGACTGACCTTCATGTCTTAAAGTAATGATGGACTGTCGTTTCTCTTTGCTTATTTGAGCTGTTCTTGCCAAATAGGGCTATATTCTGTATACCCCCCTACCTTGTCACAACACAACTGATTGGCTCAAACGCATTAAGAAGGAAAGAAATTCCACAAATTAACTTTTAAGAAGGCACACCTGTTAATTGAAATGCATTCCAGGTGACTACCTCATGAAGCTGGTTGAGAGAATGCCAAGAGTGTGCAAAGCTGTTATCAAGGCAAAGGGTGGCTATTTGAAGAATGTCAAATCTAAAATATATTTTGATTTGTTTAACACTTTTTTGGTTACTACATGATTCCATATGTGTTATTTCATAGTTGTGATGTCTTCACTATTATTCTACAATGTAAAAAATAGTGAAAATAAAGAAAAACCCTTGAATGAGTAGGTGTGTCCAAACTTTTGACTGGTAGTGTATATATATCGTGAATCGCCATAACGTGAATCGCCATAATCGCCAACCCTATGGTCACCCAGCATAGGAACAGAGTTAGGGGAAACATTGAGCAATGTTTGAATTGCGCTTTACGTACCCACACATACAGGAGGAAACATAGGTAGACGTCTCACCTGTGTTAGCAGGATGCAGGTTGGCCAGAGCTACTATCTGGTGTCCAGCAGAAACACACTGCAGCTGTCTTTGCCTCCACTGCAACAACACAATACATCAGAGAGATGAATGCCTTCACTACATGAAGGTGCAACTATGTAAAATGCAAGTGTCACTTTCACTATGATCTGAAACATATTAATTTTAGCGTGACTTGTATCCTGAAATGCAAGTTCCTCTACTAGCATGTATTCTAAATGTTATCAACCTTTATTTCTGTAATTATGAATTTCACCCACAATCTGTAGATGCTACATCCATTTTTGGACTTACAGTGCCTTCAGAAAGCATTCACACCCCTTGACTTTTTCCACATTTTGTTGTGTTACAGCCTGAATTAAAAATTGATTAAATTATTTTCCTTGTCACTGGTCTAACTCCCGAGTGGCGCAGTGGTCTAAGGCACTGCATCGCAGTGCTAGCTGTGCCACTAGAGATCCTGGTTTGAATCCAGGCTCTGTCGTAGCCGGCCGCGACCGGGAGACCCATGGGGCGGCGCACAATTGGTCCAGGGTAGGGGAGGGAATGGCCGGCAGGGATGTAGCTCAGTTGGTAGAGCATGGCATTTGCAATGCCAGGGTTGTGGGTTCGATTCCAGTATGAAAAATAAATAAAAAATAAATGTATGCACTCACTCTGGATAAGAGCGTCTGCTAAATGACGTAAATGTAAATGTCTACACACAATACCCCATAATGTCAAAGTGGAGTTATGTTTTTTTGACATTTTTACAAATGAATAACAAATGTCAAGCTGGAATGTATTGAGTCAATAAGTATTCAACCCCTTTGTTATGGCAAGCCTAAATAAGTTCAGAAGTAAAAATGTGCTTAACAAGTCACAATGTGTTTAACACGATATTTGAATGACTGCCTCATCTCTGTACCCCACACATATAATTATCTGTAAGGTCCCTCAGTTGAACAGTGAATTTCAAACACAGATTCAACCACAAAGAACAGAGAGGTTTTCCAATGCCGCGAAAAGAAGGGCACCTATTGGTAGATGGGTAAAAAAAACTAATAAAAGCAGACATTAAATATCATGGAGCATGGTAAAGTTATTAATGACACTTTGGATGGTGTATCAATACACCCAGTCACTACAAAGACACAGGCGTCCTTCTTAACTCAGATGCCGGAGAGGAAGGAAACCGCTCAGGGATTTCACCATGAGGCCAATGGTGACTTTAAAACAGTTACAGAGTTTAATGGCTGTGATAGGAAAAAACTGAGGATGGATCAACAACATTGTAGTTACTCCACAATACTAACCTAATTGACAAAGTGAAAAGAAGGAAGCCCGTACAGAATACAAATATTCCAAAACATGGATCCTGTTTGCAACAAGGCACTAAAGTAATACTGCAAAAACTGTGGTAGGGCAATTAACTCTTTGTCCTGAATACAAAGTGTTATGTTTGGGGCAAATCCAAAACAACACATTACTGAGTACCACTCTCCATATTTTCAAGCATAGTGGTGGCTGCATTATGTTATGGGTATGCTTGTAATCGTTAAGGACTGGGGAGTTTTTCAGGATAAAAAAGAAATGGAATGGAGCTAAGCACAAGCAAAATCCTAGAGGAAAACCTGGGTCATTCTGCTTTCCACCAGACACTGGGAGATGAATTCACCTTTCAGCAGGACAATAACCTAAAACACAAGGCCAAATCTACACTGGAGTTGTTTACCAAGAAGACAGTGAATGTTCCTTAGTGACGGAGTAACAGCTTTGACTTAAATCTACTTGAAAATATACTGTATGGCAAGACCTGAAAATGGTCTAGCAATGATCAACAACCAATTTGACAGAGCTTGAAGAATTTTGAAAATAATAATGGGCAAATGTTGCACAATCCTGGTGTGGAAAGCTCTTAGTGCCTTACCCAGCAAATTCCACAGCTGTAATCGCTGCCAAAGGTGCTGCTACAAAGTATTGACTCAGTGGTGTAAATGAGGTATTCCTGTATTTAATTTCAATAAATTTGCAAAAATGTGTAAAAACTTGTTTTTACTTTGTCATTATGGGGAATTGTGTGTAGATATATCTTTTTTTTCATCCATTTTGAATTCAGACTGTAACACAACAAATGGGGAATAAGTTCATAAGGGTTATGAACACATTCTGAAGGAACTGTATGTACCCATTGATTCTTGAAGAATATACCTTATGAGCTTCAATGATTCTTGAAGAATATAATTTATGAGCTTTCAACTGTCATACCCCATCAGAACCCAAAATATACAGTAAGCTTGTTTTACTCCAATGTTTGTAAATAAAGTAAATGTAAACAAAAACTTTACAGCCTAAAAACATGGTTAAAACTAGCATGTTGATATCATGGATGGTTAGTCGTTGCATCCATAGCTCTGTCTATGAATTTCAAAGTGGTTACATTTCTCCAGCCACATCTCTCAGCTTTTTTACTGAAACAGGGGCAGAGACGACACATTGTTATTGTTTCAACTTCTGATTTGCCGCTTTAATCTTAATCTAACTAGCAAAGCACAGTATCTACCTAGCTAGAAAGCTAAACCCACACACAAAACCCAAGCAACCCATCATTCTCAGCTAGCTAGAACTAGTGACAGAAAATGAAAGCTGTGACAGCAATGAATATAATTACCTTATCAACGCGACTACTTTCATTTTCTTTATGCAATATTTCGGTAGACATAAACCGTTACTAAATGCATAATCCGACAATGTTATCCATGTTTTACTCTTAATTTCTGTACAGCATAGCAATCAGTCACAGTTACAGTTACAGTTCAGCATGTACACAAAAACACATGTGAAGATGTGACGTAAGCACAACCACACTTCCTGGATGAAAGGACCCTAATGAATAAAGCCGTCCTGTGAGGTGCAGGTGCCTGATTGAAAATAACCCTTTTATTACAACTAGCACTTTGCACGCTAGTCCAGTACACATGAGCTGCTAATAGGTTACACTGCAATATTTTTGCATAGCTTTGCAGTTGAGCTGTTTCTGTAGGATTGTTTGTATTGCCAAATGTGGAGAAACTGCTGATGGTGTAGTTGTTTTGATGAGTAAATTAACAGATGGTCTCATAGACTTGACATAACATAGTAAACGTAAATCCGGGACACTCAAATTAGTATGATATGTTAGGTTTGGTATGGTTACATAAGGTAGAAGGTTACTTAACACAAAAACCGCATAGAGGGAGGTGGGCTTATAACGTGAACGTCTAGCAACCCAAAGGTTGCGTGTTCAAATCTCATCACTGATAACTTTAGCATTTTAGTTAATTAGCAACTTTGCAAGTACTTACTACTTTTTAGCTACTTTACAACTACTTAGCATGTTAGCTAACCCTAACCTTAACCCTTTTAGCTAACCCTTCCCCTAACCCTAACCTTAACCCTTTTAGCTAACCCTAACCTTAACTCCTGAGCTAGCTAACAGTGTTAGCCACCTAGCTAATGTTTTCCTCAACAAATTGGAATTCGTAACACATAAGTTTAGCAAATTCGTAACAAATTGGGGGGGGTTCCACTAAGCTAACATATGGAATTGTTTTAAGATGGTCATGCCATGGATAATTTTAGCTATTTGATTTAGAATTTTAGGACCCCTTTAGGTATATATATATAAAAAAAAGTTTTGAATTTGGGCTTGACTACTATAGCCCATTGAAACGAATTGAATATCACATTCATAAATGGCAAAAAAGACAGTAAGAAAAATACATAAGGAATCAGTCTTCTCATGAAAACATCTGTAGCGTCCGAACGGTTTGGCCTATGGAAAGACGAGACTGTGAATTTGGTGGAGTTGCCCAAAAAATGACAGTGCATTCGAAAAGTATTCAGACCCCTGGACTTTTTCCACATTTTGTTACGTTACAGCTTTATTCTAAAATTTATTATATTGTTTTTCCCCCTCATCAATCTACACACAATACCCCATGAAGCAAAAACAGGTTTTTAGACATTTTTGCAAATATATTTAAAATAAAATGGAAATGGAAAAGCATTTAGACCCCATGACTTTTTCCAAATTTTGTTACATTACAGCCTTATTCCCCCCCCCCCCCATCATCCTACATAC
Organism: Coregonus clupeaformis; assembly: GCF_020615455.1. NCBI lineage: Eukaryota > Metazoa > Chordata > Actinopteri > Salmoniformes > Salmonidae > Coregonus > Coregonus clupeaformis. Next base: position 17,128,951 of record NC_059220.1, on the reverse strand, counting down.
AATACCCCATAATGACAAAGCAAAAACATGTTTTTAGAAATTTTTGCAAATGTATAAAAAATAAAATATTGATATATTACATTTACATAAGTATTCAGACACTTTACTCAGTACTTTGTTGAAGCACCTTTGGCAGCATTTACAGCCTCGAGTCTTTTTGGGTATGACACTACAAGCTTGGCACACCTGCATTTGGGGAGTTTCTCCCATTCTTCTCTGCAGATCCTCTCAAGCTCTGTCAGGTTGGATGGAGAGCATTGCTGCACAGCTATTTTCAGGTCTCTCCAGAGATGTTCGATCGGGTTCAAGTCCGGGCTCTGTCTGGGCCACTCAAGGACATTCAGAGACTTGTCCTAAAGCCACTCCTGCGTTGTCTTGGCTGTGTGCTAAGGGTTGTTATCCTGTTGGAAGGTGAGCCTTCACCCCAGTCTGAGGTCTTGAGTGCTCTGGAGTAGGTTTTCATCAAGAATCTCTCTGTACTTTGCTCCGTTCATCTTTGCCTCGATCCTGACTAGTCTTCCAGTCCCTGCTGCTGAAAAACAACCCCACAGCATGATGCTGCCACCACCATGCTTCACCGTAGGGATGGTGCCAGGTTTCCTCCAGACGTGACGCTTGGCATTCAGGCCAAAGAGTTCAATCTTGGTTTCATCAGACCAGAGAATCTTGTTTCTCATGGTCTGAGAGTCTTTAGGTGCCTTTTGGCAAACTCTAAGCGGGCTGTCATGTGCCTTTTACTGAGGAGTGGCTTCCGTCTGGTCACTCTACTATAAAGGCCTGATTGGTGGAGTGCTGCCGAGATGGATGTCCTGCTGGAAGGTTCTCCCATCTCCACAGAGGAACTCTAGAGCTCTGTCAGAGTGACCATCGGGTTCTTGGTTACCTCCCTGACCAAGGCCCTTCTCCCCAAATTGCTCAGTTTGGCCGGGCGGCCAGCTCTAGGAAGAGTCTTGGTTGTTCCAAATGTCTTCCATTTAATAATGATGGAGGCCACTGTGTTCTTGGAGACCTTCAATGCTGCAGAAATATTTTGGTACCCTTTGCCAGATCTGTGCCTCGCCACAATCCTGTTTCTGACCTCTACGGACAATTCCTTCAACCTCTTGGCTTGGTTTTTGCTCTGTCATGCACCGTCAACTGTGGGACCTTATATAGACAGGTGTGTGCCTTTCCAAATCATGTCCAGTCACTTGAATTGACCACAGGTGGACTCCAATCAAGTTGTAGAAACATCTCAATGATGATCAATGGAAACAGGATGCACCTGAGCTCAATTTCGAGTATCATAGTAAAGGGTCTGAATACTTATGTAAATAAGGTATTTCTGTTTTATATTTTAAATAAATTTGCAAAAATTTATAAAAACCTGTTTTCACTTTGTCATTATGGGGTATTGTGTGTAGATTGCTGAGGATTTTGATTTATTTAATCCTTTTTAGAATAAGGCTGTAACGTAACAAAATGTGGAAAAGGTCAAGGCGTCTGTGTTAGGCCTACTGCTGCTAGGTAGCTCTCTCTCTGCTCTCTCCCTCCCCTCTGTCTGTCCTTGATTGCAGGAGTGAAGTCTGGTGTGCGGGAGTCAGGGTTCCAGCTGCAGCTCATTCACCATAATCACCTCAGCCTTTAAGACCCGGTCAAACTTGCCACTCATCGTCAGATCATAGTCAAGACTACCATATTATTGGAACCTGACTCCTGCCTCCGCTTCACTCCTGCCACCACCATCCTGCTTACCACTACCGGACCTTCCTTTTGGACTCACCACGGACACTAGGACGTTACGGTACCACTCCTGCTCTGAACCTGGATCTGTTACCCTCCCTGTTAACCTGGACTTGCTCTTCCCCTATTATTGGAAACCTGGACAAATTGAACTTTTGTAAATAAACCTGTTAAACCTTCTCTGGCTCGGTGTAGTTGTCTGCATTTGGGTTCATATCTAGTTAAATCGTGACAGTATGATCTGACCAACATGAACCCAGCAGACAGTAGCTCGGATACCACCCCAGAGTGCACTCAGATTCGGACTGCCATAGCCAATCAGGGCATTTTACTTGGCCAACATGATACCTTGTTTAAGACTATTTCTGAGAACAGTCAGGTGCTGCTTAATCAGGTTCAATTACTCACCAATCAAGTGTCTGCCCTTACTACTCAAGTTAATAATGCACCCTCGTGCATGGCATACAAACTGCTCCTTCTCCTGCTCCGCCTGTTTTTCTTGCCCCTCCAGCCCAGATCAGAGAGCCTTTTGTTCCTGCTCCAGAGCGCTATGACGGGAACATGGGAACCTGTGGTGATTTTTTTGACTCAGTGCTCGTTGGTGTTTGAACAACAGCCCCTCACCTACGCCTCCGAAAGAGCCCGTATTGCCTACCTTATCAACGCTACTAGCGGTTCCGCTCGTTCCTGGGGATCCGCGGTCTGGGAGAGCCAGTCGGACATTTGCAACGCTTACGTTGCCTTCACCACTGAGATGAGGAAGGTTTTTCGACCACCCCGTACGGGGCAAGGAGGCTGCTAAACGTTTGTTGTCTCTTCGGCAGGGGTCTCGCAGTGTGGCGGAGATGGCAGTGGAGTTTCGAACTTTAGCGGCAGTGAGTGGTTGGAATGACGAGGCATTACAAGGAGTGTTCATTAATGCTTTGGCTGAGACCTTGAAGGATGAATTGGTGTCATATGATGAATCGCCTACGCCGGATAATCTTATTTCACTCACCATCAGGTTGGATAATCGGATTCGGGAGCGCCGCCGGGAGAGGAGTGGTAGTTCCAAGCAACCTGTCTGTCGTCAACCAACTCCTCCCCGCCTCTTCCCTAAGGAGAGGGCCGAGTCTTCCCGAGTCGATACTAGGAGCACTGAATCCGAAGCCATGGAGGTGGGTCGTGCACGGTTGTCCTCAGAGGAGCGGGCACGTCGTATTCAGGCTCGGGTCTGCCTGTATTGTGGAGAAGCTGGTCATTTCGTTCCTTCCTGCCCAGTTCGTCCGGGAAAAGGGCCGGCTCATCATTAATGGGAGAAGTTTTGGTGAGCCGAGCAGCGGATTCTTCCTCTTCTCCCCGCATTCTGCTCCAGGCATCCCTTCAGTGGCAGTCCCAGGTTTTCCCTGTTAGTGCGCTGGTTGACTCTGGTGACGATGAAAGCTTTTTGGATCGAGAGTTGGCTCAACAAATGGATTTAGAGACTGTACCTATGGACCATCCGCTGCAGGCTAAGGGTCTAAATGGACAATTGTTGACCCGTATTACTCATCAGACTGAGCCTGTTTGTCTCAGTGTCGGGTAATCATCAGGAGAACATTCAGTTTCACATCATTGACTGCCCTCAGACTCCCCTGGTCCTTGGTATCCCCTGGCTCATAAGACACAATCCACACATTGATTGGGTGACAGGTAGAATTGTTTCATGGAGCACATTTTGTCATGTGAATTGTTTGTGTTCTGCTCAGACCCCTGCCAGCACTGTGCCTCAACCTCCACTGGAGTCCATGGATCTCTCTGCTGTCCCTGACGTGTATCATGACCTGGCATCCGTTTTCTGCAAACACAGAGCTACTTCTCTTCCTCCTCACCGGCCTTACGACTGCGCCATTGACCTCCAGCCAGGAGCCCCTCTCCCCAGCAGTCGCCTGTACAATCTCTCCCGCCCGGAGACGGAGGCTATGGAGAACTACATTCGGGACTCCTTGGCGGCAGGTATTATTCGTCCTTCCTCGTCACCTGTAGGAGCAGGATTCTTTTTGTTGGAAAGAAGGATAAGACCCTCAGACCCTGTATTGATTTCCGTGGACTTAACAACATCACCATTAAGAACAAATATTCTCTGCCTTTAATTAATTCTGCTTTTCCCCTCCTACATGGTGCAACTATCTTTACCAAACTGGATCTACGAAATGCGTATCACCTGGTGCGCATTCGTAAAGGTGATGAATGGAAGACTGCCTTCAACACACCCTTGGGACATTTTGAGTATCTGGTCATGCCTTTTGGGTTGTCTAATGCCCCTGCTGTTTTTCAGGCACTAGTGAACGATGTCCTTCGGGACATGTTGAATCGTTTTGTTTTTGTCTATCTGGATGATATCCTGATTTTCTCTGAGTCCTCCCAGGAACATGAACTGCATGTGCGCCAGGTGTTGCAAAGGTTGTTGGAGAACAATCTATTTGTGAAGATGGAGAAATGTGAGTTTCATGTGTCTGAGACCTCTTTTTTGGGTTACATAATAGCTCAGGGGGAGTTGCGGATGAACCCAGCTAAGATCTCTGCTGTCACGGACTGGCCAGCCCCCTCCACCCGCAAACAACTTCAACGATTCCTGGGGTTTGCGAACTTCTACAGGAGGTTCATCAAGGACTACAGCCGCATTGCGGCGCCACTCACCGCTCTCACCTCCATCTCACGACCGTTCGCTTGGAATGAAGGGGCAGAATCAGCGTTCGACGAACTGAAACATCGCTTCGCCTCAGCTCCCATTCTGATGCAGCCGGACCCCGACCGCCAGTTTGTCGTAGAGGTGGATGGATCCGACACTGGGGTAGGTGCGGTGTTGTCACAACGTTCTCCTGAAGATAACAAACTGCATCCCTGTGCTTTTCTTTCAAGGAAACTTTCTCAGGCAGAGAGGAATTATGATGTTGGCAATCGTGAACTGCTCGCCGTTAAGCTGGCTCTCGAGGAGTGGCGGCATTGGTTGGAGGGGGCGGAACAACCCTTCATCGTTTGGACGGATCATAAGAATCTGGCATACATCCAGTCAGCGAAGCAGCTCAAGCCAGGTGGGCACTATTTTTTGGGAGATTCAATTTTTCTCTGTCTTACCGTCCTGGGTCACGCAACGTCAAGCCTGACGCCCTGTCTCGTGTTCATTCGGCTGTTGATACTGGTAGTAACCCTGAACCCATCTTGCCTCCTACCTGCAGTATTGCGGCCATCACATGTGACATCGAGGGGATTGTTAGACAGGCTCAACATCATCAAGCTGACCCTCGGAGGGGTCCTCCTAACCGGTTGCTTGTCCCTGAGGCTGTTCGCTCCCAGGTACTTCAGTGGGCTCACTCGTCTCCCCTTACCTGTCACCCTGGAGTTACGCGGACGCTTGACTTTGTGCGACGGAAGTTCTGGTGGCCCAGGATGGAGGCGGACACTCGAGCCTTCATTGCTGCTTGTACGGTATGTGCACAAAGTAAAAACTCCACCCAGGCCAGCGCTGGTCATCTACGACCTCTGCCAATACCCAGCCGGCCCTAGTCGCACATTGCCATGGATTTTGTCACTGGACTTCCCCCCTCGTCCGGAAAGACTGTCATTTTTACTGTGATTGATCGTTTTTCTAAGTTCGCTCATTTTTTGGCTCTACCTAAACTGCCCACGGCCAGAGAGAAGGCTGATATTTTGGTTGAACATGTGTTCCGCTCTCATGGTTTACCCTCTGATATTGTCTCTGACAGGGGTCCCCAGTTTGTCTCCCAGGTATGGAAGGCGTTCTGTAAAGCTTTGGGCATCACATCCAGCCTGTCCTCGGGATATCATCCCCAGACCAACGGGCAAGCCGAGAGAGCGAACCAGGAGATGGAGACCGCTCTCCGCTGTGTCACAGGGTCTAACCCTGGGTCATGGAGCTCCATGCTCCCCTGGGTGGAATATGCTCATAACACCTTGACTAACGCTTCCTCTGGTTTGTCTCCCTTTCTGTGTGCTCTGGGTTATCAACCTCCCCTGTTCCCTTCTCAAGAGAGGGAACTGGCGGTACCCCTCGGTGCAGTCCCACATGCGCCGCTGCTTCAAGGTCTGGAGGAAGGCCAGGGTAGCTCTGTCCCGAGCTTCGTCATACATGCAGAGGCAAGCCAACCGTCACCGGTCCCAGGCTCCCGGTTACTCTCCTGGTCAAGAGGTATGGCTTAAGTCACGTGATCTTCCATTGAAAGTGGAGTCTAAGAAGATGGCGCCGCGTTTTATAGGACCGTTCAAGATACTGTCTATTGTTAACCCCCTGCGCAGTTAAGCTACAGCTTCCTGCCTCCCCTACGGGTTCATTCCACTTTTCATGTTTCACAGATTAAGCCTGTGTCTGTTAGCCCTCTGTGCCCGCCCTCTCGTCCCCCTCCTCCGCCCAGGATCGTGGGTGGGGGTCCTGTCTACACTGTCCGGCGACTTCTGGATGTTCGCCGCCGGGATCGTGGTTTCCAGTACCTGGTGGATTGGGAGGGTTATGGTCCTGAGGAACGTTCCTGGGTGCCCAGGAGCTTCATTGTGGATCCTGCTCTGGTCCATGAATTTCATAGGTTACATCCCGATAAACCCTGTCGGCCACCAGGTGGCGTCCGTAGAGGGGGGGGTACTGTTAGGCCTACTGCTGCTAGGTAGCTCTCTCTCTGCTCTCTCCCTCCCCTCTGTCTGTCCTTGATTGCAGGAGTGAAGTCTGGTGTGCGGGAGTCAGGGTTCCAGCTGCAGCTCATTCACCATAATCACCTCAGCCTTTAAGACCCGGTCAAACTTGCCACTCATCGTCAGATCATAGTCAAGACTACCATATTATTGGAACCTGACTCCTGCCTCCGCTTCACTCCTGCCACCACCATCCTGCTTACCACTACCGGACCTTCCTTTTGGACTCACCACGGACACTAGGACGTTACGGTACCACTCCTGCTCTGAACCTGGATCTGTTACCCTCCCTGTTAACCTGGACTTGCTCTTCCCCTATTATTGGAAACCTGGACAAATTGAACTTTTGTAAATAAACCTGTTAAACCTTCTCTGGCTCGGTGTAGTTGTCTGCATTTGGGTTCATATCTAGTTAAATCGTGACAGTCTGAATGCATTCCGAAGGCACTGTATTGCAGCTTTAATCTGAAAGATTTTGATGGGGATTTTTTTATTATGTTACTTGCATCAATATACTCGTATTTAACCAAAAACGGTCATCCCAAACTCTTTTGCTAAATACATCGATGACCTTCAGCTTTTTCCCCTGGTAAATTGACAGGAGCTGAAAATAACTGTTTTAATGAACAACCTTCATAATCCTTCAATGTACACTAAAATGTTTATTATTGACTGAGTTTATTGCATTGTGTTTAGTACAGGCCTGAGGCCTAGCCCTTGATCATGACTCTCAGTTCCATTACTTTACACACAAGAATCATAAGGACCTTATGTTTCATATCAGCGAGAAACAATTTTCAATATACAAAATGATACACACCTTTATAGGGTTAGGGTTAGTGTTCCCACACAGCCATATCTCCATGTTACAGCATGCGTTTACAGAAGACAGACGGAAGACAGAGGGACCACCTGTGCTTATTAGCTATCTAGCATGCTCCGAACACCTTTGTGTATGGAAGAAGGCCGGCAGAAACATGTTGTCACTGAAAAATACTGTCAGCTGCAACTTTGATAAAGCCGGTTAAAACAGTGTACAGTAAGTGTGGACAGAAAAATGTATATATACTGTATATATTGGAAATCATGCAGACAATTACATTGATGGAAGCCACAATCTATCTGCAATATTAAAGCTGATCTAGGGTGTATTTTGCATTTGTGAAATTATTTTGATGTGATATGAAAGTAAAGGGCTGTATGTTTTTTAGAACCATATCTCAATTGAGAATCGATTCACGTTTAGATGGAGTATCTGGCTGTTTTGGCTGCTAGAGCCAGCCTACCTCTGAAAAGAACAAATAAGATCCATAGGACCTTAAGGAGAAACGGTAGGCTCCTTAAGAGTACATCTTGGGCTAATACCTGAGCTGCTTTATCCAGAAATATTTATAACAAGGAAAATATCCAATATTTCTGCTTCATCTCAAACTTCCCCACACAGCCATGACAATATAACACAAGTTCTTATGCCCAATTATGTTATTAGTTATTAGCCTATTATAAATATTAGGGTCAATGAGGTATAGCCCAAGTCCAGAAAATAAAACCCCTCACCCACTCGGCCTTAGTATGAAAATGTATGCACTCACTAACTCTAAGTCGCTCTGGATAAAATGTAAATGTAATATGTGTAGCCATAAAGACAGACATCCCAAACCAAACGTCTATGCAATGGTATTCACACAGGTTGTGTTTTTTCCTCTGGAGGGAACGCTGTGCTTAGAGGAAACCCTTTGATGCTCTTTTTACTCTCTGTTGTTGTGCCAGAGAAGAAGAATTGCACTGCCGTGGTGTGTTTTCCTCACCTTCTGCCCCTAAGCAGGCCAAAGGCAACTGATTTTGTCTGAATGTACAAAATTGAAGAAGACATCTCCTCAATCCACTGCTTTTTGGTATGTTCCTTTCTCTTGTTCTGTTTTTGTTTGGCTTTTTGAAAAGAAGATCAAAGCCTCAGACCTGAGGATGAGCTCCTTTCACCCTTAAAGTGTTCCTTCCAAATCCTGTGAGTGTGTAGGTGATGGTGTGGGCACTAATATACAGTAGTAGAGGCCACTGGTATCACCCTTGTGGTAAGGCGAATGATTGCATTACTAAAATCATTCCGAATTATTTTGGAATGCAAATACAGTCTGCCAATATGTAGGCTGGAAATGATTTAATATTGCTTTTAAACTTTTTTCTGATTGTGAATAAGATAGGAGTGAATGGGTAAATGAACGAGATTATGATACAATTATAATCATCAATATACACTATAAACAAGATATTATTATGTGAAAATAATACTTGTATTTTCTCAGCCTTCTGGTTTGAAAAACTGCCTTTTCTCCGAGAGGACAATATATAAATATATCAGCACCAAATTTCCAATTGTGTTGATAATTCACAGCTTCATTGCTTCTGGTCTTTCCCATTAAAGCCCATGGGCTCTGACCAATACAAATTACCTCACTTATCAGCTGTAGTTTATTAAGTAGTTTATTATCTAGACAGATTAATAAAGTGTGTTGTTCTGTTTTTTATTTGTGGTAGCACTCGACCGGCATAAAATAGCGTTTTATGTCCTTTTTGTTGGTGCAAAGGGGATAAAAAGTGTTGATGGATAGTGCAACCTAGACACAGGCAATGACGTGAATATGAGACGCATAAATATGGAAGCAAGGCGGAGGAAACCGAATGGCACCCTTGGCCTTTCCTTAAAGGAGCATGTGCATATGACAAGTGATTTAGACAGATACACAAACACATTTTTGTTGCACAAGGACACAAAAACTTTCGGTGTAATGAGAAAGTAAGGCCTGAAATCACAGGCCGGTAAATTGAGTGTCAGTACAGGCCAGTCAAGGTTACACGTGAAGGGCCAAGAACATAAACACATCTTTCTCTTTGTATTCTTTTGAACAGTCAGTCCTTATATACAGAGATGCTACAAATAGTGAAATATATTGACTATAATTTGTAGTTTAGTGCAAAGATAAAATGTATGCATTGATGCCAAAGCAATTTACATTTTGTTTTAATAATATAAAATCACTAGACTAATGACAAGAAATCAACGTAATTGGAAAACAGAAATAACACACTTATTAGGCAACACAAGGGAATGACAAACAATGTTTTAGGTCAGCTGTGCAATGAAACTGAACTCTTTAAAGCGTTTGAAATTACTGTTTCTCAGGGGGCAGTGTTGATTTCCAAAACTTCACAGTAAGAGAATCGAGTCGTGTTCTATTATTTTCCTGGTGCACATATTTTAATTTCCTGGTGTATCCCCCTGGCCATATGAAGCTGAGGGTCCAGAACCAGAACACCTGGCGGTCTGTTTGTGTTGAGCTACTTGCTCTCTCTGTCTCTCAGGCCTCACTAAGGCATGTCAGTGGTTGAAGCCATCTCAACAACAGCACAGCATTTAGCCTACCTGACAGTGATACATTTGAGTTCATATTAAGTTCAGCATCACACACACACTACTCATACCCCTCACTGGGTGTCTCTACAGCTATAAGCTCTTACAGAGATCTTTGATAGAAATACAGTGGGGCAAAAAAGTATTTAGTCAGCCACCAATTGTGCAAGTTCTCCCACTTAAAAAGATGAGAGAGGCCTGTAATTTTCATCATAGGTACACGTCAACTATGACAGGCAAATTGAGAAAAAAAAATCCAGAAAATCCCATTGTAGGATTTTTAATGAATTTATTTGCAAATTATGGTGGAAAATAAGTATTTGGCCACCTACAAACAAGCAAGATTTCTGGCTCTCACAGACCTGTAACTTCTTCTTTAAGAGGCTCCTCTGTCCTCCACTCGTTACCTGTATTAATGGCACCTGTTTGAACTTGTTATCAGTATAAAAGACACCTGTCCACAACCTCAAACAGTCACACTCCAAACTTCACAATGGCCAAGACCAAAGAGCTGTCAAAGGACACCAAAAACAAAATTGTAGACCTGCACCAGGCTGGGAAGACTGAATCTGCAATAGGTAAGCAGCTTGGTTTGAAGAAATCAACTGTGGGAGCAATTATTAGGAAATGGAAGACATACAAGACCACTGATAATCTCCCTCGATCTGGGGCTCCATGCAAGATCTCACCCCGTGGGGTCAAAATGATCACAAGAACGGTGAGCAAAAATCCCAGAACCACACGGGGGGACCTAGTGAATGACCTGCTGAGAGCTGGGACCAAAGTAACAAAGCCAACCATCAGTAACACACTACGCCGCCAGGGACTCAAATCCTGCAGTGCGAGACGTGTCCCCCCTGCTTAAGCCAGTACATGTCCAGGCCCGTCTGAAGTGCATTTGGATGATCCAGAAGAGGATTGGGAGAATGTCATATGGTCAGATGAAACCAAAATATAACTTTTTGGTAAAAACTCAACTCGTCATGTTTGGAGGACAAAGAATGCTGAGTTGCATCCAAAGAACACCATACCTACTGTGAAGCATGGGGTTGGAAACATCATGCTTTGGGGCTGTTTTTTCTGCAAAGGGACCAGGACGACTGATCCGTGTAAAGGAAAGAATGAATGGGGCCATGTATCGTGAGATTTTGAGTGAAAACCTCCTTCCATCAGCAAGGGCATTGAAGATGAAACGTGGCTGGGTCTTTCAGCATGACAATGATCCCAAACACACCGCCCGGGCAACGAAGGAGTGGCTTCGTAAGAAGCATTTCAAGGTCCTGGAGTGGCCTAGCCAGTCTCCAGATCTCAACCCCATAGAATATATTTGGAGGGGAGTTGAAAGTCTGTGTTGCCCAGCGACAGCCCCAAAACATCACTGCTCTAGAGGAGATCTGCATGGAGGAATGGGCCAAAATACCAGCAACAGTGTGTGAAAACCTTGTGAAGACTTACAGAAAACGTTTGACCTGTGTCATTGCCAACAAAGGGTATATAACAAAGTATTGAGAAACTTTTGTTATTGACCAAATACTTATTTTCCACCATCATATGCCAATAAATTCATTAAAAATCCTACAATGTGATTTTCTGGATTTTTTTTTCTAATTTTGTCTGTCATAGTTGACGTGTACCTATGATGAAAATTACAGGCCTCTCTCATCTTTTTAAGTGGGAGAACTTGCACAATTGGTGGCTGACTAAATACTTTTTTTCCCCACTGTAACTTAATGTCCACCAAGGGGTCATTGGTTGAATATTGTGGTAGTGTTCCAAAACATTGTAGCCATTATTGATGTTCGTCTGACAATTTAAATTTGAATGTGGCATAGAGACAGACTTGTGCTTCAGACAGACAGTTTAAAAAGCAGCTCTGTGTATCTTTAACTGAGCCCCACTCTGGTGTTTCCTCCATCAAGAGGCTCATTTTCCAAAGCACTATCAACATAATGATGCCTCTTTAGGGCCTAACCACATCCAAATCACTTAGTAAACAACACAAACTGGGATCTGTACACATTTTTACAGACAATTAGCTGTTATCACAAGGGGCCCAAATGGATTAGTAGCCTCATTACTGTCTTAGGCTAATATGCCCTTGATTGGAAATGTGAGGAAACGTGAAATAAATTCAGGGGTTTGATCCAAATTGTTTGATCTCAGCGTGATGCTTAAAAAGGCCCTCAGCTGGCTAATAATGATTGAGATTGCTGGAAATCCCCCCCAGAAAATCTCCCGCTTTTCTACCTTTATTTTATTTGGCGGAAAAACCGATGAGATGTGTTTGTAAATGCGAGCGGGTGAGGTTGATGAAAATTGAAGGCTCCCCCTTTTCTGCCTCCTCTGGAAGCTCTCAAATCATTGGTTTGAGTGAAGTGTTTATCAGTGTTTGTCTCCTCCAGGTCTGTCTCTGCCTAGGAAAACTTCAGACTCATTTTGAAGGGGATGATGCTATTGTGAATATGATTAGGTGGGGCATGCATTTATAAACCTCAAATATCCTCCATGCCGCACAAACGTGGATATTAACTCATACTCCCAAAGGGAACCCTATCCCATTAATAATTAATAATCATATATCTTATAGAGCATCAATCATGAGCTTTGGACATTCTCAACACCAAAGAAATAGAAATGTTTCAACCAAGCATCCCTAAGTACACATTTTCTCTGAATATTTACCTGATTTGAAATTGGCTTTGCTTTTCCTTCCAAAATCCCAGAATCAAATTACGGGTGCAGTTCTGTTCCCCCTGTGAAGCGCCAGCCAAAGGGATGTGGTCCATCGAAGTTCCACATTCTCCTAATTATAAGGCAGCCAGGGAAAACGACACACACTGCTACGCGCGTGCTACCATCACCTGACTCTGCTGCCAAACTCCGTTTTGTAAACAAGGGCCTAAACATTTTACAGAAACACACTCTCAACCTTAATCCAATACCTTGTCTTGATTATCAGGCAGGGTAGGAACAGGAATGATACTCCGTGATTAGTTTTCTTTTTTCTTCTTCTTTACGTCTCTGTGTATTTTGTCATAAGCAACTGTCATAAGTATAGAGAGCCTAGAATACAGGAAGTCATCATTACACTTCAGAACTTTGGATTTCAAATGATACAATTACTATGAGATTAAAGTGCAGACTGTCAGCTTTAATTTGAGGGTATGTTCATCCATATCGGGCGAACCGTTTAGAAATTACAGCACTTTTTGTACATAGTCCCCCCATTTTAGGGGACCAAAAGTATTGTGACAAATTCACTTATACGTGTATTAAAAAAGTCAAAGGTTTTGTACTTGGTCCAATATTCATAGCACGCAACGAATACATCAAAATGTGACTCTACAAATTTGTTGGATGCATTTGCTGTTTATTTTGGTTGTGTTTCATATTATGTTGTGCCCAATAGAACTGAATGGTAAATAATGTACTGTGTCATTTTGGAGTCTATTTTATTGTAAATACAAATAGAATATGTTTCTAAACACTTCTACATTTACATTTACATCATTTAGCAGACACTCTTATCCAGAGCAACTTACAAATTGGTGCATTCAACTTATGATAGCCAGTGGGACAACCACTTTTTTTTTTTATGGGGTGGTGGGAGGGGGGTAGTAGGATTACTTTATACTATTCCAGGTATTCCTTAAAGAGGTAGGGTTTCAAGTGTCTCCGGAAGGTGGTCAGTGACTCCGCTGTCCTGGCGTCGTGGGGGAGCTTGTTCCACCATTGGGGTGCCAAAGCAGCAAATAGCTTTGACTGGGGGAACTGTGCTTTTGTAGAGGTAGGGGAGCTAGCAGGCCAGAGGTGAATGAACGTAGTGCCCTCGTTTGGGTGTAGGATCAGAGCCTGAAGGTAAGGAGGTGCCGTTCCCCTCACAGCTCCGTAGGCAAGCACCATGGTATTGTAGTAGATGCGAGCCTCAACTGGAAGCCAGTGGAGTGTGCGGAGGAGCGGGGTGACATGAGAGAACTTGGGAAGGTCGAACACCAGACGGGCTGCAGCGTTCTGGAAAAGTTGTAGGGGTTTAATGGCACAGGCAGGGAGCCCGGCCAACAGTGAGTTGCAGTAATCCAGACGGGAGATGACAAGTGCCTGGATTAGGACCTGTGCCGCTTTCTGTGTAAGGTAGGGTCGTACTCTGCGAATGTTGTAGAGCATGAACCTGCAGGATCGGGTCACCGCTTTGATGTTAGCGGAGAACGACAGGGTGTTGTCCAGGGTCACGCCAAGGTTCTTTGCACTCTGGGAGGAGGACACAATGGAGTTGTCAACCGTGATGGCGAGATCATGGAGCGGGCAGTCCTTCCCCGGGAGGAAGAGCAGCTCCGTCTTGCCGAGGTTCAGCTTGAGGTGGTGATCCGACATCCACACTGGATGTCTGCCAGACATGCAGAGATGCGATTCGCCACCTGGTTATCAGAAGGGAGAAAGGAGAAAGTTAATTGTGTGTCGTCTGCGTAGCAATGATAGGAGAGACCATGTGAGGATATGACAGAGCCAAGTGACTTGGTGTATAGAGAGAATAGGAGAGGGCCTAGAACTGAGCCCTGGGGGACACCAGTGGTGAGAGCACATGGTGCAGAGACAGATTCTCGCCACGCCACCTGGTAGGAGCGACCTGTCAGGTTGGACGCAATCCAAGAGTGAGCAGCGCCGGAGATGCCCAACTCGGAGAGTGTGGAGAGGAGGATCTGATGGTTCACAGTATCAAAGGCAGCGGATAGGTCTAGAAGGATAAGAGCAGAGGAGAGAGAGTTAGCTTTAGCAGTGCGGAGAGCCTCCGTGACACAGAGAAGAGCAGTCTCAGTTGAATGACCAGTCTTGAAACCTGACTGGTTTGGATCAAGAAGGTCATTCTGAGAGAGATAGCAGGAGAGTTGGCTAGAGACGGCACGCTCAAGAGTTTTGGAGAGAAAAGAAAGAAGGGATACTGGTCTGTAGTTGATGACATCGGAGGGATCGAGTGTAGGTTTTTTGAGGAGGGGTGCAACTCTCGCTCTCTTGAAGACGGAATGGACATGGCCAGCGGTCAAGGATGAGTTGATGAGCGAGGTGAGGTAAGGGAGAAGGTCTCCGGAAATGGTCTGGAGAAGAGAGGAGGGGATAGGGTCAAGCGGGCAGGTTGTTGGGCGGCCGGCCATCACAAGTTGCAAGATTTCATCTGGAGAGAGAGGGGAGAAAGAAGTCAAAGCATAGGGTAGGGCAGTGTGAGTAGTTTTATCGGTGTCATTTGACTTAACAAACGAGGATCGGATGTCGTCAACCTTCTTTTCAAAATGGTTGACGAAGTCATCCACAGAGAGGGAGGAGGGAGGGGAGGAGGAAGAGGATTCAGCAGGGAGGAGAAGGTGGCAAAGAGCTTCCCTAGGGTTAGAGGCAGAGGCTTGACATTTAGAGTGGTAGAAAGTGGCTTTAGCAGCGGAAACAGAGGAAGAGAATGTAGAGAGGAGGGAGTGAAAAGATGACACGTCCGCAGGGAGTCTAGTTTTCCTCCATTTCCGCTCGGCTGCCCGGAGCCCTCTTCTGTGAGCTCGCAATGAGTCATCAAGCCACGGAGCAGGAGGGGAGGACCGAGCCGGCCGGGAGGATAGGAGACATAGAGAGTCAAAAGATACAGAAAGGGAGGAGAGGAGGGTTGAGAAGGCAGAATCAGGAGATCGGAGGGAGAAGGATTTAGCAGAGGGAAGAGATGATAGGATGGAAGAGGAGAGAGTAGCGGGAGAGAGAGAGCGAAGGTTGCGACGGCACATTACCATCTGAGTAGGGGCAGAGTGAGTAGTGTTGGAGGAGAGCGAGAGAGAAAAGGATACAAAGTAGTGGTCGGAGACTTGGAGGGGAGTTGCAGTGAGATTAGTAGAAGAACAGCATCTAGTAAAGATGAGGTCAAGCGTATTGCCTGCCTTGTGAGTAGGGAGGGACGGTGAGAGGGTGAGGTCAAAAGAGGAAAGGAGTGGAAAGATGGAGGCAGAGAGAAATGAGTCAAAGGCAGACGTAGGGAGGTTAAAGTCACCCAGAACTGTGAGGGGTGAGCCATCCTCAGGAAAGGAACTTATCAAGGCGTCAAGCTCATTGATGAACTCTCCAATGGAACCTTGAGGGCGATAAATGACAAAGATGTTAAGCTTGATTGGGCTAGTGACTGTGACAGCATGGAATTCAAATGAGGAGATAGACAGATGGGTCAGGGGAAAAAGAGAGAATGTCCACTTGGGAGAGATGACGATTCCTGTGCCACCGCCGCGCTGACCAGATGCTCTCGGGGTATGTGAGAACACATGGTTAGACGAGGAAAGAGCAGTAGGAGTAGCAGTGTTTTCTGTGGTAATCCATGTTTCCGTCAGCGCCAAGAAGTCGAGGGACTGGAGGGTAGCATAGGCTGAGATGAACTCTGCCTTGTTGGCCACATAACGGCAGTTCCAGAGGCTGCCAGAGACCTGGAACTCCACGTGGGTCGTGCGCCCAGGGACCACCAGATTAGAGTGGCAACAGCCACGTGGTGTGAAGCATTTGTATGGCCTGTGCAGAGAGGAGAGAACAGGGATAGACAGACACATAGTTGACAGGCTACAGAAAAAGGCTACATTAATTTGAATGTGACCATGATTACGGATAATCCTGAAAGAATCGTGAATAATGCTGAGTGAGAAAGTTTCAAAGGCATAAATATCATACCTGCCCCCCAAAAATATATTGGGCACAAAATAATCTGAATTACCCAACCTTTCTTCTGAAACTCGTCAGTCTATTCTTGTTCTGAGAAATGAAGGTTATTCCATGCGAGAAATTGCCAAGAAACTGAAGATCTCGTACAACGCTGTGTACTACCTTCACAGAACAGCGCAAACTGGCTCTAACCAGAATAGAAAGAGGAGTGGGAGGCCCCGGTGCACAACTGAGCAAGACGACAAATACATTAGAGTGTCTAGTTTGAGAAACAGACGCCCCACAGGTCCTCAACTGGCAGCTTCATTCAATAGTACCTGCAAAACACCAGTCTCAACGTCAACAGTGAAGAGGCGACTCCGGGATGCTGACCTTCTAAGCAGAGTTGCAAAGAAAAAGCCATATCTCAGACTGGCCAATAAAAAGAAAAGATGGGCAAAAGAGCACAGACACTGGACAGAGGAAGATTGGAAAAAAGTGTTATAGACAGACGAATCGAAGTTTGAGGTGTTCGGATCACAAAGAACATTTGTGAGACGCAGACCAAATGAAAAGATGCTGGAGGAGTGCTTGATGCCATCTGTCAAGCATGGTGGAGGCAATGTGATGGTCTGGGGGTGCTTTGGTGGTGGTGAAGTGGGAGATATGTACAGGGTAAAAGGGCTCTTGAAGATGGAAGGCTATCTCTCCATTTTGCAACGCCATGCCATACCCTGTGGACGGCGTTTGATTGGAGCCAATTTCCTCCTACAACAGGACAATGACCCAAAGCACAGCTCCAAACTATGCAATAACTATTTAGGGAAGAAGCAGTTAGCTGGTATTCTGTCTATAATGGAGTGGCCAGCACAGTCACCGGATCTCAACCCTATTGAGCTGTTGTGGGAGTAGCTTGCCCATCAAGCCAATCCAACTTGTGGGAGGTGCTTCAGGAAGCATGGGGTGAAATCTCTTCAGATTACCTCAACAAATTGACAACTAGAATGCCAAAGGTCTGCAAGGCTGTAACTGCTGCAAATGGAGGATTCTTTGACAAAAGCAAAGTTTGAAGGACACAATTATTATTTCCATTAAAAATCATTATTTCTAACCTTGTCAATGACAACATTTCCTATGCATTTTGCTATATTTCCTATTCAAACTCACTTCATGTATGTTTTCATGGAAAAGGACATTTCTAAGTGACCCCAAACTTTTGAACGGTAGTGTGTGTATATATATACAGTGGGGGAAAAAGGTATTTAGTCAGCCACCAATTGTGCAAGTTCTCCCACTTAAAAAGATGAGAGAGGCCTGTAATTTTCATCATAGGTACACGTCAACTATGACAGACAAATTGAGGAAAAAAAATCCAGAAAATCACATTGTAGGATTTTTAATGAATTTATTTGCAAATTATGGTGGAAAATAAGTATTTGGTCAATAACAAAAGTTTCTCAATACTTTGTTATATACCCTTTGTTGGCAATGAAACAGGTAAAACGTTTTTTGTAAGTCTTCACAAGGTTTTCACACACTGTTGCTGGTATTTTGGCCCATTCCTCCATGCAGATCTCCTCTAGAGCAGTGATGTTTTGGGGCTGTCGCTGGGCAACACGGACTTCAACTCCCTCCAAAGATTTTCTATGGGGTTGAGATCTGGAGACTGGCTAGGCCACTCCAGGACCTTGAAATGCTTCTTACGAAGCCACTCCTTCGTTGCCCGGGCGGTGTGTTTGGGATCATTGTCATGCTGAAAGACCCAGCCACGTTTCATCTTCAATGCCCTTGCTGATGGAAGGAGGTTTTCACTCAAAATCTCACGATACATGGCCCCATTCATTCTTTCCTTTACACGGATCAGTCGTCCTGGTCCCTTTGCAGAAAAACAGCCCCAAAGCATGATGTTTCCACCCCCATGCTTCACAGTAGGTATGGTGTTCTTTGGATGCAACTCAGCATTCTTTGTCCTCCAAACACGACGAGTTGAGTTTTTACCAAAAAGTTCTATTTTGGTTTCATCTGACCATATGACATTCTCCCAATCCTCTTCTGGATCATCCAAATGCACTCTAGCAAACTTCAGACGGGCCTGGACATGTACTGGCTTAAGCAGGGGGACATGTCTGGCACTGCAGGATTTGAGTCCCTGGCGGCGTAGTGTGTTACTGATGGTAGGCTTTGTTACTTTGGTCCCAGCTCTCTGCAGGTCATTCACTAGGTCCCCCTGTGGTTCTGGGATTTTTGCTCACCGTTCTTGTGATCATTTTGACCCCACGGGGGTGAGATCTTGCGTGGAGCCCCAGATCGAGGGAGATTATCAGTGGTCTTGTATGTCTTCCATTTCCTAATAATTGCTCCCACAGTTGATTTCTTCAAACCAAGCTGCTTACCTATTGCAGATTCAGTCTTCCCAGCCTGGTGCAGGTCTACAATTTTGTTTCTGGTGTCCTTTGACAGCTCTTTGGTCTTGGCCATAGTGGAGTTTGGAGTGTGACTGTTTGAGGTTGTGGACAGGTGTCTTTTATACTGATAACAAGTTCAAACAGGTGCCATTAATACAGGTAACGAGTGGAGGACAGAGCAGCCTCTTAAAGAAGAAGTTACAGGTCTGTGAGAGCCAGAAATCTTGCTTGTTTGTAGGTGACCAAATACTTATTTTCCACCATAATTTGCAAATAAATTCATTAAAATCCTACAATGTGATTTTCTGGATTTTTTTTCCTCAATTTGTCTGTCATAGTTGACGTGTACCTATGATGAAAATTACAGTATATATATATGTACATATATATATACTGTATATATTGTGGCATACAGCAGGTCAGCCACCAGGGGGAGACTCGTCGAGGCCTGGTAACAGATGGAGTATACATCACGAGGCGGTGGCTCCATCTGCTGGACGTGCCAGGTCTCGACGGGCTCCCCGGACAGAACTAATTGGGGATGATTGGGAGCTGGTAAGTAATTAAGCGTGGATTGCTCACCAGCTGTGCAAGGCCCATAAAGCTGCCAGAAGGGCAGCACATGGAAGTGGACTGGGGGAAGTAAGGTCACTTCCGTGAAGTTGGAGACGGTATCCTGGAGAGGATCTCATGGGCGAGACCTAACCTTTTCTTTTGATTATTTTATTAATAAACACCCTTAGCTAATCATACTCTGTCCATGTCTGATCTGTGTAAACGTCTTGACCCAACCCCCTGATCTGCCACAATATATATAGTACCAGTCAAAAGTTTAGACACACCTACTTATTCAATGGTTTTTCTTTATTTTTACTATTTTATACATTGTAGAATAATAGTGAAGACATCAAAACAATGAAATAGCACAAAGGGTGGCTATTTGAAGAATCTCAAATACAAAATATATTTTTGATTTGTTTAACACTTTTTTGGTTACTACATGATTCCATATGTGTCATTTCATAGTTTTGATGTCTTCACTTTTATTCTACAATGTAAAAAAATTTAAAAATAAAGAAAAACCCTTGAATGAGTAGGTGTTTCCAAACTTTTGACTGGTAGTGTATAAACACCCACCAAATTATTATTATTATTATAAATTGGCAGACAACACTGAACCTAAAGTTGTGATATCACAATAACAGTAGCAATTCTATAAAGAAATATACTAGTTATAAATAACTTTTTTTGTTTTAGAACTGTAACATTAGACAACTGTAACACTTGGGACTTTGCTTGCTGCTGAATCCTCCTCAGATACCTTAGTGGGATAGCGTAATTAGGACATCTGCTCTCTGATATACAATACCGCGAACTGTTTCCCCTGCGCTTGACAAACACAATCATAATCCAGGAAATAGCTCGCAATCAGAATATTGGAGCTGACATCAGAGGTAGCCATTGAGGTGATCCCCAAACACCCTCCCCGAGCTTCAAAGGTCTTCCCGGCCCTGTTATGGGTTTCCCCCATGATGAAGTGTGACACTCTGCAAACACAAAAGCCCCAGCCCTCTCCGGTGGTCCGCTTTGCTTTTCTTGGATTGCCCAAGCCTGCTCAATGCCAAGTCAACTTGGCTCTTGTCAGAATGGGCCCCATATATATGAAGAGTGTATGTGGGGTGTGCAGTGTGTGTGTGTATTGAGTGTGGATATCTTGTCACCGGGCACTTCCTAGGATGGGGTTTGTGTGTGTGTTTGCGTGTGTGTGTGTGTGTTTGCGTGTATGTGTGTGTGTGACATGGTTTTGGGGCCCAGCCTGAGATGATGTAATCGGCTTCCTAATCAAAGCCACCACCTGCTCTGCATCAGGGGCCAGTTCATGGATGCTGCCTGTCTAAAGCCCCACTAACTTCCAGTCGACTGTCCCTACTCTCCCCTCCATGAGTATTGGAGGGACTTAGAAGCTTTAAGAGGACCACTTTACTTCAATCAGCCGTGTAGTTTGACTAATGCAGTTTAACATTGGAGTTCAGTTTCAAACATTTTCCCATGACTCTGAAGACCAAACCCATTCTTTATTGGTGAAATAGACACACTTTTTTGTTTCTCTCTCTCTCTCTCTGCCAACTGATGAAACCCTGAAATATCTGTCGACATACAATATCTCTTTAGTGCCTTGGTCCATTCTGACACATTCAATAAAAACCTTTTTATCCTAATATACTGTACAGTGGCCTGGTCATACATTATCTCCCTCTCTTCCTCCCTCCCTGGCCTCCAGCAGTAAGACGTCACTTGCCCTAGCCTGGTCTCGGCTAAGCTAGCTAGCTCCCCACCAGAACACAACCCGTCTGGGTCTGCCATTTGTCTTGTGGGTTTGAGCTGGGGCTATTTCTCTAACACACCATCCAATGTCAACACAGGCACTATAAATATCCAGCCGACCACAGAAGTAGGCCTCCTCTGGGAGGGGAAGAAGAAGAGAGGGAGGAGGAGAAGGAGATGGAGGAGAGGGAACAGGAGGAGAAGGAGATGGAGGAGAAGGAGTCACATGGATAAAAAAAAAAATCCACAATCAGAGTTACTGTATTCTGCTTCAGTCTGGATAACATTGAGGACTTTAGAGAGAGTTCAGCTAGACATTTTAGTCATTTAGCAGACGCTCTCATTCAGAGTGACTTACAGTTAGTGAGCGCATACATTTTTCATACTGGCCCCCCGTGGGAAACGAACCCACAACCCTGGCATTGCAAGCTCCATGCTCTACCAACTGAGCTACAGGGGACTTAGACTGCTCATCTGATGATTGATGAATCATTGACTTTTGGTTGACGTTGCATTTGCCAAAAGCATTAAATAGGGTGTAATAGTGTAAATATTTACTGAATACTCAAAGGGCGCTACCAAAATCAAATAAAATCAAATGTTATTGGTCACATACACATGTTTAGCAGATGTTATTGCGGGTGTAGCGAAATACTTGTATCATATGATGCTGACTTGAGTTTCACAGAAAAAGTTTCACACAGACACATTGTGCAGCTAGAGGGTTAACCGACCAACCAGCTGCTCTAAAGCTCTGGTGAGCATTGTGTGAGAGATGGCCTCCGATCATTCAGAAACATTTCTAAACATGTGACTAACCATAAATAACAAACAAAAGCCAAGGCCTCCTGCAAGCATTGCCGCGCATTACTGTCCTCGCCGCCAGATGAGAAACGGTCCGCCAGGCGGGAGATGACCTCAAGTTTACGGCCTAAAACCTGTTGATCCCAGGCAATTGATTGTCAACTGGGTTAAGACAAAGAGCCCCTGCCGATACCCCGCCAAACACTGTCTTGTCTGTCTTAGTGAGAAACAAAATGAATTCTATCAGCGATTCTGCCATGAGAAGTACATCAGTGGCCTCTGCCTGGTTTGTATGGGGTGAATTCCATACACTGGGCCCAATATTCCTGGCTGCTTGAGTCCTGTGATTAAAGTATATAAAAAAGAAGGCAGCTCCACTAAAACACAGTGATTTAGTGAGCTGTCACCCCAGTTCAGAAGGGGCAACAAGTTCAGGCCCCAGTAGGAGGCTTGTAATGAAAATGAAACAAGGAATGAAACCGTATCAGAGGGAGGAGGGGATGGTGCTGGGGGGGCAGGACTGAGTCGTCTTTGAGGGGGGTGGGGGGTATGTGTTTGTGTGTGTAGGTGTGTGTGTGTGGGCAGGCTTGTAAAGTCCTTCAATGTCCCACTCATACTGGAGAGGATCGAGAGAGACACGGGCCATGTCCGAGTACCCATACTAGCGTACTACATACTTCAACTGCATACCATGTACTCATCGTCGCATACTATTTAGCACAAACCGTTTAGTAAAAAGTATGCAGTATGCCAAGGCCGAAATGCAGTAACGGCTCCTGACTGACTAGCTCATTTCCAATTCGATTAATTTCTCTAAACTCTGAATAGAATAGGAATGGAGTTATAGGCCTACTCAGGCTGGTTATAGGCTGACTATCACATTCAACCTATACTGTAGGCCATATAGCTCATCTAGCCTATTTAAAAGGACTGAAGACAGAAACAGATCATTTGGTTCCATTTGAACATATTTATTTGTGAAACCAAAGTTCTGTAACATATATAAATTAAATCAAATAGCCTAGTACACACACAAAAACTTTTCAAATGTTCAAATCAAAAGGCTTTTGCACAGAAAACGTGGACAGTCGCATGCATCCCAAATTCAGAACCGCTGAACAGCAACATAATAAACTAAAACACTGATCATTGGGAACAAAGATCAGAATGACTGCTAAGGCTTGATCCATGAATTAAATAATTAAATAGGTAGCCTTGCCTACAAAACTAAAACAATCGATATATTCAAATCAAAAGGCCGGATTAACATGGCATCAATAACGCAGCCACATCACAAGTCCCCGTTGCTGACACATTCAGAAATCAGAAGATGGTTTAGTATTTAGTTTAAAAGCTCTGACGAAGGCCAAGAGAACATCCAAAACACCTTTCAATGAGAAAACAGAAATCCACTTCGGGTAAAAAAATTTAATAAAATTGTCCTACTTCGGTTTTCAAACATGTGGCAAAAGATGCAATACTTGTGATCATTTTAAGGAGAACAAAAACTTCTTAGCCTACATTTGAACACGACCGCAGAAGCTTTGCTATTCGCCATCTTCCCAATTATTACTGCCTACTATTTAGGATGCAAGTATGGATATTTGGACAAGGCCACGGTATCAAAGAAACCAGTGACCCACCATTGACCTCCCTGTGACCCTTGTAAAAACATTGACCTCGTCATTCCCCCCCACCGCCCTTCCCCCGGCGCAGGATTCATCTGGCTGGCTAAAAGCAGGGTCTGATACCTTCAAGTACCAGCTGGCTATAAAAGAGACATCCTGATGGCCCTTCCTCTGTTGTGTTTATTAGCCCCCTTCCCCCATCTCTCCGCCCTCTATCTCCCTCTCTCCACCTCCATCCTTTCTGCTGACCTGCAGCACCACACCCATCCTAGCCCCTTGCCTGCTAGCCCTTGGCTAACACCTAGTATCCTGGGTTCAGGTCAGGGTCAGCAGACTCCCAGCCAGCCCAGTGAGCGTGGGCCCCAGAGGAGTCGAGCCGTGCAGGATAAACGTAGGAGACCACAGGAGCTCTCTGATGTTCAATGGAGCTTCCCAAGAGGGAGGGATCATCTGCTTGTTTATGACATCTTTAATTCTGATGGTGGAATGGGGTGTATATTATCAGTACAGTACTGGAGAGTACAGTACAGTGCATACAGTTGTCCCATGTAAAATAACACTGTTATTCCCTAACATTACTGTCAAAGGGCAAGCTGTGAGAGGGACCAGCTGGTGTGGTTATAGACATGGAGAGGGGGGAGAGAGTGTTAGTGACCTCAGTACCAAGTAAGAAGTCCAAGCTCCTCTCTATCTCTCACCATAATATGAATGCATAGAGCTTGTCCAAACTATACAGTTATGGCCTCTTGTGCAGACCCAGTGTAGATTCAGCCAGTGTGTGTGTGTGTGTGTGTATGTGTGTGCATACAGTGGGGAAAAAAAGTATTTAGTCAGCCACCAATTGTGAAAGTTCTCCCACTTAAAAAGATGAGAGAGGCCTGTAATTTTCATCATAGGTACACGTCAACTATGACAGACAAACTGAGAAAAAAAAATCCAGAAAATCCCATTGTAGGATTTTTAATGAATTTATTTGCAAATTATGGTGGAAAATAAGTATTTGGTCACCTACAAACAAGCAAGATTTCTGGCTCTCACAGTCCTGTAACTTCTTCTTTAAGAGGCTCCTCTGTCCTCCACTCGTTACCTGTATTAATGGCACCTGTTTGAACTTGTTATCAGTATAAAAGACACCTGTCCACAACGTCAAACAGTCACACTCCAAATTTCACAATGGCCAAGACCAAAGAGCTGTCAAAGGACACCAGAAACTAAATTGTAGACCTGCACCAGGCTGGGAAGACTGAATCTGCAATAGGTAAGCAGCTTGGTTTGAAGAAATCAACTGTGGGAGCAATTATTAGGAAATGGAAGACATACAAGACCACTGATAATCTCCCTCGATCTGGGGCTCCACGCAAGATCTCACCCCGTGGGGTCAAAATGATCACAAGAACGGTGAGCAAAAATCCCAGAACCACACGGGGGACCTAGTGAATGACCTGCAGAGAGCTGGGACCAAAGTAACAAAGCCAACCATCAGTAACACACTACGCCGCCAGGGACTCAAATCCTGCAATGCGAGACGTGTCCCCCTGCTTAAGCCAGTACATGTCCAGGCCCGTCTGAAGTGCATTTGGATGATCCAGAAGAGGATTGGGGAGAATGTCATATGGTCAGATGAAACCAAAATATAACTTTTTGGTAAAAACTCAACTCGTCATGTTTGGAGGACAAAGAATGCTGAGTTGCATCCAAAGAACACCATACCTACTGTGAAGCATGGGGTTGGAAACATCATGCTTTGGGGCTGTTTTTTCTGCAAAGGGACCAGGACGACTGATCCGTGTAAAGGAAAGAATGAATGGGGCCATGTATCGTGAGATTTTGAGTGAAACCCTCCTTCCATCAGCAAGGGCATTGAAGATGAAACGTGGCTGGGTCTTTCAGCATGACAATGATCCCAAACACACCGCCCGGGCAACGAAGGAGTGGCTTCGTAAGAAGCATTTCAAGGTCCTGGAGTGGCCTAGCCAGTCTCCAGATCTCAACCCCATAGAAAATCTTTGGAGGGAGTTGAAAGTCTGTGTTGCCCAGCGACAGCCCCAAAACATCACTGCTCTAGAGGAGATCTGCATGGAGGAATGGGCCAAAATACCAGCAACGGTGTGTGAAAACCTTGTGAAGACTTACAGAAAACGTTTGACCTGTGTCATTGCCAACAAACGGTATATAACAAAGTATTGAGAAACTTTTGTTATTGACCAAATACTTATTTTCCACCATCATATGCCAATAAATTCATAAAAAATCCTACAATGTGATTTTCTGGGAAAAAAATTCTCATTTTGTCTGTCATAGTTGACGTGTACCTATGATGAAAATTACAGGCCTCTCTCATCTTTTTAAGTGGGAGAACTTGCACAATTGGTGGCTGACTAAATACTTTTTTTCCCCACTGTACGTGTGTGTGTGTATACAGTACATGTGTGCAAGAGGAGAGGTTGTGCATGGCCAGGCCAGATACACATTGGACCATGTCCCCTCTCTCTCTCTCTCTCTCTCTCTCTCTCTCTCTCTCTCTCTCTCTCTGAGGAAGAGCCTGCTCTGCCGGATATTGCTGATTCAAGAGCCTGGTATCCTCTGTTTCCTGCTGCAGGAAAAAGAGAGCACACACGGGGGACCAGACAGCACACACACACTCCTCGTACCAATTCACCTCACGTGTTTACAATACATTCGTGTGAATCCCTCCCCTTTGTTTCTTTCTCTCTTTTCTCTGTCTTTTTCTCTGACATTGGAAAAACTTTTCTCTTTCAAGAGTCCCCTGTAGCTCAGTTGGTAGAGCATGGCGCTTGCAATGCCAGGGATGTGGGTTCGTTTCCCACGGGGGGCCAATAGAAAATGTATGCACTCACTAACTGTAAGTCGCTCTGGATAAGAGCGTCTGCTAAATGACTAAAATGTAAATGTAAGAGGATATGAAATGCTATACACTGTACCATAAATACTATTCAGCTATTGTGTCAGCCTGTTGCTGAAAGCATCAGTATTTGCTAAGCAGCAACAATGATAACAAACACTAAAGTACCATAATATCAATAAATATATTACAAAGTGCAAATGGACACATCTACAATTGAGAATGGAGAGATATAAAGACTAACATCCAGTACTTACTTGTCACGAGCTGATGTGGATGTGGTGTTGGAGTCAGGCGCAGGACACAGAAGCTTAGTCAAACCGACTTTACTTGTCAAAACACGACAATACAAAATAACGGGCCTCAAAACAACGGAGGCGAGCGATTACGCATACAGTGCGTCAATACACTAAATACAAGCGATTACGCATACAGTGCGTCAATACACTAAATACATGAGAGCAATAACAAACCACCAACGGAGAGGCGGACAACAACACACAACTGCAAACAAAACCAAAGGAAACTTATAGGTGACATAATCAATACATAAGACGAAACAGGTGCACCAACAAGACAAAACCAAACAAACATAGAGAACATCAAGCGGTAGTAGCTAGTACTCCGGGGACGACGAACGCCGAAGCCTGCCCGAACAAGGAGGAGGAGCAGTCTCGGCGGAATTCGTGACAGTACCCCCCCCCTTGACGCGCGGCTCCAGCCGTGCGCTGACCCCGGCCTCGGGGACGGCCAGGAGGACGTGGAGCAGGGCGCGTAGGATGACTACGGTGGAACTCAGTCAGGAGGGATGGATCTAAAACGTCCCTCCTAGGCACCCAGCACCGTTCCTCCGGACCGTACCCCTCCCACTCCACGAGATATTGTAGACCCCCCATCCGACGTCTCGAATCCACGATGGACCGGACTGAGTACGCCGGAGCCCCCTCGATGTCCAGTGGGGGCGGGGGAGTCTCTCTTATCTCACTGTCCTGTAGTGGACCACCTACCACCGGCCTGAGGAGAGACACATGGAACGAGGGGTTAATGTGATAATCATTAGGCAGTTGTAACTTGTAGCATACCTCGTTCAGTCTCCTCAGGACTTTAAATGGCCCCACAAACCGCCGACCCAGCTTCCGGCAGGGCAGGCGAAGGGGCAGGTTTCGAGTCGAGAGCCAGACTCGATCTCCAGGTGCGTATACTGGACCCTCACTGCGGTGGAGATCGGCGCTCGCCTTCTGCCGACGGATGGCCCGCTGCAGATGGACGTGTGCAGCGTTCCACGTCTCCTCCGAGCGCCGAAACCACTCATCCACCGCAGGAGCCTCGATCTGGCTCTGATGCCATGGTGCCAGAACCGGCTGATACCCTAACACACACTGGAAAGGGGTCAGGTTATTAGAGGAGTGGCGAAGAGAGTTCTGAGCCATCTCTGCCCAGGGTATATACCCCGACCACTCCTCCTGCCGGCCCTGGCAATATGATCTCAGAAACCTACCCACATCCTGGTTCACTCTCTCCACCTGCCCATTACTCTCAGGGTGGAACCCCGAGGTAAGGCTAACCGAGACCCCCAAACGTTCCATGAACGCCCTCCAGACTCTAGAGGTGAATTGGGGACCCTGATCAGACACTATATCCTCGGGAACCCCGTAGTGCCGGAAGACATGGGTAAACAAAGCCTCAGCAGTCTGTAGGGCAGTAGGGAGACCCGACATTGGGATGAGACGACAGGCCTTAGAGAACCGATCCACAACGACCAGAATAGTGGTATTCCCCTGAGAGGGGGGAAGGTCCGTTACAAAGTCCACCGAGAGGTGAGACCACGGCCGTTGTGGAACGGGCAGGGGTTGTAACTTCCCCCTGGGCAGGTGTCTAGGCACCTTACACTGTGCGCACACCGAGCAGGAGGAGACATAAACCCTCACGTCCCTAGCCAATGTTGGCCACCAGTACTTAACACTAAGGCAGTGCACTGTCCGGCCAATACCTGGATGTCCAGAGGAGGGTGACGTATGAGCCCAATAAATTAGACGATCGCGGACCTCGAGCGGCACGTACGTCCGACCCACTGGACACTCTGGGGGAGTAGGGTCGGTGCGTAACGCCCGCTCAATTTCCGCATCGACCTCCCATACCACCAGTGCCACCAGACAAGCCTCCGGCAGTATGGGGGTGGGCTCAATGGACCTCTCCTGTGTGTCATACCGCCTGGACAGGGTGTCTGACTTACCGTTCTGGGACCCTGGGATGTAGGTTATCTTAAACACGAACCGGGTCAGAAACATGTTCCACCTAGCCTGACGAGGGTTCAATCTCCTAGCTGCCCGGATGTACTCCAGGTTACGGTGATCAGTCAGAATGAGAAAAGGGTGTTGAGCCCCCTCAAGCCAATGCCTCCACACCTTTAGAGCTTGAACCACGGCTAACAGCTCCCTGTCCCCTACGTCATAATTACGTTCCGCCGGGCTGAGCTTCTTAGAATAAAAAGCGCAGGGACGGAGCTTAGGAGGTGTGCCTGAGCGTTGCGACAGCACTGCCCCAATACCGGCCTCTGACGCGTCCACCTCTACCTGGAACGATAAAGCGGGGTCCGGATGTGCCAGCACCGGAGCCGAAGTGAACAGGTCCTTCAGTTTACCAAACGCCCTGTCCGCTTCAGCCGACCACTGCAAACGCACCGGACCCCCCTTCAACAGGGAAGCGATGGGAGCTGCTACCTGTCCAAAACCCCGGATAAATCTCTGGTAGTAATTAGTAAAACCCAAAAACCGCTGCACCTCTTTAACGGTGGTTGGAGTCTGCCAATTACGCACGGCTGACACACGGTCAACCTCCATCTTCACCCCTGACGCGGACAACCGATGACCCAAGAAGGAGATGGACTCCTGGAAAAACAGACATTTCTCTGCCTTGACATACAAGTCATGCTCCAACAGCCTACCAAACACTCGGCGCACCAGGGCTACATGCTCGGCTCGTGTAGAAGAGTACACTAGGATGTCGTCAATGTACACTACCACACCCTGCCCATGCAGGTCCCGGAAGATCTCGTCCACAAAGGATTGGAAGACCGAAGGAGCATTCATTAACCCGTATGGCATGACGAGATACTCATAATGACCCGAGGTGGTACTAAATGCTGTCTTCCATTCATCTCCCTCCCTAATGTGCACCAAGTTGTAGGCGCTCCTGAGATCCAGTTTTGTGAAGAAACGCGCTCCGTGCAATGATTCAGTCATACTCGCAATCAGAGGAAGAGGGTAACTGTATTTAACAGTGCTCTGATTGAGACTACGGTAATCAATACACGGGCGCAACCCTCCATCCTTCTTCTTCACAAAAAAGAAACTCGAGGACGCAGGGGAAGTGGAGGACCGTATGTATCCTTGTCTCAGGGACTCAGCTATGTATGTCTCCATAGCCGCCGTCTCCTCTTGAGACAGAGGATACACATGGCTCCGCGGGAGTGCCGCACCTGTCTGGAAGTTTATCGCACAATCTCCCTGTCTATGAGGTGGCAATCGCGTCGCCCTCGTCTTGCTGAACACAAGTGCCAAATCCTCATACTCAGGGGGAATGTGCATTGCGGGCACTTGGTTCGGACTCTCCACCGTGGTCGCCCCAACGGAAACACCTAAACATCGCCCAACACACTGGTCAGACCATTCCTTGAGAGCCCTCTGTTGCCACGAAATGGTGGGGTCATGGGTGATTAACCAAGGAAGCCCCAGCACCACGGGATACGCAGGAGAGTCAATCACGTACAACTGAATGATCTCCGCATGACCTACCTGCGTCTTCATCTTTAGTGGCGCTGTGACCTCCCTAATCAACCCAGATCCCAACGGGCGGCTATCTAGGGCATGGACAGGGAAGGGTGCATCAACGGGCAGGAGGGGAATCCCTAACTTAGTGCAACATTTCCGATCAATAAAATTCCAAGCTGCGCCTGAATCGACTAGCGCCTTATGCTGGGAATGAGATGCAACCTGAGGAAATACCACAGGTATACACAAGTGAACAACAGAGAGCTCTGGGTGAGTGGGGCGCCTACTCACCTGAAATGACTCCCCAGTGCGCGACCTGTTGCCCCGATTCCCTGGAGACCCTCCCCAGCACCTTGCCGCAGTGTGTCCTCCACGGCCACAGTTGGTGCAGGGGACGGCCTCCCTCGGGTTCTCTCTCCTTCTCTCTCTAGCGCCAGCACCCCCGAGCTCCATAGGGCTCGGCTCGGAGGTGCTGGGGGATGGAATGGACGGCCCCAACTCGGGACGTCCGCGGGTGGCCAGCAGGATATCCAGACGGATGGACATGTCCACCAGCTGGTCGAAGGACAGATTGGTGTCCCTGCAGGCCAGCTCTCGACGAACGTCCTCACGCAGGCTACACCGATAGTGGTCGATGAGGGCCCTCTCATTCCACCCCGCATCCGCCGCTAGAGTCCGGAAATCCAGGGCGAACTCCTGTGCGCTCCTCTTCCCCTGTCGGAGGTGGAACAGACGCTCCCCCGCCGCTTTACCCTCAGGAGGGTGATCGAAAACAGCCCTGAAGCGGCGGGAGAACTCCGCATAGCTGATGGTGGCGGCGTCTATTCCCCTCCATTCGGCGTTGGCCCACTCCAACGCCTTGCCGGAGAGACAGGAGATGAGGGCAGAAACGCTCTCGTATCCCGAGGGCGCCGGGTGTATGGTGGCCAGGTAGAGTTCCACCTGAAGGAGGAACCCCTGACACCCGGCTGCGGTGCCATCATACGCCCTCGGGAGCGAGAGCCGAATCCCACTGGATTCCGGAGCTGGTCTGGTGGGGCTAGCCGATGGTGGTGGTAATGTAGGAGGAGGTGTGGGCACGCCTCCCCTTTCCCATCGGCGCAGGGTGTTCATCACCTCCTGCATGGCGGAGCCGAGTTGCTGGATCCTGGCGTCCTGGCAGCTGACCCGATCCTCCAGCGACTCGGTCGCCGCCACTGCTCCTGCTGACTCCATAGTATGGTGTGTTGTTCTGTCACGAGCTGATGTGGATGTGGTGTTGGAGTCAGGCGCAGGACACAGAAGCTTAGTCAAACCGACTTTACTTGTCAAAACACGACAATACAAAATAACGGGCCTCAAAACAACGGAGGCGAGCGATTACGCATACATTGCGTCAATACACTAAATACAAGCGATTACGCATACAGTGCGTCAATACACTAAATACAAGAGAGCAATAACAAACCACCAACGGACAGGCGGACAACAACACACAACTGCAAACAAAACCAAAGGAAACTTATAGGTGACATAATCAATACATAAGACGAAACAGGTGCACCAACAAGACAAAACCAAACAAACATAGAGAACATCAAGCGGTAGTAGCTGGTACTCCGGGGACGACGAACGCCGAAGCCTGCCCGAACAAGGAGGAGGAGCAGTCTCGGCGGAATTCGTGACATTACTGTACTTCCTCAAATGGGGTTCTTTAGAATAACAAATGCTGGTTCCTTTTTTCACCCGGGATAACCTACTAATTTTTACTGCTCAATGTCCTCCACTCAGTCGTGTCACTAAGTCATACGCACGCCTGCCGCTGCCTGACATATGAGCTGGGACTAAGATGTCAGCAAAAAACACTTTCAATAATTGCTATGATGAATATCCTCAACCTTCCAACACCTTGCCTTCCCCCAGCCAACATCTCCCTGCAAAGTTAATCTATCAGATTAGTCTCAACTGTTGGCCTTCTGCCATCCCTGTGTTCCAATGGGCACTATTTACATCCGATCCAATCAAGACGCTACCAGCCTCCTGTGCATAAAATTACCATGATTTAAAGAGGGAAAGAGAGTGTTTAATCGTTGAGTGTTTAATCGGTGCATTTGGTCTGAGCTCTCAGAGAAGCGCATTTGTTTTTTTTATGGTAGGTCTGATGACACCACAGTTTGTCCAGTGGGTCTGGTCTCTCCTCAGACAAATGAGTGTGTGTGTGTGTGTCTGTATGTCTCTCTGTGTGTGTCCGTACAGTACAGTGCCTTGCAAAAGTATTCATCCCCCTTGGCGTTTTTCCTATTTTGTTGCATTACAACCTGTAATTTAAATGGATTTTTATTTGGATTTCATGTAATGGACATACACAAAATAGTCTAAATTGGTGAAGTTAAATGAAAAAAATAACTTGAAGGAGCTGGAGCAGTTTTGCCTTGAAGAATGGGCAAAAATCCCAGTGGCTAGATGTGCCAAGCTTATAGAGACATACCCCAAGAGACTTGCAGCTGTAATTACTGCAAAAGGTGGCTCTACAAAGCATTGACTTTGGGGGGAGGTGAATAGTTATGCACGCTCAAGTTTTCTGTTTTTTGTCTTATTTCTTGTTTGTTTCACAATAAAAAAATATTTAGCATCTTCAAAGTGTAGGCATGTTGTGTAAATCAAATGAAACAAACCCCCAGAAAATCCATTTTAATTCCAGGTTGTAAGGTAATAAAATAGGAAAAATGCCAAGGGGGGTGAATACTTTCGCAAGCCACTGTATGTGTGTGCGTTCCTGCATTATGTATTGGTTTCAGTGTCTCACCCCATGGCCTCAGATCCCAACAGTTGGTTGTACTGTTACAGTCTGTATATAGAAGGCCCTCACAGAGGAACATGTCTCTTCCTGCCGTGTGATTGTTCAGGATCAGGTGAAACGGATATGTACACAGGGAGGGGTCTGGAGGGCTGATGGGGTCTTGGACTGATCCTGGAAGGCCTGGGACAGTAACTGACGTGTCACACTCACCCTTCTAAATTAATAGGGGGGTGTAGTATTCTGTTACGTGGCGTCAGAGAAAATAAACGTTCACTTCCTGGATGCTGATGGAGAAATGCGGATGGCTGTAGGGAAACGTGTGTCACGCACGTTACTGCCGGCCAAATTATTTTGTGCCCTGAGTGGAACATTGAGAGCTAGGAAACATTGAGCTAGATCACAGATAAACAACCAGTGGATTGAATTTTGATCTCCAAGCAAAAATGAAACATAACTTTTAATTGATTATTTATGTAAATGTAGTATATTTCTACAAATTCTCTAGTGGAGTCCTGGATTGTCTGGGAAAGAGACTGGCTCCTCTCCATGTTAGAATGAGGCCCGGCATTGATGGCAGGGATGCTCCTAGTGTAACAAATTGATTGGAGTCAATTAAATGTCTATTATTAACCTCCTATGGTTCACTGTCAATTAGCTGTCCCATTAACTCTGGAACACAGTACATTGTATGTATTTAACTCTGGGGGATCCACCATGCCTTGGCAGCCATCTCTTCTACAGTCATGAAGACGACACCGAAACGATGACTTCACAGCGAATTCAATTAAATTTGATTTAATTAAACGGTTAAGGTCATTCATACCTCCGGTTCCGGCTCTTAGATGATTCATAGTAATAATAAGGATAAGGTATGTTATGGCAGGGTTTGTATAGATCAGTCATAAATTCACCATACTTATATTACCATCTTAAACCCGTTGCACAAAGAGTTTTTTCCCCCTGATAATTATCATATTAATGATGACATTACTTTCCTGTTTGGAGCTGGAGTTGAAACACTGATAGGAAAATTACTCCTGCACATAAAAGACGGGGAAATCTAGATACAGAAGGATTAGATCTGGATCAGGGGTGAGGAATAGTTTGCTCTCTGTTTTAGGGGAATAGACTGGAGGAAATTACAAAATACTATCTAAAGGTAACATTTCAGATCCATTCTATGTGAAGTACAGGGACAATAAATCAAGAAGTTGTCATATTTATTTAAATGTATTTTCACCTCAATACCTCAGGTTGTTAATGGCTGATAATGACACAAGAAAGTGTCTGGTCTTTTCAACTCTATGACACCATTAGGCCTTACTTCACCCTAAAGCCACAACACTGAGCAAACACATTAGATAACACTATTTGAACATCACCTTATCCTTGAAATCTCCCTCAATAAAAGTATTTACATGGAACATGTATGAAAGGGATCATCTTTATTCTATGGGACTTCTAGAATTTCGGGAAAAGTTTGATGGCAACCAAGGAGCAACATTGCTAAGAGAAAAAGGTGCATCCACCATGTTTCACTTCCTGGCTGTGCCTCTTGCTTCTGTCATCCCATGATTGTTTGAAAACATTATCTAATTTTAGCTGACAAAAATGAAAAATCCTTTAGCGTGTAAACCAAGCATTACGTGTTTGTCTGCCAGTGTATGACATAGTGAATTCCTTTGCCCATGTCCCTTTTCATGTCCATCAGTTACCCATTGCACTTGTAACAGGAAATCAGTTTACTGCTGTACTGACATTCTTATTTACACAAAAGCCCCCCAAAAATGTCTATTGGATATTCAATTGTGAGAAATCTTTTCCACGCAGGTTTCCCGGAGCTAGCTGTCACACTCAGTTACATCTCTACCAGTTGAAACTCACAGTACAACTCAGGGCTCTGCTAACACCGTTAGAAAACCAAGACCTGCTCGTCATTAGGGAGCTGGGTTAGCACACTACACACAGTCTGGGCTAGGCTCAGAAGGCCTGTTTTAGACTCAGACTTACTTACTGGAGACATGTTACCATAGGGAATATTTTCCTCTTTGTTGGGATAATTGATGCCCATGTTCCGCATCTTCTTTCCTTAGAAGTTTCAAGTTCAGCTTGGCTTGTCTATTTACTTCCCACTGGGCACAGAGGTCAGTTCAACGTCTAGTTCTGATTAACATTTGGTTGAGCTGTCAACTAACTTGAATTCAATGTGAAATCAACAAAACATTTCACCATGTCATTGGATTTAGGTTAAAAGTTGGGTGAAAAAAAGACGAAATTCAAATCCAATCAGTTTTCCACTTTGATTCAACGTCATCACATAGATTATTTCTGTTGAAATGAGGTGGAAACAACATCGATTCAACTGTTTTTTGCCCAGTGGGTTGGTGTTTCAATATCCTGTATGTGCAGATAGAGTGTGACAATTCAATCCAACTCTGTGGTTAAAATAATAGCGAAATGGAAGCTATCCTTCCCAAATGCTGAATTTGAACTTCAAAGTTAGTCCTGCTGCCAAGCCAGACATTGTGTCATTTCACCTGGCAATTTGATTGTATACAGCAGTGCCTGTTGTGAATTTGTGGACATCCTCCACTGTATAACAGAGGGGTCAGTGCCTTGCCAGCCATTTTAGATAATGGCTCTTCCCTGAGAGAATTACGATGTGGAGACACTGGACAATTAGAGAAAGGAAAACACAAAAGCCTGGAGCGCTTGAAGGAGAGATTTATGACCACATTGAAGGTGCTATTTTTTAAACTTTAAAGTCTGATTAGAAAGTGCTGATGGTTTAGAAGGGGAACACTCGCACACTCTTTTCTTCACTTTTATGTCACCTCATCGCTGGCCTCATTTAGTTTTGTTGTGGTCAGTCGCATCATCCAGTCCAAAGGGTGATGTCTCTGTCCTGTCCTGCTTTGTTTGTTTACAGCCGTGCGACCTGTCGCTTTTTTCTCCGATGCAGGCAGGCAGATGTAATAAATTAATCATGCTGAGATACAGCCCCTGTCTGGCCCTATAGTGATACAGCCAGCAAAGTGCTGCAGACTCTGTTGACAGAGAAGGGGTCTGTTTTACTCCCCATCCGGAGCACTTCTGGTGTCTCTCCACTCAGGAAGTTAAGCAGGAAACACTTGTAGTCATGTTCCCAGAATCCAGGAAGGAACCTGTAACGCTGGGAGAGGATATTATGACTGTATGAGAGAGTAAGAGAGAGAGACTGAGAGCGAGAGAGCGAGAGAGAGAGAGAGAGAGAGAGAGAGAGAGAGAGAGAGAGAGAGAGAGAGAGAGAGAGAGACTGTGGACTACAGCTTAAAGTGGAGTTGGTATTAGATAGCAGATCGGTTTTCACAGAGACTGATGGATAAAAAACGCACAAAGCCGTTTAGAGTGAGTTACAAACAGAAATCCAGACAGCGCGGAAAGAAACGAGATAGGGAGGGGAAACGGAAAGGTCAAAATGTGTGTACAGCATCCCTGGCCATGTTGGTCCTTGCAAGAGGACAATAGTGATACAAACAGAAGGAAAGGGTGGGATCTCTCAGACAGAAGCTTATCTGTGGTGTGTGCTGCTCAGGGACTCTCCCATCCTACTGACCCCAGCTATATCAAACATACACCACACAAGATAAACTGGCCCCTCTCTCTGTCTGATGTAGCCATTCCCTTACCAAGACCACAGAGAGGAAGAGGCACCACACCACCGACAACATGGCAGGGGAAATATAGATACGCCTACAGGAGATGGGAAGGGTGTGAATGGTTGGGATGGACTAAAATAGATATAAACCTTCAATCCCAAGCAGGTGTATTGTTTTTGTACTTTTATCGTAAACTGTTAGAGGATCCTTTGAGATAGTAATGATGTGCAGCGTCAACATTCTATTACCCCTCTAGTGTAAGCCAGAGTAAACTTAGTTGCTCTTTCTTTCTTTCTTTCTTTCTTCCTTACTTCTTTCTTTTGGTGTCTCTCCCTCTATATCCCCTCTCTATCCCCTCTCCCTCTATATCCCCCTCTCTATCCCCTCTCCCTCTATATCCCCCTCTCTATCCCCTCTCCCTCTATATCCCCCTCTCTATCTCCCTCTCCCTCTCTATTCCCCTCTCTATCCCCTCTCCCTCTATATCCCCCTCTCTATCCCCTCTCCCTCTATATCCCCCTCTCTATCCCCCTCTCCCTCTCTATTCCCCTCTCTATCCCCTCTCCCTCTATATCCCCCTCTCTATCCCCTCTCCCTCTATATCCCCCTCTCTATCCCCTCTCCCTCTCTATTCCCCTCTCTATCCCCCTCTCCCTCTCTATTCCCCTCTCTTACCCCTCTCCCTCTATATCCCCCTCTCTATCCCCTCTCCCTCTATATCCCCTCTCTATCCCCTCTCCCTCTCTATTCCCCTCTCTATCCCCCTCTCCCTCTCTATTCCCCTCTCTATCTCCCTCTCCCTCTCTATTCCCCTCTCTTACCCCCTCTCCCTCTCTATCCCCCTCTCTATCCCCTCTCCCTCTATATCCCCTCTCTATCCCCTCTCCCTCTCTATTCCCCTCTCTATCCCCCTCTCCCTCTCTATTCCCCTCTCTATCTCCCTCTCCCTCTCTATCCCCTCTCCCTCTCTATCCCCCTCTCCCTCTATAACCCCCTCTCTATCCCCCTCTCCCTCTCTATCCCCCTCTCCCTCTATAACCCCCTCTCTATCCCCCTCTCCCTCTCTATCCCCCTCTCCCTCTCTATCCCCCTTTCCCTCTATAACCCCCTCTCTATCCCCCTCTCACTCTATATCCCCCTCTCCCTCTCTATCTCCCTCTCCCTCTCTATCTCCCTCTCCCTGCACAGTGTGTTGCTCTGTGATTGTATGCTGTATTGTGTTGTGTTGGGATTGGCCGTGTTTAATGGCGGCCTCCATCTGTCCCGGGGCCCGTGTGTCTGCAGGCTACCGGCCCGCAGCGGCCCACATTAGAGAGCTGTTGGCTACGGCCCCAGGCACATTACATCCCTCCTCTGGAAATGTGATTATGGGGGCCTGATTACGATGTCTGAGACCACGATAGGAAGCCCCCCGCCATGTGCCAAGCCAATCTCACTGCAAAAACAAAACGGCAGGAAAATTAATGACGCTTCAAATTCGGCCCGTTTTTTTTTTAGGCCAAATTTCTGCTTCCAGGGCAATTTGCAACAATCGGTGGCATATGGCCTTTTGTTATACACCCTGGGTCCAGCAACAGAGATGGAATCTTTCAGAGTTGGAATGATATCACACAAATAGAAATGCATTTAGCTTAATCTAATGTGATTAAACAAACAAACAGAAAGCTAATTAACAGGTATGTCAATGAGTAAAGAAGTGAGAATTGACCGAAAGAAAGATACAGAGGAAGAAAAAAGAAGGAAAAAGAAGGAAAAAGAAAGATGGATGAACCAACAGAAAGAAAAAGGGCAGCCCACACATTTAACAAAAGTCAGAAACCTCCCAACTACCTTCCGGAACTTTTTCAGAGGATGTCTGTGGGGCAGCTAAAGCATGTCACTGTTGAGAGTGGAGAAGTAGCGGAGAACAGAGAGGATGCTGGTCCATGTTTGACACACCTGAAAGCCCCTGTGTTCTCCCTCTGAACAGTGCCTGTGGTGGTCTCCACCTGCCTGCCTGCCTGGTTTTGAGGGCTACTCATCACCTCATCCCTGCCTCCAGGCATACCTCAATCAATCCTCTTCCCGAACTCATTCCCTCTCTTCCCTTGTCTCACTCATCAGCCCCCTCCTTCTATCCTCCTTCACTCTTTCTCTCATTTTCTTTCTTCTTCCGTCTCTCCAGACCCTCAGGGCAGCAAGTGAAGTCTTGAGGTTGAAGTCTATAGTGGCGATCAGAGCTGGTAACCTCTGGCCTGGACAGACGCGCCACATGGGGCCGTACCTTGCCTGAGGACAGGTCTGTCCAGCCATGCTGGGGGCCACAGAGACGTAGGGGTCAGGGGAGAGGCCAGCATGGTATAGATGAGGCTTTAGTGGCCCCTGCCAGAGTGGAGCTGACAGGTGAAAGGCCAACACAGCCTAACGATGGAAGCCAGAGGGCAGGGCAGGGCGGGGGATGGGGGGATAGACAGATGGAGGAGGGATGAAGGAGGGAAGGAAGGGGAGGACAGATGAGATGAGTAGCGGACACTGAGCTGAAGAGAGGACGATGGAATCTAACCATGGCAACCTGCTGAGCCTGGTTAGTCTGCTATGCAGGAATTTCTGATAAAAGACAATCAAATGACTGCATTACTGAACACATGAGATGGTATGTAATATATCTGTTATTAAGACTACTGTATGTGCTGTCCAGTGGTGTAGTGCAGTGATCACTTCTTAATCCCCACGATGTGTATCAAAGTAGTGTAGTGGAGGTAAACGCCGTATCAATTAATAAGGCTGATGGAACACATCAGAATATTTAGCTTAAAATATTGATAAACTATTATTTCTTCACCTTTTAAGCGCAGCAGTGTGCACACGGTGGGAAAACACAGTTCTAAAATGCACATTCCAGCGGTTTCACATACAGAGATGGAAATATATATTAGAAATGTAGAAAGAGGGGAGATCTAGAGATGCAACAACTATCATGGGTTGCTAATATGAGTAGAATAATGCCTTTGTCTTCTAGACAATGAAAGAAAGTTGATTTGAAAACCAATAGAACAGGAGAGCGCATATGAGGAAGAAAGTTTATAAAATAATTGGCACCACGTTTCTATGGTGGGATTTTGGCTATAGGCTACTTTGAAGCAAGGTAAAACATGCCTCATAATATGAAGTAAAACGTCCAGGTTTCAAACAATTAAGGAAAATTTTAAATATAGCGATGCTAATGATAGTCCTAACTGTCTTCTGGCTCTCCCAAAAACCTTCTCAATTAACGTTACCTAGCTACAAAGTAGCTGATGCCCACCTGGCAGAATAATATCATGATTATTTGCATCAATCCAGTGGAAATTTGTTTTGCAAACTCCATCTTATGTGCACTACAGAATGTGCACTACAGAAACAGCGCTAACCAAAGTGTTAGGTGCCTGCACACTTGAATTAAAGGGAAACTACACTAAAAAAATCTAAATTTCTTAGATTTTTCCCAGACCTAAAAAGTGGTCTCCTCATGTGGTTTAAGCATTGTTGTGGACTTAGAACATCCAATTTTGTTGTTCTTTGTTTAGAAAAGTGCAACTTTGAGAGCAGAAACCTGAAAAAATCTAAACCTGTGAATTTCTGACTCAGTTGACAGTCTCATTTACAGTGGGGAAAAAAGTATTTAGTCAGCCACCAATTGTGCAAGTTCTCCCACTTAAAAAGATGAGAGAGGCCTGTAATTTTCATCATAGGTACACGTCTACTATGACAGACAAATTGAGAGAAAAAAAATTCAGAAAATCACATTGTAGGATTTTTTATGAATTTATTTGCAAATTATGGTGGAAAATAAGTATTTGGTCACCTACAAACAAGCAAGATTTCTGGCTCTCACAGACCTGTAACTTATTCTTTAAGAGGCTCCTCTGTCCTCCACTCGTTACCTGTATTAATGGCACCTGTTTGAACTTGTTATCAGTATAAAAGACACCTGTACACAACCTCAAACAGTCACACTCCAAACTCCAGACCAAAGAGCTGTCAAAGGACACCAGAAACAAAATTGTAGACCTGCACCAGGCTGGGAAGTCTGAATCTGCAATAGGTAAGCAGCTTGGTTTGAAGAAATCAACTGTGGGAGCAATTATTAGGAAATGGAAGACATACAAGACCACTGATAATCTCCCTCGATCTGGGGCTCCACGCAAGATCTCACCCTGTGGGGTCAAAATGATCACAAGAACGGTGAGCAAAAATCCCAGAACCACACGGGGGGACCTAGTGAATGACCTGCAGAGAGCTGGGACCAAAGTAACAAAGCCTACCATCAGTAACACACTACGCCGCCAGGGACTCAAATCCTGCAGTGCCAGACGTGTCCCCCTGCTTAAGCCAGTACATGTCCAGGCCCATCTGAAGTTTGCTAGAGTGTATTTGGATGATCCAGAAGAGAATGTCATATGGATGAAACCAAAATAGAACTTTTTGGTAAAAACTCAACTCGTCGTGTTTGGAGGACAAAGAATGCTGAGTTGCATCCAAAGAACACCATACCTACTGTGAAGCATGGGGTTGGAAACATCATGCTTTGGGGCTGTTTTTCTGCAAAGGGACCAGGACGACTGATCCGTGTAAAGGAAAGAATGAATGGGGCCATGTATCGTGAGATTTTGAGTGAAAACCTCCTTCCATCAGCAAGGGCATTGAAGATGAAACGTGGCTGGGTCTTTCAGCATGACAATGATCCCAAACACACCGCCCGGCAACGAAGGAGTGGCTTCGTAAGAAGCATTTCAAGGTCCTGGAGTGGCCTAGCCAGTCTCCAGATCTCAACCCCATAGAAAATCTTTGGAGAGAGTTGAAAGTCAGTGTTGCCCAGCGACAGCCCCAAAACATCACTGCTCTAGAGGATATCTGCATGGAGGAATGGGCCAAAATACCAGCAACAGTGTGTGAAAACCTTGTGAAGACTTACAGAAAACGTTTGACCTGTGTCATTGCCAACAAAGGGTATATAACAAAGTATTGAGAAACTTTTGTTATTGACCAAATACTTATTTTCCACCATAATTTGCAAATAAATTCATTAAAAATCCTACAATGTGATTTTCTGGATATTTTTTTCTCATTTTGTCTGTCATATTTGACGTATACCTATGATAAAAAATTACAGGCCTCTCTCATCTTTTAAAGTGGGAGAACTTGCACATTGGTGGCTGACTAAAAACTTTTTTTCCCCACTGTATGTATTTCAATAGTAGACCTACTATTAGCCTACTGCACAGAACATCTTGGGTTGGCCTGACTGTGAAAGACCAATATGGGATTGATCATTTTAGGTCATTCAGAGTGTATGTCACTGTTTCTCATATACGTTTTTACACAGGGCGCCTTTCCTTCACCAGGCAGGGCGTGTCAGCGGGTGCTGTAGGTGGGTGTGGTGTGGGAATCAGGCGCAGGACGCAGAAGATAAGTCCAAAAGACTTTAGTAATGCACACTCAAAACACGATCCAACAGCCCGGAGGCGAGAAAATGCGCACACAGGCGTAAACAAAAGGGCGCACTAAACATGTGCGAAAAATACTCTCCTACACAAAGGAGGCAAGCTACAATAGCGCACTGTAAATAGTAGCGCACCAACACGACAGCGAAAACAATCACACACAACACCTGACAAACACAACGAGAACTTATAGGACACTAATGACGCTAAACGACAACAGGTGTACATAATCCAGACAAAACCAAACGAACATAGAAATATACAACGGTGGCAGCTAGTATTCCGGAGACGACGAACGCCGAAGCCTGCCCGAGCAAGGAAGAGAGGCAGCCTCGGCCGAAACCGTGACAGGGCGTTTGGCAATTTGTTTGCCAAATTAGAGTATACCTACTTCTCCAGTCACCACTACACCACTGGTGCAGTCTGACATATTTTCTTAGGTGAAGTGTATGAGCAAGGTAAATATCAGGTTCTCGCAGGTTCAGAATCACCTTGGTGGACCACATTTCCAGTCACCTTGTTAAACGAACCCAAACTTCCCACCATTATGTAACGGCTACAGAACAAAGAAAAGGGAAGGCTGTCTTTCTCATCCCCCTCTCCCAACAAACACAAATAAACACACAGACACAAGCACTGTGCATTTGTGTATTCTGAGTTGCCTCTGTCTGACCACAGGCCATGTGTTCTGTATCCATCATCACTTATAGTAAAGCACAGCCTGTGCAACGCCAGTCAAAGACAATAGTGTGTGTATATGTGTATGTATGTACAGGTATGTGTGTGTGTGTGTCTGTGTGTAGTGGGCTAGTATTGTGTGGCAATGATGCCCCTTCTGCCTGCCTGCCCGGCCCGATTCCATCTCCTTCCAAGGCAGCAGGGGGATGGAGAGGGAAGGGAGGGTTGATGGGAGATTGTTGGGGGGGTGTACACAAAAAGTCACCCTGAATCTGGCAGCTGATTAATCAAGGGCGATTCGGCGGCAAGCGCAGCGTACCCGCTCCATCCTGGCTAGTCCCTGTGTATTTATTTAGAGTAACCCGTAGCGAGTCGTGCCTGACCTCAAACTATCAGGAGCAGCCACAGTTGCGCCCAAGCATAAACAAACAAATGCGTAATGAAGGTAAGGGGGGAGGGAAAAGAGAGGAGGGAGGGAAGGCAAGCGAGAGGAGAGGAGCGGGCCTCTTTCCTTCCTGGGAGATAGGGATCTTGAGCTCACAACAGAGTTCATGAGTCCAGCCTCATGACCTCGTCGCTGTGTTGCAGAGCAGAAATAGGATCCTGTGTCCTGCTGTTTGTTTCCCCTCTGACATGGGAAGGGAAATCATTGACCTCCGACGGACCAATCCATCTTCTGACCCCGGCTCATTTTGCAGGGGGTATCAAGTAGCTTTTAGTAAAGAGGAAACCTCCCTGTGTGTATACATGGCTAATTGGGAACGTTTGCCTGTGTATTTACTTATGGAACGGCCTAATGACAGAACTAAGATTTTTATAATGATCAGAAAAGCAGAAAATGGAATCTCTGTTAATGAGAACCTTGATGAAATAAGTGGTCATCAAACACAATCAATATCCCCCTTCCATTTGTCATTTGTTAATGGTCTGATTAGGTGGACTCGCACACACACGCATGGGCACGCACATCTACACCATATATACACACACCTTGCAGCATTGGAAATTCTGCTTAGAAATCCCTTAAAACCTCTGTAACAGGTTAAAAGACATCAAGCTAAATCAATTTCATCATCTAAGCAGTTTAGTAAGTAGTTCTGTGAGCAGAAAAAGGCAAACAAACAAACAAACAAACAAAA
This sequence comes from Coregonus clupeaformis, assembly GCF_020615455.1. Taxonomy (NCBI): domain Eukaryota; kingdom Metazoa; phylum Chordata; class Actinopteri; order Salmoniformes; family Salmonidae; genus Coregonus; species Coregonus clupeaformis. The sequence continues at coordinate 17,085,019 of NC_059220.1, read as the reverse complement.
AGTCTACGATGGGCCCTCTGTAGAGACGTATTGATCCAACATGAAGGTTAGCTAGCAGTCTGCCAGGGTTGGCTTTCAGGGCTGTGCAACATAGGCCTCTCCCACGTGGCTCACACAGGCCTCTCTCGCATCTCTTCAAATGGAGAAAACACAGAAAAGAACAAACAGAGCGGATAGAAGAGGAGGAGGGGAAGAACAAACGCACACCCAATAAGACAGAGAAGTTTAGATGAGCCAAAGCAGCCTTTCATGGAAAGCCCTGAATTAAGGTTATGGTCAACCAGCACTGTTCCTGTAATATCTCTATCTCATCTCTATATATAGGACAGTAAGATAAAAGCCTCTGGGTAACATATTCAAGAGGAGAGCACCCACTGCCAGGTGTCGGTTAGTAAACATCCACAATGTCACAATCCTGCATCCCATCTCAAAGGCATTTTAAAGACATGGGGGGAAGGAGGGTATGGTGGGAATGGGGTATGTGAGGTGATGCTCGTTGAGATGCTGTTTATCTACCTGCCTGTCCTCTACTCCTCCCTCCTTCCCCTTGTGTTTGTAACTAATCTGCATGAGACGTGGCCGAGGGGGCAATGGTCGGGCAGGTTGGCAGTGCAGGCGGGCGGGCATCACCACCTGGTGCTGAGAGAGAGAGTTTCCTGCCAGGGGACCATGGTGGGCCAGCCTCCCAACATAGCTTGTTGGGCTCTGATCCACCACAACCTCCCTCCCTCCCTCCCATCACCCCATCCAGATTGGCCTCGCCGCAACAACCCTGACTGTTGAGGAACAGAAGGGGGTCTGGCTCACGTTGAGGGAAACAGGAGAGGAGGATGAGGGGATAAGGGAGGGAGAGGGGAAGAGGAGGGAGAGGGGGATGGACGGCTAGAGAGAACACGTCGGTAAACAGCAGCACCTTTGGTCCGAAGTCTGTCTGGGCCTGGAGTCCTGGGGTGTGACAGGTAAACACTCTTATAGAGTTCCCAGCATTCCTAAACACCGAGGTGAGGTTGAGACATCCCAGATGATCCTTTCTCCTCCCCCACCTTCACCCCCCTCCTTCCAACAGAAGGTAAGTACTGATTCACTCCAGCGAGACTTTGAGGCATGGGAACAAACAATCTGTTACACAGCAGAACATACAGTGCCTTCAGAAAGTATTCACATCCATTGACTTTTTCCAAATTTTATTGTGTTACAGACTGTATTTAAAATGAATTAAATTGAGATTTTGTGTCACTGGCCTACACACAATACCCCATACTGTCAAAGTGGAATTATGTTTTTGGAAATTCTTCAAATTAAAAGCTAAAATGTTTTGCGTCAATAAGTAATCAACCCCTTTGTTATGTCAAGCCTAAATAAGTTCAGGAGTAAAAATGTGTATAACAAGTCACATACAAGTTGCATGGACTCACTGCAGTAATAGTGTTTAACATGATTTTTGAATGACTACCTCATCTCTGTACCCTCACCTACAATTATCTGTAAGGTATGTCAGTCCAGCAGTGAATTTCAAACACAGACTCAACCACAAAGAGCAGGGAGGTTTTTCAATACCTCCCAAAGAAGGACACCTATTGGTATATGTGTAAAAAAAAATTATCAGGCATTGAATATCCATTTGAGCATTGTGAAGTTATTAATTACACTTTGGATGGTGTATCAATACGCCCAGTCACTACAAAAATACAGGCGTCCTTCCTAACTCAGTTGCCGGAGAGGAAGGAAACAGCTCAGGGCGCCGGAGAAGATGGCTGCCATTTTACAGCCCTCTAACCAATTGTACTATTATGTGTGTTTTTCCGCGTTATTTGTAATTTATTCTGTACATAATGTTTCTGCCATCGTCTCTTATAACCAAAAAGAGCTTCTGGATATCAGGACAGCGATTACTCACCTCGTATTGGATGAATAATTTTTCTTCAATGACGCGGCCGCGAAGGATATCCTACAGACACCCGACATGTAACGATCCCTGCAGTCTGAGTCGGTTTCTGTCTGGGTATTAGTTTTTCTGCTCGGGATCTCCAGTTTCCCGAGGGTTCTGGGACGCTCCCTGCCTGGTTGCCGGGCAACGTTGCTAGGCGGGAGCTCTCTTGATTTCCGCACCTGCATCCCATCAGCAATCTGCACACCTGGTCCTGATCATCACCCTTCTTAGGCTCTGTCCTAACATCCATTCCCTGCCGGATCGTTAGCCATGAACAGTATGTTTGTCCGTGTATCAGCCTTGGAACTTCTAGCGTTAGTTTTGTTGTTTTGCACCTTTTTGACTTGCTGTATACTTACCTCCGTTTTGTTCTATCTGCAGTCACTCACCCGGAACCTTCACCCAACCTCTGCCTGATGGTCGGCGGCTGCCGAGCCATTACTGGACCTACCACTGCACCCTCAACAACCCATCCACGCCACCCGCTCTGTTCCCTGGATTATTCAGCCTCACTCGTGGATCTATTAAATAAACACTCACCTTTGTTTCAATTTACCTTGTCCTGGTCTGCTTCTGGGTTCTGGCTTAGTAAACCGTGACAGAACGATCCGGCCAGTAATGAACCCAGCGGACCTGGACTCTGTTCGCCATGCCATTACCCATCAGGAGAAGATGTTGGGCCATCATAGCACGGAGCTACAGGAGATCGCGTTGGCAGTTCGGAACCTTTCTACCGGTCTGACGGAGGTCCAGAACCAGCGCAAGTTTCCGGTGGAGGATCCACTACCGGTTTCACCCATCTCGCCTGCCGCTTCTGGAGCTGTGTCCTTCCGTGAGCCCAAGGTTCCGACGCCGGATAAATATGAGGGGGAGCTGGGAAGATGCCGTTCTTTCCTTATGCAGTGTGGGTTAGTGTTCGATCTACAGCCCTACTCTTATGCCACAGACAAGGCTAGGATAGCCTTTGTGATTGAGTTGCTGCGTGGTCGAGCGCTGGAGTGGGCTTCAGCCGTTTGGGAACGACAAGACCCCTGCATGGCTTCATACCAGGGGTTCACGGCCGAGATGAGGAAGCTCTTCGACCATTCCGTCCGAGGGAGGGACGCAGCTAGGCGCCTGTTTTCGCTTCACCAAGGAACTCGCAGCGTGGCCGACTTCGTGATCGAGTTCAAGACGTTGGCTGTGGAGAGTGGGTGGAATGAGGAGTCTCTGCAAGCGGCCTTTTACCAGGGTCTGTCGGAGCAGCTCAAGGATGAGTTGATCTCCTATCCGGAGCCTAGTGACCTGGACAGCTTGGTAGCCTTGTCTATTCGGGTGGATAATCGAGTCCGAGAGCGAAGGAGGGAGAAGCAATGGGTTCCGTCCAATCGATCAGCTTCTCAGGTTCCAGTCGGGTCGGGGATTGGACCAGAATACGTCGATCATCGTCCACCACACAGGATTAGTGGAGAGGTCCTGTCTCCCGATTCTGAACCAATGCAAGTAGGGCGGCACGGGTTAACCAAGGAGGAACGCCAACTCAGACGTAGGACTAACTGTTGCCTCTACTGTGGTGGTTCGGGACATTACCTCGCCACCTGTTCCCGGCGGTCGTCAAACTGCGCGGCTCGCTAAAGTTGGGAGGACTTTTAGCGAGCCAGTTTCGACCTCTCAATACCTCTGTCAGACCCCGTTTCCCGGCTACCCTTATGAACAGGAATCAGAGCTTAGCGATTAACGCTTTTATCGATTCAGGTGCCGATGGAAGCTTTCTTGATGCCGAGTTGGTGGAACAGCTGGGGCTTTCCAAGGAGCAATTGCCGGAAGCCATTGAAGCGACCACTCTGAACGGCAGTAGTCTGGCACGTATCACGATGAGGACTGAACCGGTTAAGATGCTGTTGTCGGGGAATCATTCGGAGATGATTTCATTCTTCATTCTGCCGTCTTCCCATGTTCCTCTGGTCCTTGGATACCCCTGGCTGAAGGAACACAATCCCACGTTCGATTGGGTGACGGGCAAGGTAACGAGTTGGAGCCTTGATTGTCATGCTAACTGTCTCAAGACTGCCTGTCCCCATTCGGTTCCCAGTCAGGTGATTGAGGCTAAACCCCCCAGATTTGTCCCTGGTTCCCGAGACATATCACGATTTGGGGGAAGTGTTCAGTAAGCAGAAGGCTCTGTCACTCCCTCCCCACCGACCATATGATTGTGCCATCAACCTGTTCCCTGGAGCTGTCTATCCCAAGGGAAGGTTATACAGTATCTCCCGACCTGAACGTGAGGCTTTGGAGACCTACATCAAGGAGTCCCTAGCTGCTGGTCTCGTTCGTCCCTCGTCATCACCCCTGGGGGCAGGATTCTTCTTTGTGGGTAAGAAGGATGGCTCTCTTCGACCGTGTATTGATTATCGGGGGTTGAATGACATCACGGTCAAGAACAAGTATCCCCTGCCCTTGATGAGTTCTGCCTTCGACTCCTTACAGGGTGCTACGGTGTTCACCAAGCTAGACCTACGCAATGCGTATCACATGGTCCGGATCAGAGAGGGGGACGAGTGGTTGACGGGTTTCAATACACCGATGGGTCACTTCGAGTATCAGGTGATGCCGTTTGGACTGACCAATGCTCCAGCGGTATTCCAGAGTATGGTGAACGACGTCCTGAGAGATATGATCGGTCTCTTTGTGTTTGTTTACCTGGATGACATTCTGATCTTCTCGAAGGAACCTTCCGACCACGTCCAGCATGTCCGGCAGGTTCTGCAGCGATTGTTGGAGAATCGCCTGTTCGTGAAGGCCGAGAAGTGCGAGTTTCACGCCCACACGACATCCTTTCTCGGGTACATCATCTCCAGGGGAGAGATTAGGATGGACCAGGAGAAGGTTAGAGCGGTTCTGGAATGGGCCCAGCCCGGTACGAGATTGCAGCTCCAGAGATTTTTGGGGTTTGCGAATTTCTACCGCAGATTCATCCGGGATTACAGCCGTGTGGCCGCTCCGTTAACTGCCTTGACTTCCAGTATCAGGACCTTCAAGTGGAATCCGGAGGCGGATCGAGCGTTTCTGGATTTGAAGAGGCGATTCACCAACGCACCGATTCTCTCTCAGCCGGACACGGCCCGTCAGTACGTCGTTGAAGTGGACGCGTCTGATGTGGGAGTTGGCGCCATCCTGTCGCAGCGATGCTCCACGGACAGTAAACTCCATCCCTGCGCCTACTACTCTCGCCGCCTTTCGCCTGCGGAGAGGAATTACGATGTGGGTAACCGGGAGCTTCTCGCGGTGAAACTTGCCTTGGAGGAGTGGCGCCACTGGTTGGAGGGGGCGGAGCAACCGTTTATTGTCTGGACTGACCACAAGAATCTTGCTTACGTGCAATCGGCTAGACGTCTCAACTCCCGTCCAGGCCAGGTGGGCGTTGTTTTTCGGACGATTAAATTTTTCCCTGACGTTCCGACCTGGATCTAAGAACGGCAAGGCGGACGCCTTGTCCCGGATGTTCTCCAAGACGGAGGAGAGTGGGTCCAAGACCGAGACAATTCTCCCCCGGAACTGCGTCGTGGGAGCTGTTAGGTGGAAGATTGAGGAGGAGGTGATGGCGGCCCTTCGGACGCAGCCCGGTCCCGTAACGGTCCACCCGGTCGGTTGTTTGTGCCTGAGTCGGTTCGTCCTGCTGTCCTCAAATGGTCCCACGCCAGCAAGATGGCTTGTCACCCTGGCGTGGCTTGGACGATGGCGTTTCTTCGCAGACGCTTTTTGGTGGCCTGCCATGGCCGAGGATACTCGGGGTTATGTTGCTGCCTGTCCAGTGTGTGCGCAGAATAAGAGTACCAATCGGCCCAGCTCTGGACTACTTCACCCCCTTCCTATTCCCCGGCGACCATGGTCGCATCTGGCCCTGGACTTTGTCACTGGGTTGCCCGTTTCTGAGGGAAACACGGTCGTTCTGACTATCGTGGACAGATTCAGCAAGTTCGCCCACTTTGTGCCTATTGCCAAGCTTCCCTCTGCCTCGGAGACGTCCGAGATCCTGGTTAGGGAGGTTTTCAGGGTCCACGGTTTGCCCAGTGATATCGTTTCCGACCGTGGCCCTCAGTTTACCTCTGCTGTCTGGAAGTCCTTCTGTTTGGCCATTGGAGCTACAGTCAGCCTCACATCTGGTTTTCACCCCCAATCTAATGGTCAGGCGGAGAGAGCCAACCAGAAGATGGAATCCACGCTACGCTGCCTTGTCTCCTCCAACCCCACCTCCTGGGTCTCTCAGTTGCCTTGGGTTGAGTATGCCCACAATACTCTCCCCTACATCTGCCACTGGGATGTCTCCCTTCCAGTGCCTGTATGGCTACCAACCTCCCTTGTTCCCTTCTCAGGAGAAGGAGCTCTCAGTGCCCTCTGTTCAGGCCCATATTCGTCGTTGCCACCGGACCTGGCATCGGGCCAGAAAGGCACTCCTTAGAGTTTCGGACCGGTATCAGCTCCAGGCGAATCGTCGCCGGATCCCCGCTCCCACCTATACCATCGGAGATAGGGTCTGGTTGGCCACACGGGATCTTCCTTTACGGACTGAGTCTAGGAAGTTGTTACCGAAGTTCATTGGTCCGTTTGTGGTGGAGAAGGTGATCAATCCGGTGGCAGTTCGACTCAAACTACCGAGGACGCTCAGAGTCCATCCCACCTTTCATGTCTCCTGCCTCAAGCCTGTTCTCCTCAGTCCTCTGTTGCCTCCTCCGCCTCCTCCTCCTCCTCCTCGGATGATCGGAGGTGGTCCTGCCTACACGGTGCGACGCATCATGGATTCCAGACGGCGGGGCCGGGGTTTCCAGTATCTCGTGGACTGGGAGGGGTATGGTCCTGAGGAGAGGAGTTGGATTCCGCGGCGACAGATCCTAGATGCTGACCTCATTCGTGACTTCTACCGCCTCCATCCTGGCGCTCCGGGAGTCCGCCCGGTGGCGTTCGGTCGGAGGGGGTACTGTAACGATCCCTGCAGTCTGAGTCGGTTTCTGTCTGGGTATTAGTTTTTCTGCTCGGGATCTCCAGTTTCCCGAGGGTTCTGGAACGCTCCCTGCCTGGTTGCCGGGCAACGTTGCTAGGCGGGAGCTCTCTTGATTTCCGCACCTGCATCCCATCAGCAATCTGCACACCTGGTCCTGATCATCACCCTTCTTAGGCTCTGTCCTAACATCCATTCCCTGCCGGATCGTTAGCCATGAACAGTATGTTTGTCCGTGTATCAGCCTTGGAACTTCTAGCGTTAGTTTTGTTGTTTTGCACCTTTTTGACTTGCTGTATACTTACCTCCGTTTTGTTCTATCTGCAGTCACTCACCCGGAACCTTCACCCAACCTCTGCCTGATGGTCGGCGGCTGCCGAGCCATTACTGGACCTACCACTGCACCCTCAACAACCCATCCACGCCACCCGCTCTGTTCCCTGGATTATTCAGCCTCACTCGTGGATCTATTAAATAAACACTCACCTTTGTTTCAATTTACCTTGTCCTGGTCTGCTTCTGGGTTCTGGCTTAGTAAACCGTGACACGACAAGGCCCAAATCCCCGTCATTCGCATGAGGAAGAGACGGAGATATCGTGGACGTAGGTCGGGGTGCCTTGTAAGGATCCGACGGCGAGCGAGTAAACTGCCGCTCCAATCAATCCTATTAGCCAATCTTCAATCATTGGAAAATAAATTGGATGACCTAAGATTACGGTTATCCTACCAACGGGACATTAAAAACTGTAATAGCTTATGTTTCACTGAGTCGTGGCTGAACGATGACATGGATAACATACAGCTAGCGGGCTATACGCTACATCGGCAGGATAGAACGGCTGACTCCGGTAAGACAAGGGGTGGCGGTCTGTGTATATTTGTAAACAACAGCTGGTGCACAAAATCAAATAATAAGGAAGTCTCAAGGTTTTGCTCGCCTGTTTACCAAGAGAGTTTTCATCTATATTTTTCATAGCTGTCTATTTACCACCACAAACCAATGCTGGCATTAAGATTGCACTGAATGAGCTGTATAAGGCCATAAGTGAACAGGAAAACGCTCATCCAGAGGCAGCGCTCCTAGTGGCCGGGGACTTTAATGCAGGGAAACTTAAATCAGTTCTACCTCATTTCTACCAGCATGTTAAATGTGCAACCAGAGGAAAAAAAACTCTAGACCACCTTTACTCCACACACAGAGACGCATACAAAGCTCTCCCTCGCCCTCCATTTGGCAAATCTGACCATAACTCTATCCTCCTGATTCCTGTCTATAAGCAAAAACTAAAGCAGGCAGCACAAGTGACTCGGTTAATAAAAAAGTGGTCAGATGACGCAGATGCTAAGCTAGAGGACTGTTTTGCTAGCACAGACTGGAACAGGTTCCGGGATTCTTCAGATAGCATTGAGGAGCACACCACATCAGTCACTGGCTTCATCAATAAGTGCATCGATGACGTCGTCCCCACAGTGACCGTACGTACATACCCCAACCAGAAGCCATGGATTACAGGCAACATCCGCACTGAGCTAAAGGGTAGAGCTGCCGCTTTCGAGGAGCGGGACTCTAACCCGGACGCTTATAAGAAATCCCGCTATGCCCTCCGACGAACCATCAAACAGGCAAAGAGTCAGTACAGGACTAAGATTGAATCGTACTACACCGGCTCTGACGCTCGTCGGATGTGGCAGGGCTCGAAAACTATTACAGACTACAAAGGGAAGCACAGCTGCGAGCTGCCCAGTGACACAAGACTTCCAGACGAGCTAAACCACTTCTATGCTCACTTCGAGGCAAGCAACACTGAAGCATGCATGAGAGCACCAGCTGTTCCGGATGACTATGTGATCACGCTCTCTGTAGCCAATGTGAGTAAGACTTTTAAGCAGGTCAACATTCACAAGGCCGCAGGGCCAGACGGATTACCAGGACGTGTACTCCGAGCATGTGCTGACCAACTGGCAAGTGTCTTCACTGACATTTTCAACATGTCCCTGACCGAGTCTGTAATACCAACATGTTTCAAGCAGACCACCATAGTCCCCGTGCCCAAGGACACTAAGATAACCTGCCTAAATGACTACCGACCCGTAGCTGTTATGTGGGCAGCTTGTCTCTCCCTTTTCTGTTTCCCTTCCTCCTTGTTTTGTCCCCTCTTTGTCTGTTGTATCTGTATGTGTGTTTGTCCCCATTATGTGGGTGTGTCTGGAGTGGATCGGGGGGCGTGCTCAGGATCTGCCTCTCCTGTGCAGCTGCGGGTTGTTTTCAGTGATTCCTGCCTACGCAGCTGCATCCTATTCTCTCATCAACCTGCACTACTAATTCCTGGGCATGGCTCTCCACCGGCGCCAGATCGTTGTTCTTACTAGAGCGGTAACTTGGCTCACCAGTAAAGTTATATTGTCTTTGTCTTCAGCCTGGCTTTTTACTCTCCTTAACCTGTCGTTTGTTTTGTCTTCAGTTCAGACATACCTCCCAACCTGCCTGCCTGCCTTCCTGCCTGCCTGCCTGCCTGCCTGCCTGCCTGCCTGCCTGCCTCAGCCTCTCCTTCCTCCGGAGCCGACTAGCCCACTCTGTTCCTTTTCTTCAGTTGTTTTTTGGACTAAGACAAATTGAACTTTTATTAAAATAATTTTTGTTTCTTCCACTCCCTTAGTCGTGTTTTGTTTCTCTGAGTGCTGGGTTTAACCATAGCGTAACAGAACGATCTGGCCATGGACCCAACAGAGAAACAGCACAGGGCAAACGACGACAGCTTCCAACAAGCTATCCAGGCTCAAGGAACGTTGCTAGGACAGCATGACCAATTGATTCGGACTCTTTTGGAAGATAATCATCAACTGCTGAACCAGGTGACTCAGTTAACTACGCAAGTCTCTAAATTGTCTGTTATCAGTTCTCCATCTCTCTCTGACCCCCAGTTTGATGCACCCCAAGTTGTTTCCTCTGACATTATGCAGGCTTCGTTCAATCGGGAACCCCCGGTCACGTCGCCTGAACCGTTCAATGGAGAATTGGACAAGTGCCGGGGATTTTTGCTTCAGTGTGACTTGATTTTTCGGCAGAGACCACTGTCGTTTTCTACTGATTCCTCTAAGGTACATTATGTTCTGGGGCTGTTAAGAGGGAGAGCTCTGGTTTGGGCTGAGGCTGTGTGCTCAAATCAAACTTTGACTGGATTGACTTTTGCTGATTTTTCTGCTGAATTGAAGACCGTTTTTGACCATCCTGACCATGTGGGGAATTCCTCCAAGATACTTTTTAATTTGAGGCAGGGTTCTAACAGTGTGGCTGAGTACTCTATTGAGTTCTGGACGTTGGCAGCGGACTCCAAGTGGAACAATGTGGCACTTCAAGGAGCATTTCTAAACGGTTTGAATGAAGCCATTAAGGATGAACTGGCTGCTCGTGGTGAGCCACATGATTTACATTCTCTCGTTTCCCTGTCCATTAAGCTAGACAACCGGTTGCGGGAGAGGCGTCGGGAGAGAGGCGGTCGGCCACATCTAGGAGGACGAGTTCCCCAGCCTTCAACCACTCGAGTCTCGCCTCCCCGGAGCCGGCAGCTTCTTGTTCCTGATCCCATCCCGAGCACAGAGGAGGAACCTATGCAAGTGGGTCAAGCTCGACTACCTCCAGCAGAGCGGCAACGGCGCCTCCAGGCGGGTGAGTGCCTGTACTGTGGAGACGCCACACACATTCTGGCTACATGCCCTAAGCGACCAAAAGACAAGGCTCGCTCGTAACGGTGGGTCTACTTGCGAGCCCAGAGTTAGATCCTGAACCCATCATTCCCCGATTACAAGTACCTGTAACCTTACGTTTCCAGAGTCATTCTCTGCCACTCTCAGCTCTCATAGACTCAGGTGCAGAAGACAACTTTATTAGCTACCAGTTCGTTACACAAGCTCGTATCCCCATGGAGCCACTACCTACCCCCATTCGGGTCACAGCCCTTGATGGGCGCCTCCTCGCGGAGATAACTCATCAAACCACCCCAGTTTCCCTAGTGATTTCTGGCAATCATTGTAAAAGCATTCAGTTAAGAGTTATGTCTGGCTCAGCTACCTCCCTAATCCTTGGCTTCCCCTGGTTGGCTCTTCACAACCCACAAATTGATTGGACACGTCACACCATTCTCAGTTGGAGCACTAACTGCCATTCAGAGTGCCTTAGGTCAGCGGTTCCCCCCACTAAGAGTAACCCAACTCATCCCTCAGCTCCTCTCGATCTGTCATCTGTCCCCAAAGAATACCATGACTTAGCGGAGGTTTTCAGTAAGGACAAGGCTCTGTCTCTACCACCACATAGGCCTTATGATTGCCCTATTGAACTGCTTCCTGGTGCTCCCTTGCCCTCTAGTCGCTTATACAATCTGTCCCGACCGGAAAGAGAGGCAATGGAGCAGTATATTGGTGATTCTCTGGCCTCGGGCATAATCCGTCCCTCGTCGTCTCCTTTGGGTGCAGGTTTCTTTTTCGTGGAAAAGAAAGACAAGTCGTTACGCCCCTGTATCGATTTCAGGGGTTTAAACAACATAACTGTTAAAAACAAGTATCCCCTTCCACTCATCAACTCTGCTTTTGAACCTCTGCATGGCGCCACAGTTTTCTCCAAGCTCGACCTCAGGAACGCTTATCACCTTGTCCGAATCCGAAAGGGAGATGAGTGGAAAACCGCTTTCAACACTCCACTGGGACATTTTGAGTATTTGGTCATGCCCTTTGGGCTCTCAAACGCCCCTGCTGTTTTCCAAGCCATGGTGAACGATGTTCTTAGGGATTTTTTGAACCGTTTTGTCTTTGTATACCTGGATGATATTCTTGTTTTTTCCAAGTCACCCGAGGAGCATGAGTCACACGTCCGTCAAGTCCTTCAACGGCTCTTGGAGAACAAGCTGTACGTCAAAGCAGAAAAGTGTGAGTTCCACAAACAGTCTACATCGTTCCTTGGTTTCATCATTGAGAGCGGGCAGGTAAAGGCGGACCCCGAGAAGATCCGGGCAGTGACGGAATGGCCCACACCCACCACCCGTAAGCAACTTCAACGATTTTTGGGCTTTGCTAACTTCTACCGTAGATTCATTAAGGGTTTTAGTAAAGTGGTGGCACCCCTTACTAGACTCACATCCCCAAAAGTCCCTTTTCTGTGGTCCCCTGAGGCGGAGCAGGCGGTAGGGGTTTTGAAGGAACTGTTTTCCACCTCCCCCGTGTTGATACACCCCAATACCTCTCTGCAGTTTGTTGTTGAGGTGGACGCGTCGGACTCAGGTGTGGGAGCAGTCCTCTCCCAGCGCTCCCCCACTGACCAAAAGCTTCACCCCTGTGCTTTTTTCTCCAAGAAATTGTCACCCACAGAACGGAATTACGACGTTGGAAACCGGGAACTGCTGGCGGTCAAGCTAGCACTGGAAGAATGGCGGCACTGGCTGGATGGAGCTGAACTGCCGTTTGTGGTCTGGACAGACCACAAAAACTTGGCTTACATCCAAGCCACTAAGAGACTCAACTCACGCCAAGCCAGATGGGCCCTGTTTTTAGTAGGTTTAACTTTATTCTTACATACAGACCGGGGTCAAGAAATGTTAAACCAGATGCTTTGTCCCGCCAGTTTGCTGACCCTTCGGAGACCAGCGAGCCTGAGGCAGTCCTGCCTTCCTCATGCATCGTGGCGGCAGTACAGTGGGAGATCGAGTCTCTTGTGAAGACTGCACTTGCCACGGACCCGGGACCGGGTGATGGACCTCCCAACCTACTCTTTGTTCCCGAGACGGTCCGGTCTCAGGTGTTGCAGTGGATTCACACCTCCTGTTTTGCTGGTCACCCTGGGATGAGACGCACGTTGACGCTGCTTAGGAGACATCTTTGGTGGCCTTCAATGGAAACTGATGTTCGGGCTTTTGTGGCAGCCTGTTCAACCTGTGCTCGGGGCAAAGCCTCCCATCAGTCCCCTTCGGGGCTGCTGCTACCCCTCCCAGTTCCCAGCCGTCCCTGGTCCCACATAGCCATGGATTTTGTCACCGGCCTACCCAAGTCTGAAGGTAATGATACTATACTTACCATTGTGGACAGATTCTCTAAATCTGTTCACTATATAGCATTACCAAAATTACCGTCTGCCAGTGAGACAGCGGACCTCCTAGTCCAACATGTATTCCGTCCCCATGGAATACCTGTGGACATCGTATCTGATAGAGGCCCACAGTTTACTTCCCGTGTTTGGAAGGTTTTCTGTTCTGCTTTGGGTGCTTCCGTTAGTCTGTCCTCAGGGTTTCATTCCCAGACCAACGGTCAAACAGAAAGAGCCAATCAAAACCTTGAAGCAACCCTTCGTTGTGTGGCTACTCAACATCCATCATCCTGGGCCAAACATCTGCCTTGGATAGAGTACGCCCACAACTCCCTCACCACCTCTGCCACCGGCCTTTCACCCTTCGAAGTTACCATGGGTTATCAACCCCCTCTGTTTCCTGCTCAGGAGAAGGAATTGGCTGTTCCTTCGGTTCAGGAGAACCTCCGCCGCTGCCAGAGAGTGTGGAGCGACGCTCGGGAAGCGTTGTTTCGGACCACCGACAGGAACAAGACGACAGCGGATAGGAGCAGGACTCCCGCACCTGTGTTTCATCCTGGTCAAGAGGTTTGGCTGTCATCTAAGAACGTACCTCTTCGTACCAAATCACGCAAGCTGTCTCCTCGGTACCTGGGTCCGTTTGTGGTGGAGTCCATCATTAACCCCGCTGCGGTTCGTTTGAAGTTGCCTTCAGCCATGAAGATACACCCTACTTTCCACGTCTCCCAACTGAAACCTGTGTCCTCCAGCCTTTTGTGTCCGCCGGCAGATCCACCTCCACCTGTTCGCCTCATTGACGACCATCCGGCCTACACCGTCAGTAGGCTCCTGGACTCTCGGAGGCGGGGTAGGGGTCTCCAATACCTAGTCGATTGGGAAGGTTATGGACCAGAGGAGAGGTCTTGGGTCCCTAAGCGTTTTGTGTTGGATCCTCAGCTGATCACGGACTTCCATCACGACAACCCTGACAGGCCTGGTGGGTCGCCAGGTGGCGACCATTGAGGGGGGGTACTGTTATGTGGGCAGCTTGTCTCTCCGTTTTCTGTTTCCCTTCCTCCTTGTTTTGTCCCCTCTTTGTCTGTTGTATCTGTATGTGTGTTTGTCCCCATTATGTGGGTGTGTCTGGAGTGGATCGGGGGGCGTGCTCAGGATCTGCCTCTCCTGTGCAGCTGCGGGTTGTTTTCAGTGATTCCTGCCTACGCAGCTGCATCCTATTCTCTCATCAACCTGCACTACTAATTCCTGGGCATGGCTCTCCACCGGCGCCAGATCGTTGTTCTTACTAGAGCGGTAACTTGGCTCACCAGTAAAGTTATATTGTCTTTGTCTTCAGCCTGGCTTTTTACTCTCCTTAACCTGTCGTTTGTTTTGTCTTCAGTTCAGACATACCTCCCAACCTGCCTGCCTGCCTTCCTGCCTGCCTGCCTGCCTGCCTGCCTCAGCCTCTCCTTCCTCCGGAGCCGACTAGCCCACTCTGTTCCTTTTCTTCAGTTGTTTTTTGGACTAAGACAAATTGAACTTTTATTAAAATAATTATTGTTTCTTCCACTCCCTTAGTCGTGTTTTGTTTCTCTGAGTGCTGGGTTTAACCATAGCGTAACAGTAGCACTGACGTCTGTAGCCATGAAGTGCTTTGAAAGACTGGTCATGGCTCACATCAACACCATTATCCCAGAAACCCTAGACCCACTCCAATTTGCATTCCGCCCCAACAGATCCACAGATGATGCAATCTCTATTGCACTCCACACTGCCCTTTCCCACCTGGACAAGAGGAACACCTACCTGAGAATGCTATTCATTGACTACAGCTCAGCATTCCATACCATTGTGCCCTCAAAGCTCATCACTAAGCTAAGGATCCTGGGACTAAACACCTCCCTCTGCAACTGGATCCTGGACTTCCTGACGGGCTGTCCCCAGGTGGTAAGGGTAGGTAACAACACCATCCTCAACACGGGGGCCCCTCAGGGGTGTGTGCTCAGTCCCCTCCTGTACTCCGTGTTCACCCATGACTGCATGGCCAGGCACGATTCTAACACCATCATTAAGTTTGCCGATGACACAACAGTGGTAGGCCTGATCACCGACTACGATGAGACAGCCTATAGGGAGTAGGTCAGAGACCTGGCCGTGTGGTGCCAGGATAACAACCTCTCCCTCAACGTGACCAAGACAAAGGAGATGATTGTGGACTACAGAAAACAAAAGAGGACTGAGCATGCCCCCATTCTCATCGACGGGGCTGTAGTGGAACAGGTTGAGAGCTTCAAGTTCCTTGGTGTCCACATCACCAATGAACTATCATGGTCCAAACACATCAAGACAGTCGTGAAGAGGGCACGACAAAGCCTATTCCCCCTCAGGAGACTGAAAAGATTTGGCACGGTTCCTCAGATCCTCAAAAAATTATACAGCTGCACCATCGAGAGCATCCTGACTGGTTGCATCACCGCCTGGTATGGCAACTGCTTGGCCTCCGACCGCAAGGCACTACAGAGGGTAGTGCGTACGGCCCAGTACATCACTGGGGCCAAGCTTCCTGCCATCCAGGACCTCTATACCAGGCGGTGTCAGAGGAAGGCCCTCAAAATTGACTCCAGCCACCCTAGTCATAGACTGTTCTCTCTGCTACCGCACGGCAAGCGGTACCGGAGTGCCAAGTCTAGGTCCAAACGACTTCTCAACAACTTCTACCCCCAAGCCATAAGACTCTCGAACAGCTAATCATGGCTGCCCGGACTATTTGCACTGCCCCCCCCACACCCCCACCCCCACCCCATCTTTTTACGCTGCTGCTACTCTGTTAATGATTTATGCATAGTCACTTTAACTCTACCCACATGTACATATTACCTCAACTACCTCAACTAGCCGGTGCCCCCGCACATTGACTCTGCACCGGTACCTCCCTGTATATATAGCCTCCCTACTGTTATTTTATTTTACTTCTGCTCTTTTTTTCTCAACACTTTTTGTTGTTGTTTTATTTTACTTTTTTATTAAAAAATAAATGCATTGTTGGTTAAGGGCTGTAAGTAAGCATTTCACTGTAATGTCTACACCTGTTGTATTCGGCGCATGTGGCCAATAACATTTTATTTTATTTTATTTCACCATGAGGCCAATGGTGACTTTAAACAGTTACAGAGTTTAATGGCTGTGATAGGAAAAAACTGAGGAGGGATCAACAACATTGTAGTTACTCCACAATACTAACCTAAACGATAGAGTGAAAAGAAGGAAGTCTTTACAGAATATATAAATATTCCAGAACATGCATCCTGTTTGCAATAAGGCACTAAAGTAAAACTGCAAAACAATGTGGCAAAGAAATGAACTTTATGTCCTGAATACAATACATCACTGAGTACCACTCTTCATATTTTCAAGCATGGTGGTGGATTCGTCATGTTATGGGTATGCTTGCCATCGGCAAGGACTAGAGAATGTTTTTGTTGTTGATAAAAATAAACAGAATAGAGCTAAGCACAGGCAAAATCCGAGAGGAAAACCTGGTTCAGTCTGCTTTCCAACAGACACAAATTCACCTTTCAGCAGGACAATTACCTAAAACACAAGGCCAAATATACATTGGAGTTGCTTACCAAGATTACATTGAATGTCCCCTGAGTGGCCTAGTTAGAGTTTTTAGTCCCATCCTTCAGCTCCACTTAACCCCTGCCATCTATCTCTGAACACCATCCAGTTTTTGCCATATATTTTTCAACTGTGCTGTGATGTTTCACAAAAGTTCTGAACCTCTCTATTCTCATAGATTCTACATATTGTACATTTACATATTATTACGTATTATTATATTATTGATTGATCGATTGACTATGACTTTTTAAATCACCCAGCAGTGCTATTTGCAAAGGGGGACATAACTTGGCAGGGGATCTAAGGGTCCTCCCATTTTGGGGGACATCTAAAGCACATTTCCTGCATTTCTACACAATCTAATATGACCCATGGCCCTTCTAGCCGTCCCTATTTAGAACAACAAAAAGTAAGCAAAAATGCCCACAGTCATCAAGCTAGGTAAGAGATTATTAAATATGTTTAAGTGATTGATAAGACTGAACTAGATCCATGATAATTCAATTATCAATATTGTGTTGCACCTTTAACCAATAGCCTAACAAATGAACAACTCTTATAAATAAAGTACAAAGACAACTTATGATTGTCTTTAAGACATCCTCTATATCAAACTTCAGCCAGACCGCCCAGCCAACTCGAGCCACCTACACGCCCGACCCCCACCAGTCTAGTCAATTACTCAACTCTCTCCCCAACACAACTTCCTTCCCATCTTTTTTTTATGTCTCAAGGGAAAACACTCATATACCTACACATTAACACACAGAAAGAGAACACCCTCCATATAATTCATATCATAGACCTAATAGTACTGTAGAATTATTTTTACTTGCACACAATATAGCAGGGTCACCCCGTCCTGCCCCTAGGGGTCCGCGGCCCTGTAGCGCCCCAACCCAATACACCCCACTCAGCTTTAGGATCTTAGTGAAACATTCATTATTGGTTTCAGGTGTGTTAGGCCAAGGCCAGAGTGACAACAGTATAGCAGACCCCCATGGCCAGGACTGAGCAGCTCAGCAGCTACGGATTGCCTAAATAGGTATCTAACCCTGATGTGGGCATGTTTTCAATACAGACTCCTTTTGTCGTACAGTATTCTATATATGGCATCCAGCCAGACCTTATAAAAGTTGCACAGTGTACCCTTAATCTTAAAACAAATCTAGTGATACTGTACATAACTTGACATTTCTTCCATACATTGTGGGAGGATAACCAACCTTCCAATTAATGGCAATGCTTTTATTAGCCACTATAAATGCTAGGTTACACAGTTTCTTCTTATAACAGTCTCCAGTATCAGCATTTCCAAGCAAACAAAAACAGGGAGAAGGGAGAATCTGTAGACATGCTGCGATAAAAGAACATACTCTTTGCCAGAATTTAGCCAGCCTTCACAAGACCACAACATATGCAAATATGTCCCCTTTTGTGCTTTACACCTCCAGCAGAATAATACAATTTCTGAGTGCATGATATTCAGTTTCGCTAGCATATGGTACATTCTATGGATGGTCTTAAACTGCAATAATTTATGTCTGAGATTATATGAGCATGACTGGGCATACTAACATATCTGTATCCATTCATCATCATCAATAGCGTCTCCCAGGTCTTCCTCATATTTTTGTTTTACATGTTTTGTGTCATCGGGAAAAGCCTCTATCAACCCTTGATACATTTTGGAAATCAAATGTGGAAGTTTGTCAGACTGCCTTAAAATAGTATCTGGCTTGTCCAGTGTTTGCTGGACAGAGAGAATAAAGTGTTGTATCTGCTAAAAATCACCTCACCTGGTCTTCCCTGGCTGCCTAACCCTGCTGAGACCCCTGTCACCATCTGATCCTCCTAAAATGAGGCATGACAAAGAATTATCTTGGTGTACATTTATACATTACATTATCCAAGAATATAATCAATGGTTCAATAATTGAAATTACCATTATTCCCAGATCCCAGACTGTAGCTTTATGCTTAAGCTGATGTGCTGTAGCTACTGTAGGTCTACCCATCAATTCAAGATGGAACTTTGTATTCACTGAATATACTGCAAAATTCACCTGAGCTCCGTAGCCTTGTCTTCCCTGGCTGTTTGACCCTGCTGGGACCCCTGTCACCATCTGATCCTGCTAAAACATGATGAGCATAGTGTTGTGTACTGAATGAACTAGAGGGCTGCATTCCCGCAGGATGCCTGCAGGACCTGCGTGTCCCGACAGAGATAATTGTGGCGCGTCTGCATTTTTCATGCTGCAGGCGGGAGCGGACGGTCAGACAGACGACTTTGGGATTAAAATATTTTTGTTGACCCAGAGATTATTTTGAAACGGTCCTCTTTCTGCTTTGTATGAGTTAGCCTACCTATTGTATTAAAAACACATATTTTTCGGATCATTCACACACAGAATTCGCTGCTTCAACTTCAGTAACCTACCTCTCCTAGTTGGGCGTGAGAGTTCAAGTGCGTCCAGTATGTGTGGTCTCATTGAAATAGAGTAGGCTGCCTATATGGGCGCAGAATCACGTGGCAGTTAACTTGAATAAGGAATTAACTTAAACATGATTAGACTGTAGTTTACTAGTGTCTGTAAATAAATATTGATAATGAAAAGAAGTGAAGGGCGCTCAACCAACGTGAGTTGAAGTGCAATCAAAACATTTAATCATCAATGAAAATTAAAAGGCACAGTGCTCACATAGGTTAGGCTACTATGGTGAGCAAGCGTTGTGCCTTTTCATTTTCAATAAGTATGGATTACCCATTTATTTGTCTCTGCCTGCAAATTGTCCTCCTAAAAGGTAGGCTATAACCTATAGGACTATGCAAAACGTAGCAAGTGTCGTTGTCATCATTCTTGCTGCTTCCAGTTCAGTAGCTATACCTGCGAGATCAGGTGCGCGTGTGGTCTCAATTAAATAGAGTAGGCTATAGCCTACAGTGAGGGGAATAAGTATTTGATCCCCTGCTGATTTTGTACGTTTGCCCACTGACAAAGACATGATCAGTCTATAATTTTAATGGTAGGTTTATTTGAACAGTGAGAGACAGAATAACAACAAAAAAATCCAGAAAAACGCATGTCAAAAATGTTATAAATTGATTTGCATTTTAATGAGGGAAATAAGTATTTGACCCCTCTGCAAAACATGACTTAGTACTTGGTGGCAAAACCCCTGTTGGCAATCACAGAGGTCAGACGTTTCTTGTAGTTGGCCACCAGGTTTGCACACATCTCAGGAGGGATTTTGTTCACTCCTCTTTGCAGATCTTCTCCAAGTCATTAAGGTTTAGAGGCTGACGTTTGGCAACTCGAACCTTCAGCTCCCTCCACAGCTTTTCTATGGGATTAAGGTCTGGAGACTGGCTAGGCCACTCCAGGACCTTAATGTGCTTCTTCTTGAGCCACTCCTTTGTTACCTTGGCCGTGTGTTTTGGGTCATTGTCATGCTGGAATACCCATCCACGACCCATTTTCAATGCCCTGGCTGTGGGAAGGAGGTTCTCACCCAAGATTTGACGGTACATGGCCCCGTCCATCGTCCCTTTGATATGGTGAAGTTGTCCTGTCCCCTTAGCAGAAAAACACCCCCTAAGCATAATGTTTCCACCTCCATGTTTGACGGTGGGGATGGTGTTCTTGGGGTCATAGGCAGCATTCCTCCTCCTCCAAACACGGCGAGTTGAGTTGATGCCAAAGAGCTCCAATTTGGTCTCATCTGACCACAACACTTTCACCCAGTTCTCCTCTGAATCATTCAGATGTTCATTGGCAAACTTCAGACGGCCCTGTATATGTGCTTTCTTGAGCAGGGGGACCTTGCGGGCGCTGCAGGATTTCAGTCCTTCACAGCGTAGTGTGTTACCAATTGTTTTCTTGGTGACTATGGTCCCAGCTGCCTTGAGATCATTGACAAGATCCTCCCGTGTAGTTCTGGGCTGATTCCTCACCGTTCTCATGATCATTGCAACTCCACGAGGTGAGATCTTGCATGGAGCCCCAGGCCGAGGGAGATTGACAGTTATTTTGTGTTTCTTCCATTTGCGAATAATCGCACCAACTGTTGTCACCTTCTCACCAAGCTGCTTGGTGATGGTCTTGTAGCTCATTCCAGCCTTGTGTAGGTCTACAATCTTGTCCCTGACATCCTTGGAGAGCTATTTGGTCTTGGCCATGGTGGAGAGTTTGGAATCTGATTGATTGATTGCTTCTGTGGATAGGTGTCTTTTATACAGGTAACAAGCTGATATTAGGAGCACTCCCTTTAAGAGTGTGCTCCTAATCTCACCTGGGAGCCAGAAATCTTTCTGATTGAGAGGGATCAAATACTTATTTCCCTCATTAAAATACAAATCAATTTATAACATTTTTGACATGTGTTTTTCTGGATTTTTTGTTGTTGTTATTCTGTCTCTCACTGTTCAAATAAACCTACCATTAAAATTATAGACTGATAATTTCTTTGTCAGTGGGCAAACGTACAAAATCAGCAGGGAATCAAATACTTTTTTCACTCACTGTATATATTTTATCAATTTTAAATTCAGGCTGTAACAACAAAATGTGGAATAAGTCAAGGGGATGAATACCTTCTGAAGGCACTGTACATACTGTATCAATGACGGAGGCCCCGCTCTCTTGCTTCCTCAGATGTTTAGTTAATTTTATTCCGATCTCGTTTGCATTATTGTAGCCTTTTCTGTAGCCTGTCAACTATGTGTCTGTCTATCCCTGTTCTCTCCTCTCTGCACAGGCCATACAAACGCTTCACACCGCGTGGCTGCTGCCACTCTAATCTGGTGGTCCTTGCACGCACGACCCACGTGGAGATCCAGGTCTCCGGCAGCCTCTGGAACTGCCGTTCTGCGGCCAACAAGGCAGAGTTCATCTCAGCCTATGCTACCCTCCAGTCCCTCGACTTCTTGGCGCTGACGGAAACATGGATTACCACAGAAAACACTGCTACTCCTACTGCTCTTTCCTCGTCTGATCATGTGTTCTCGCATACCCTGAGAGCATCTGGTCAGCGCGGCGGTGGCACAGGAATCCTCATCTCTCCCAAGTGGACGTTCTCTCTTTTCCCCCTGACCCATCTGTCTATCTCCTCATTTGAATTCCATGCTGTCACAGTCACTAGCCCATTCAAGCTTAACATCCTTATCATTTATTGCCCTCCAGGTTCCCATGGAGAGTTCATCAAAGAGCTTGACGCCTTGATAAGTTCCTTTCCTGAGGATGGCTCACCCCTCACAGTTCTGGGTGACTTTAACCTCCCTACGTCTGCCTTTGACTCATTTCTCTCTGCCTCCACCTTTCCACTCCTTTCCTCTTTTGACCTCACCCTCTCACCGTCCCCCCCTACTCACAAGGCAGGCAATACGCTTGACCTCATCTTTACTAGATGCTGTTCTTCTACTAATCTCACTGCAACTCCCCTCCAAGTCTCCGACCACAACTTTGTATCCTTTTCTCTCTCGCTCTCCTCCAACACTACTCACTCTGCCCCTACTCAGATGGTAATGTGCAGTCGCAACCTTCACTCTCTCTCTCCCGCTACTCTCTCCTCTTCCATCCTATCATCTCTTCCCTCTGCTAAATCCTTCTCCTTCCGATCGCATGATTCTGCCTCCTCAACCCTCCTCTCCTCCCTTTCTGCATCTTTTGACTCTCTATGTCCCCTATCCTCCCGGCCGGCTCGGTCCTCCCCTCCTGCGCCGTGGCTTGATGACTCATTGCGAGCTCACAGAAGAGGGCTCCGGGCAGCCGAGCGGAAATGGAGGAAAACTGTGGACCTGTCATCTTTTCACTCCCTCCTCTCTACATTTTCTTCCTCTGTTTCTGCTGCTAAAGCCACTTTCTACCACTCTAAATTTCAAGCCTCTGCCTCTAACCCTAGGAAGCTCTTGGCCACCTTCTCCTCCCTGCTGAATCCTCCACCTCCTCCCCCTCCCTCCTCCCTCTCTGTGGATGACTTCGTCAACCATTTTGAAAAGAAGGTTGATGACATCCGATCCTCGTTTGTTAAGTCAAATGACACCGCTGGTCCTGCTCACACTGCCCTACCCTATGCTTTGACTTCTTTCTCCCTTCTCTCTCCAGATGAAATCTTACGACTTGTGATGGCCGGCCGCCCAACAACCTGCCCGCTTGACCCTATCCCCTCCTCTCTTCTCCAGACCATTTCCGGAGACCTTCTCCCTTACCTCACCTCGCTCATCAACTCATCCTTGACCGCTGGCTATGTCCCTTCCGTCTTCAAGAGAGCGAGAGTTGCACCCCTCCTCAAAAAACCTACACTTGATCCCTCTGATGTCAACAACTACAGACCAGTATCCCTTCATTATTTTCTCTCCAAAACTCTTGAGTGTGCCGTCTCTAGCCAACTCTCCTGCTATCTCTCTTAGAATGTCCTTCTTGATCCAAACCAGTCATGTTTCAAGACTGGTTATTCAACTGAGACTGCTCTTCTCTGTGTCACTGAGGCTCTCCGCACTGCTAAAGCTAACTCTCTCTCCTCTGCTCTCGTCCTTCTAGACCTATCTGCTGCCTTTGATACTGTGAACCATCAGATCCTCCTCTCCACCCTCTCCGAGTTGGGCATCTCCGGCGCGGCTCACTCTTGGATTGCGTTCTACCTGACAGGTCGCTCCTACCAGGTGGCGTGGCGAGAATCTGTCTCCGCACCACGTGCTCTCATCACTGCTGTCCCCCAGGGCTCAGTTCTAGGCCCTCTCCTATTCTCTCTATACACCAAGTCACTTGGCTCTGTCATATCCTCAAATGGTCTCTCCTATCATTGCTATGCAGACGACACACAATTCATTTTCTCCTTTCCCCCTTCTGATAACCAGGTGGCAAATCACATCTCTGCATGTCTGGCGGACATATCAGTGTGGATGTCGGATCACCACCTCAAGCTGAACCTCGGCAAGACGGAGCTGTTCTTCCTCCCGGGGAAGGACTGCCCACTCCATGATCTCGCCATCACGGTTGACAACTCCATTGTGTCCTCCTCCCAGAGTGCAAGGAACCTTGGCATGACCCTGGACAAGACCCTGTCGTTCTCCGCTAACATCAAAGCGGTGACCCGATCCTGCAGGTTCATGCTCTACAACATTCGCATAGTACAACCCTACCTTACACAGAAAGCGGTACAGGTCCTAATCCAGGCACTTGTCATCTCCTGTCTGGATTACTGCAACTCGCTGTTGGCTGGGCTCCCTGCCTGTGCCATTAAACCCCTACAACTTATCCAGAACGCTGCAGCCCGTCTGGTGTTCAACCTTCCCAAGTTCTCTCATGTCACCCCGCTCCTCCGCACACTCCACTGGCTTCCAGTTGAAGCTCGCATCTACTACAAAACCATGGTGCTTGCCTACGGAGCTGTGAGGGGAACGGCACCTCCTTACCTTCAGGCTCTGATCAGACCCTACACCCAAACGAGGGCACTACGTTCATCCACCTCTGGCCTGCTAGCCCCCCTACCTCTACGGAAACACAGTTCTCGCTCAGCCCAGTCAAAGTTATTTGCTGCTCTGGCACCCCAATGGTGGAACAAGCTCCCCCACGACGCCAGGACAGCGGAGTCACTGATCACCTTCCGGAGACACTTGAAACCGTACCTCTTTAAGGAATACCTGGAATAGTATAAAAGTAATCCTTCTACCCCTCCCTCCCCCACCCCCCACACCCATAAAAAAAAGGGTGGTTGTCCCACTGGCTATCCTAAGTTGAATGCACAAATTTGTAAGTCGCTCTGGATAAGACCGTCTGCTAAATGACTTAAATGTAAATGTAATGTGGTTATTCGTAAAATAGGCAGGTCCCCCGTAAGCTGTTTAAAAGTCACCAGCTTCATTAATAAGTGCAGCAACGACTGGGCTGCCGCTTTCCAACAAGCCATCAAACAGGCAAAGCGTCAATACAGGACTAAGATCAAATCCTATTACGGCTCTGACGCTCGTCGGATGTGGCAGGGCTTGCAAACTATCACAGATTACAAATGGAAACACAGTTGCGAGCTGCCCAGAGACGCATGCCTACTAGACGAGCTAAATGCCTTCGAAGCAAGCAACTCTGAACCATGCATGACAGCATCAGCTGTTCCGGACGACAGTGTGATCACGATATGAGTAAGACCTTTAAACATTCAAAAGGCTGCAGGGCCAGAAGGATTACCAGGACGCATACTCGGAGAATGCGCTGACCAGTTCTCTAGTGTCTTCACTGACATTTTCAACCTCTCCCTGACCCAGTCTGTAATACCTACATGTTTCAAGCAGATCACCATAGTCCTTGTGCACAAGAACGCAAAGGTAATCTGACATATAATTCTTTGTAAGGCTGGTCATGGCTCACATCAACACCATCATCCCAGACACCCTTGACCCACTCCAATTCGCATACCGCCCCAACAGATCGACAGATGACAAATCTCTATTGCACTCCCTCCCACCTGGACAAGAGGAACACCTATGTGAGAATGCTGTTCATTGACTACAGCTCAGCGTTCAACACCATAGTTCCCTCCAATCTCATCACTAAGCTAAGGACCCTGGGACTGAACACTTCCCTCTGCAACTGGATCCCGGACTTCCTAACGGGCCGCTCCAAGGTGGTGAGGGTAGGCAACAACACATCCTCAACTCGGGGGCCCCTCAGGGGTGCGTGCTTAGTCCTGTCCTGTACTCTCTGTTCACCCACGACTGCGTGGCCGCACACGACTCTAACACCATCATTACATTTGCTGACGACATGACAGTGGTAGGCCTGATCACCGACCACGATGACACAGCCTATAGGGAGGAGGTCAGAGACCTGGCAGTGTTGTACCAGGACAACAACCTCTCCCTCAACGTCAACAAGACAAAGGTGCTGATCGTAGAATACAGGAAACAGAGGGCCGAGCACGCTGTGTTCACATCGACTGGGCTGTAGTGGAGTGGGTCGAGAGCTTCAAGTTCCTCGGTGTCCACATCACTAAGGATCTATCATGGTCCACACACACCAACACAGTCGTGAAGAGGGCACGACAATGCCTATTCCTCCTCAGGAGGCTGAAAAGATTTGGCATGGGCCTTCAGATCTTGAAAAAGTTATACAGCTGCACCATTGAGAGCATCTTGACTGGCTGCATCACCGCTTGGTATGGCAACTGCTTGGCATCCGATCGCAAGGCGCTACAGAGGGTAGTGCGTACGGCACAGTATATCACTGGGGCCGAGCTCACTGCCATCCAGGACCTATATACCAGGCGGTGTCAGAGGAAGGCCCTAAATATTGTCAAAGACTCCATCCAGCCAACCCATAGACTGTTCTCTCTGCTACTGCATGGCAAGCGGTACAGATCAAATCTAATCTAATTTTATTGGCCACATGCGCCGAATACAACAGGTGCAGACATTACAGTGAAATGCTTACTTACAGCCCTTAACCAACAGTGCATTTATTTTTAACAAAAAAGTAAAATAAAACAACAACAAAAAAGTGTTGAGAAAAAAAGAGCAGAAGTAAAATAAAATAACAGTAGGGAGGCTATATATACAGGGGGGTACCGGTGCAGAGTCAATGTGCGGGGGCACCGGCTAGTAGAGGTAGTTGAAGTAATATGTACATGTGGGTAGAGTTAAAGTGACTATGCATAAATAATTAACAGAGTAGCAGCAGCATAAAAAGATGGGGTGGGGGGGCAGTGCAAATAGTCCGGGTAGCCATGATTAGCTGTTCAGGAGTCTTATGGCTTGGGGGTAGAAGCTGTTGAGAAGTCTTTTGGACCTAGACTTGGCACTCCGGTACCGCTTGCCGTGCGGTAGCAGAGAGAACAGTCTATGACTAGGGTGGCTGGAGTCAATTTTGAGGGCCTTCCTCTGACACCGCCTGGTATAGAGGTCCTGGATGGCAGGAAGCTTGGCCCCAGTGATGTACTGGGCCGTACGCACTACCCTCTGTAGTGCCTTGCGGTCGGAGGCCAAGCAGTTGCCATACCAGGCGGTGATGCAACCAGTCAGGATGCTCTCGATGGTGCAGCTGTATAATTTTTTGAGGATCTGAGGAACCGTGCCAAATCTTTTCAGTCTCCTGAGGGGGAATAGGCTTTGTCGTGCCCTCTTCACGACTGTCTTGATGTGTTTGGACCATGATAGTTCATTGGTGATGTGGACACCAAGGAACTTGAAGCTCTCAACCTGTTCCACTACAGCCCCATCGATGAGAATGGGGGCGTGCTCAGTCCCTGAGGGGCCCCCGTGTTGAGGATCAGTGTGGCAGATGTGTTGTTACCTACCCTTACCACCTGGGGGCGGCCCGTCAGGAAGTCCAGGATCCAGTTGCAGAGGGAGGTGTTTAGTCCCAGGATCCTTAGCTTAGTGATGAGCTTTGAGGGCACTATGGTGTTGAATGCTAAGCTGTAGTCAATGAATAGCATTCTTACGTAGGTGTTCCTCTTGTCCAGGTGGGAAAGGGCAGTGTGGAGTGCAATAGAGATTGCATCGTCTGTGGATCTGTTGGAGCGGTATGCAAATTGGAGTGGATCTAGGGTTTCTGGGATAATGGTGTTGATGTGAGCCATGACCAGCCTTTCAAAGCACTTTATGGCTACAGATGTCAGTGCTACGGGTCGGTAGTCATTTAGGCAGGTTATCTTAGTGTCCTTGGGCACGGGGACTATGGTGGTCTGCTTGAAACATGTTGGTATTACACACTCAGTCAGGGACATGTTGAAAATGTCAGTGAAGACACTTGCCAGTTGGTCAGCACATGCTCGGAGTACACGTCCTGGTTATTCGTCTGGCCCTGCGGCCTTGTGAATGTTGACCTGCTTAAAAGTCTTACTCACATTGGATACGGAGAGCGTGATCACATAGTCATCCGGAACAGCTGGTGCTCTCATGCATGCTTCAGTGTTGCTTGCCTCAAAGCGAGCAAAGAAGTGGTTTAGCTCATCTGGTAGGCTTGTGTCACTGGGAAGCTCGCGGCTGTGCTTCCCTTTGTAGTCTGTAATAGTTTTCAAGCCCTGCCACATCCGACGAGCGTCAGAGCCGGTGTAGTACGATTCAATCTTAGTCCTGTATTGACTCTTTGTCTGTTTGATGGTTCGTCGGAGGGCATAGCGGGATTTCTTATAAGCGTCCGGGTTAGAGTCCCGCTCCTTGAAAGAGGCAGCTCTACCCTTTAGCTCAGTGCGGATGTTTCCTGTAATCCATGGCTTCTGGTTGGGGTATGTACGTACGGTCACTGTGGGGACGACATCATCGAAGCACTTATTGATGAAGCCAGTGACTGATGTGGTGTACTCCTCAATGCTATCTGAAGAATCCCGGAACATGTTTCAGTCTGTGCCAGTAAAACAGTCCTGTAGCTTAGCATCTGCGTCATCTGACCACTTTTTTATTAACCGAGTCACTGGTGCTTCCTGCTTTAGTTTTTGCTTATAAGCAGGAATCAGGAGGATAGAGTTATGGTCAGATTTGCCAAATGGAGGGTCGAGGGAGAGCTTTGTATGCGTCTCTGTGTGTGGAGTAAAGGTGGTCTAGAGTTTTTTTTCCTCTGGTTGCACATTTAACATGCTGGTAGAAATTAGGTAGAACAGATTCAAGTTTCCCTGCATTAAAGTCCCCGGCCACTAGGAGCGCTGCCTCTGGATGAGCGTTTTCCTGTTCACTTATGGCCTTATACAGCTCATTCAGTGCAATCTTAATGCCAGCATTGGTTTGTGGTGGTAAATAGACAGCTATGAAAAATATAGATGAAAACTCTCTTGGTAAACAGGCGAGCAAAACCTTGAGACTTCCTTAGTATTTGATTTTGTGCACCAGCTGTTGTTTACAAATATACACAGACCGCCACCCCTTGTCTTAACGGAGTCAGCCGTTCTATCCTGCCGATGTAGCGTATAGCCCGCTAGCTGTATGTTATCCATGTCGTCGTTCAGCCACGACTCAGTGAAACATAAGCTATTACAGTTTTTAATGTCCCGTTGGTAGGATAACCGTAATCTCAGGTCATCCAATTTATTTTCCAATGATTGAAGATTGGCTAATAGGATTGATGGGAGCGGCAGTTTACTCGCTTCGCCGTCGGATCCTTACAAGGCACCCCCGACCCTACGTCCCACGATATCTCCGTCTCTTCCTCATGCGAATGACGGGATTTGGGCCTTGTCGGGTGTCTGTAGGATATCCTTCGCGGCCGCGTCATTGAAGAAAAATTATTCATCCAATACGAGGTGAGTAATCGCTGTCCTGATATCCAGAAGTTCTTTTTGGTTATAAGAGACGATGGCAGAAACATTATGTACAAAATAAATTACAAATAACGCGGAAAAACACACATAATAGTACAATTGGTTAGAGGGCTGGTGCACCAAGTCTGGAACCAATCTATCCCCAAGCCGTAAGCCAGCTAAATAGTTAATCCGGGTAGCTATTTGGTTAATTATTTAACTATCTGCATTGACCCTTTTTGCACTAACTTTTATGACTCATCACATACGCTGCTACTACTGTTTATTATCTATCCTGTTGCCTAGTCACTCTATTCCTAGTTATATGTACATATCTACCTCAATTACCTCGTACACCTGCACATCGACTCGGTACTAGTACCCCGTGGATATAGCCAAGATATCGTTACTCAATGTATATTTATTATTATTTAATATTACGTGTTATTACTTTTCTATTATTTCTCTATTTTCTTTCTCTCTGCATTGTTGGGAAGGGCCTGTAAGTACGCATTTCACTATAAGTCTGCACCTGTTGTTTGCGAAGCATTTGACAAATAACGTTTTATTTTATTTTATTTAAAATACAATGGTGTGACAATATACTGTGATATTAGCATGTCAATGAAGTGTATCAATAGTTTATGACTGTGTGATAAATGTTTGGCACCCTATTTAATCAAGATAATATACATATTTCATTACACTGATAACTAGTTTTTGATAACATTGACCTTGAAAATAGCCCCTTGTCCATGAGCCTATAAAATAAGTAAACAGCCCACAGTTGATGATACATTTTGGATAAAAAATATATACAGTGGGGAGAAAAAGTATTTGATACACTGCCGATTTTGCAGGTTTTCCTACTTACAAAGCATGTAGAGGTCTGTAATTTTTATCATAGGTACACTTCAACTGCGAGAGACGGAATCTAAAACAAAAAATCCAGAAAATCACATTGTATGATTTTGAAGTAATTAATTTGCATTTTATTGCATGACGTAAGTATTTGATCACCTACCAACCAGTAAGAATTCCGGCTCTCACAGACCTGTTTCTTTTTCTTTAAGAAGCCCTCCTGTTCTCCACTCATTACCTGTATTAACTGCACCTGTTTGAACTTGTTACCTGTATAAAAGACACCTGTCCACACACTCAATCAAACAGACTCCAACCTCTCCACAATGGCCAAGACCAGAGAGCTGTGTAAGGACATCAGGGATAAAATTGTAGACCTGCACAAGGCTGGGATGGGCTACAGGACAATAGGCAAGCAGCTTGGTGAGAAGGCAACAACTGTTGGCGCAATTATTAGAAAATGGAAGAAGTTCAAGATGATGGTCAATCACCCTCGGTCTGGGGCTCCATGCAAGATCTCACCTCGTGGGGCATCAATGATCATGAGGAAGGTGAGGGATCAGCCCAGAACTACACGGCAGGACCTGGTCAATGACCTGAAGAGAGCCGGGACCACAGTCTCAAAGAAAACCATTAGTAACACACTACGCCGTCATGGATTAAAATCCTGCAGCGCACGCAAGGTCCCCCTGCTCAAGCCAGCGCATGTCCAGGCCCGTCTGAAGTTTGCAAATGACCATCTGGATGATCCAGAGGAGGAATGGGAGAAGGTCATGTGGTCTGATGAGACAAAAATAGAGCTTTTTGGTCTAAACTCCACTCGCCGTGTTTGGAGGAAGAAGAAAGATGAGTACAACCACAAGAACACCATCCCAACCGTGAAGCATGGAGGTGGAAACATCATTCTTTGGGGATGCTTTTCTGCAAAGGGGACAGGACGACTGCACCGTATTGAGGGGAGGATGGATGGGGCCATGTATCGCGAGATCTTGGCCAACAACCTCCTTCCCTCAGTAAGAGCATTGAAGATGGGTCGTGGCTGGGTCTTCCAGCATGACAACGACCCGAAACACACAGCCAGGGCAACTAAGGAGTGGGTCCGTAAGAAGCATCTCAAGGTCCTGGAGTGGCCTAGCCAGTCTCCAGACCTGAACCCAATAGAAAATCTTTGGAGGGAGCTGAAAGTCCGTATTGCCAGCGACAGCCCCGAAACCTGAAGGATCTGGAGAAGGTCTGTATGGAGGAGTGGGCCAAAATCCCTGCTGCAGTGTGTGCAAACCTGGTCAAGACCTACAGGAAACGTATGATCACTGTAATTGCAAACAAAGGTTTATGTACCAAATATTAAGTTCTGCTTTTCTGATGTATCAAATACTTGTCATGCAATAAAATGCAAATTAATTACTTAAAATTAATACAATGTTATTTTCTGGATTTTTGTTTTAGATTCCGACTCTCACAGTTGAAGTGTACCTATGATAAAAATTACAGACCTCTACATGCTTTGTAAGTAGGAAAACCTGCAAAATCGGCAGTGTATCACATACTTGTTCTCCCCACTGTATCACCATTTTCACACACACCAAACACACAGTAATATGTGACTGAAAGAGCGAATATTCCACATCAATGTTAGAACCATGATTAACCCCCCGTCTCCAAACATCTGACAAAATTATGCACACGCCATACTGTAAGAAAATATTTTCTGTCAAAGTTAATACCCTCGACAGCTCCTCAGCTCTCTCTGACAAAATAAAATAAATGCCTAACCCTTTGACTTTAGAATTTTGGGATTTAGAAGACGACATGACAGATGTATCACCGCATTCCACATCTCCTCTGCCAAATAAGTATGAAAAAGCATGATTAATCTTCACAATATGCAGATGCATTGATGGCCAATATCCATACAGCATGCCAGAAAAGAGCAGGCAGGCAGCAGGCGGGCGAGTCAGAGAGAGAGAGAGCAACCCTAACCTTGAGCTTTCACCATTGTAAGTAGACATCTCTAAAAACATGTTATTTTTTTCTTCAAGTGTGGGTTGTCAGCAGGGCTGTCAGTGGCGAGTAGAGGCGACATTCAGTAAGGAAGGACACATGTGGCTCGGGGAAAAGGAGGAGGGGAGGGGGGGCCTTCATAAAGTCACTCAGTGCCTCCCTGTCACTGTTAAGTAGACAGGTGCTTACCGTTAACACCCCTCCCTAATATCTTTATGAATATTTATAACTTTTCCCCCTTCTAATACGTTGCTCGTTAATGTCACAGCTGCCAAATATTGACTTTATTTTTCAGAAATAGTGCATAAATAATACAGCTTTTATAGAGAGATTCTGGCCTGATTAAATACATCCCTTTTCCGCTATCCCCTTTGATCAAAAAGCATTTCGTTATTATTAGCTGCTTTGTTTCTTTCTTTTTCCTACTGTCTTGTTGAAGTTTAAATGCAGAATATATCTTTATTTACCTACGTATATCCCTTCATCTACTTCATACCCCTATACTTTATGCATCCCTACTTTGTTTCTCATAGTGAGTTCAGTCAGAAGTGTTCTTATTATGTTCGAGAACTTTGAGAGTTGAAGTAGGAGTTGCTGCTGGGTATCATCAGTGGAACGGGGGGAAATTACTCTCTGGTCTCCTGGGATTTTTTCCCTGATTACTCCCTAATTCTCACTACGTTGCTGCATTCTCTTCTCTTCCCATGAAAACTTGGTCCGGAGACCAGGGTCGCGATCCACACTGTAAAAAGCTGGGAGGCGGACGTTAAGATTAAATGAAGTTCTTTATCTTCTGTTGTAATGTCGAAATGGTTGAGGAGGCTAAAGGCCACTGTTAGATAATCTAGGGAATCCCATCCGAGGCAGATCTGGTATTAAATAATATGTACAGTATCAGGCTGAATCAAAGACTATACATTAGCTTCGCAATCAGTTGAGGGTAATCCGGGGTTTCAATCAAACTGGGGACTTGCTGTATGTTTAAATGTCCCAGCTCCTCAAAGCACACTGCCAACATAATGGTGCCGGAGGGGATGGCTGCCGTTTTACAGGCTCCTAAACAACTGTGCTATTTTGTTAGTTTTTTCGCGTTGTTTGTAACTTATTTTTTAACTTATTGTGTACATAATGTTGCGTGCTACCATCTCTTATGACCGAAAATAACTTCTGGACATCAGAACAGCGATTACTCACCTCGCACTGGACAAATATTTGTTTATTTAACGAGTCCGACGCAAAGGATATACTGCTTTCTCGGGAACGGGTCCAAATCCCTGTCATTTGCGTGAAGAAAAGATGGAGAAAAAGGGGGCGGAGGTCGGGCTGCCTTCTGAGAATTGGCCAATGTGCAATCATTGGAAAACAAAATGGATGATCTACGATCAAGAATATCCTTCCAACAGGAAAATAAAAACTGTAATATCTTATGTTTCACTGAGTCGTGGCTGAACGACGACACGGATAACATAGAGCTGGCAGGATTTTCCATGCATCAGCAGGACAGAGAAGCTACGTCTGGTAAGACGAGGGGCGGGGGTGTATGTCTATTTGTCAATAACAGCTGGTGTGCGATGTCTAATATTAAAGAAGTCTCGAGGTATTGCTCGCCTGAGGTAGAGTACCATATGATAAGCTGTAGACCACACTATCTACCAAGAGAGTTCTCATCTATCTTATTCGTAGCCATCTATTTACCACCACAAACCGATACTGGCACTAAGACCGCACTCAACGAGCTGTATAAGGCCATAAGCAAACAAGAAAATGCTCATCCAGAAGCGGGCGCCTAGTGGCCAGGGACTTTAATGCAGGCAAACTTATAACCATTTTACCTAATTTCTACCAGCATGTCACATGTGCAACCAGAGGAAAAAAAACTCTAGACCACCTTTACTCATTTCATTTCATTTCATTTTCGTCATTTAGCAGACGCTCTTATCCAGAGCGACTTACAAATTGGTGCATTCACCTTATGATAGCCAGTGGGACAACCACTTTACAATTTTTTTTTTTTGGGATGGGGTAAGGGGGGGGGGTAGAAGGATTACTTTATCCTATCCCAGGTATTCCTTAAAGAGGTGGGGTTTCAAGTGTCTCCGGAAGGTGGTGAGTGACTCCGCTGTCCTGGTGTCCTGAGGGAGCTTGTTCCACCATTGGGGTGCCAGAGCAGCGTACAGTTTTGACTGGGCTGAGCGGGAACTGTGCTTCCACAGACACAGAGGTAGGGGGGCCAGCAGGCCAGAGGTGGATGAATGCAATGCCCTCGTTTGGGTGTAGGGACTGATCAGAGCCTGAAGGTACGGAGGTGCCGTTCCCCTCACAGCTCCGTAGGCAAGCACCATGGTCTTGTAGCAGATGCGAGCTTCAACTGGAAGCCAGTGGAGTGTGCGGAGGAGCGGGGTGATGTGAGAGAACTTGGGAAGGTTGAACACCAGACGGGCTGCAGCGTTCTGGATGAGTTGTAGAGGTTTAATGGCACAGGCAGGGAGCCCAGCCAACAGTGAGTTGCAGTAATCCAGACAGGAGATGACAGTGCCTGGATTAAGACCTGTGCCGCTTCCTGTGTAAGGCAGGGTCATACTCTGCGAATGTTGTAGAGCATGAACCTACAGGATCGGGTCACCGCCTTGATGTTAGCGGAGAACGACAGGGTGTTGTCCAGGGTCACGCCAAGGTTCTTTGCACTCTGGGAGGAGGACACAACGGAGTTGTCAACCGTGATGGCGAGATCATGGAACGGGCAGCTTCCCCGGGAGGAAAAGCAGCTCCGTCTTGCCGAGGTTCAGCTTGAGGTGGTGATCCGTCATCCACACTGATATGTCTGCCAGACATACAGAGATGCGATTAGCCACCTGGTTATCAGAAGGGGGAAAGAAGAAGATGAATTGTGTGTCGTCTGCGTAGCAATGATAGGAGAGGCCATGTGAGGATATGATAGAGCCAAGTGACTTGGTGTATAGCGAGAATAGGAGAGGGCCTAGAACTGAGCCCTGGGGGACAGCAGTGGTGAGAGCACGTGGTGCGGAGACAGATTCTCGCCACGCCACCTGGTAGGAGCGACCTGTCAGGTAGGACGCAATCCAAGAGTGAGCCGCGCCGGAGATGCCCAACTCGGAGAGGGTGGAGAGGAGGATCTGATGGTTCACAGTATCAAAGGCAGCAGATAGGTCTAGAAGAACGAGAGCAGAGGAGAGAGAGTTAGCTTTAGCAGTGCGGAGATCCTCCGTGACACAGAGAAGAGCAGTCTCAGTTGAATGACCAGTCTTGAAACCTGACTGGTTTGGATCAAGAAGGTCATTCTGAGAGAGATAGCAAGAGAGTTGGCTAAAGACGGCACACTCAAGAGTTTTGGAGAGAAAAGAAAGAAGGGATACTTGTCTGTAGTGGTTGACATCGGAGGGATTGAGTGTAGGTTTTTTGAGAAGGGGTGCAACTCTCGCTCTCTTGAAGATGGAAGGGACATAGCCAGTGGTCAAGGATGAGTTGATGAGCGAGGTGAGGTAAGGGAGAAGGTCTCCGGAAATGGTCTGGAGAAGAGAGGAGGGGATAGGGTCAAGCGGGCAGGTTGTTGGGCGGCCGGCCGTCACAGGTAGCAAGATTTCATCTGGAGAGAGAGGGGAGAAAGAAGTGAAAGCATAGGGTAGGGCAGTGTGAGTAGGATCATCGGTGTTAGCAGCAGAGGAAGAAAATGTAGAGAGGAGGGAGTGAAAAGATGCCAGGTCCGCAGGGAGTCTAGTTTTCCTCCATTTCCGCTCGGCTGCCCGGAGCCCTGTTCTGTGAGCTCGCAATGAGTTGTCAAGCCACGGAGCAGGAGGGGAGGACCGAGCCGGCCGGGAGGATAGGGGACATAGAGAGTCAAAGGATGCAGAAAGGGAGGAGAGGAGGGTTGAGGAGGCAGAATCAGGAGATTGGAGGGAGAAGGATTGAGCAGAGGGAAGAGATGATAGGATGGAAGAGGAGAGAGTAGCGGGAGAGAGAGAGCGAAGGTTGCGACGGCGCATTACCATCTAAGTAGGGGCAGAGTGAGTAGTGTTGGAGGAGAGCGAGAGAGACTTGGAGTGGAGTTGCAGTGAGATTAGTAGAAGAACAGCATCTAGTAAAGATGAGATCAAGCGTATTGCCTGCCTTCTTAGTAGGGGAAGACTATGAGAGGGTGAGGTCAAAAGAGGAGAGGAGTGGAAAGAAGGAGGCAGAGAGAAATGAGTCAAAGGTAGACGTAGGGAGGTTAAAGTCACCCAGAACTGTGAGGGGTGAGCCATCATCAGGAAAGGAACTTATCAAGGCGTCAAGCTCATTGCTGAACTCTCCAAGGGAACCTGGAGGGCAATAAATGATAAGGATGTTAAGCTTGAATGGGCTAGTGACTGTGACAGCATGGAATTCAAATGAGGAGATAGACAGATGGGTCAGGGGAGAAAGAGAGAATGTCCACTTGGGAGAGATGAGGATTCCTGTGCCACCACCCCGCTGACCAGATGCTCTCGGGGTATGCGAGAACACATGGTCAGACAAGGAGAGAGCAGTAGGAGTAGCAGTGTTTTCTGTGGTAATCCATGTTTCCGTCAGCGCCAAGAAGTCGAGGGACTGGAGGGTAGCATAGGCTGAGATGAACTCTGCCTTGTTGGCCGCAGAACGGCAGTTCCAGAGGCTGCCGGAGACCTGGAACTCCACGTGGGTCGTGCGTGCAGGGACCACCAGGTTAGAGTGGCAGCAGCCACGCGGTGTGAGGCGTTTGTATAGCCTGTGCGGAGAGGAGAGAACAGGGATAGACAGACACATAGTTGACAGGCTCCAGAAAATGGCTACAATAATGCAAAGGAGATCGGAATGAAATGAACTAAATATCTGGGAAAGCGAGAGAGCTGGGCCTCCCTCACTTATGTTTCACTGAAACACCCAAATATAACTCTCCCAACTTCCACCTCAGAAACTATAATTGTTGTAAACTACAGCGATTCAACGTTTTCTACGAATAGACTAACTTAGTTTATTCAGGTAGCTAACTTGGTACAGTATTCTTCCGTGAAAACCGTCCAGG
This sequence comes from Coregonus clupeaformis, assembly GCF_020615455.1. Taxonomy (NCBI): domain Eukaryota; kingdom Metazoa; phylum Chordata; class Actinopteri; order Salmoniformes; family Salmonidae; genus Coregonus; species Coregonus clupeaformis. Next base: position 17,048,315 of record NC_059220.1, on the reverse strand, counting down.
GCACCAAATCCTATGACGCCACAGCCAACTAGCATGCCAGCCTCCAACAACACGGTTTAGCACCAATACTCGGCCACAACAAACCACCAGTGTGTCAACACGCCAAGCAGATCATTCGTGTCCGTGTCTAACGTTGTGTAAAGTTCTGTCTTAGTCCCGACAGCTTGAGCGAGTCCATCGTCAACTTATTCAGCCAGTTAGTTAGCTAGAATAGTTAGCATACTAGCTAGCCATTGCTTTCTGCCAACGAAAAAAACCCTCCTCCCACGGCACGAACACACAGAGAGACCCAAGCAAATGTTAACTAGTCACCCATGTCCCGAATTCCCTTGAACGACTCTGGTTGCCAGTATGTAAAAACAAAACACAAATGTAGGTTATAACTTACCCCTAGCAGCTACTGTTAGCCAGCCAAGTGCAAAGCTAGCCACTGAATCGACTCAGCAAGTTTGTGTCTGTTCACTAGGTCATTCCAGCTATTGTTTAGTTAGCTATCCAGGTAGCAACAAGCTAGCTACATTTCGAGCACAGTAGCGACTAACTACCTAACGCCAACGCTTCAGACAATAAGGTTAGAAAAACAGCTGAATGGTAGGCAGCTAGCTGGCATAATTTCAGGTACTCTCAAGCGTGAAACAACTATCCACAGTTGCTAATAGTTACCAGTAGCTACCCACTAGCTAGTCCAGGTAGTGGGTTAGCTAGCCTCGTGCTTCACCGGGCTCAGCCGAATACAATACTTACCTACAATAATTACATACAATAACCTACGATAACTACAATAACCTACGATAACTACCTACAATACCTAACTACAATCTAAATACATGGTTTAAGCTTTACTCAACACCATATAAGCCATATAAGCCAAGCTTACCTCCTGCCAGAGAGAGACACAACCTCACCCGACGACTACTGCATAGTTTGTGCCCACACTTTACTCCACACACAGAGATGCATACAAAGCTGATTACAAGCAAAAACTAAAGCAGGAAGTACCAGTGACTCGCTCAAAATGGAAGTGGTCAGATGATGCTATGCTACAGGACTGTTTTGCTAGCACAGACTGGAATATGTTCCGGGATTCATACAATGGCATTGAGGAGTATACCACCTCAGTCATCGGCTTCATCAATAAGTGCATCGACGACGTCGTCCCCACAGTGACCGTACGTACATATCCCAACCAGAAGCCATGGATTACAGGCAACATCCGCATCGAGCTAAAGGCTAGGGCTGCAGCTTTCAAGGAGCGGGACACTAATCCGGACGGTTATAAGAAATCCCGCTACGCCCTCAGACGAACCATCAAACAGGCAAAGCGTCAATATAGGATTAAGATTGAATCCTACTGCACCGGCTCTGACGTTCGTCGGATGTGGCAGGGCTTGAAACTATTACAGACTACAAAGGGAAACCCAGCCGCGAGCTGTTCAGTGACACAAGCCAACCAGACGAGCTAAATGCCTTTTATGCTCGCTTCAAGGCAAGCAACACTGAAGCATGCATGAGAGCACCAGCTGTTCCGGACAACTATGTGATAACGCTCTCGGTAGTCGATGTGAGCAAGACCTTTAAACAGGTCAACATTCACAAAGCCGTGGGGCCAGATGGATTACCAGGACGTGTACTCAAAGCATGTTGGCATGTGTTTTCACTGACATTTTCAACCTCTCCCTGACCAAGTCTGTAATACCTACATGTTTTAAGCAGACCACCATAGTCCCTGTGCCCAAGGAAGCGAAGGTAACCTACCTAAATGATTACCGCCCCGTAGCACTCACGTCGGTAGCCATGAAGTGCTTTGAAAGACTGGTCATGGCTCACGTCAACAGTATCATCCCGGATACCCTAGACCCACTCCAAATCCACAGATGACGCAATCTCAATCTCACTCCACACTGCTCTTTCCCACCTGGACAAAAGGAACACCTATATGAGAATGCTGTTCATTGACTACAGCTCACCCTGGGACTAAACACCTCCCTCTGCAACTGGATCCTGGACTTCCTGACGTGCCACCCCCAGGTGGTAAGGGAAGGCAACAACACGTCTGCCACGCTGATCCTCAACACTGGGGCCCCTCAGGGGTGCGTGCTTATTCCCCTCCTGTACTCCCTGTTCACCCACGACTGCGTGGCCAAACACGACTCCAACACCATCATTAAGTTTGCTGACGACACAACAGTGTTAGGCCTGATCACCGACAATGATGAGACAGTCAATAGGGAGGAGGTCAGCGACATGGCAGTGTGGTGCCAGGACAACAACCTCTACCTCAATGTGAGCAAGACAAAGGAGCTGATCGTGGACTACAGGAAAAGGCGGGCCGAACAGGCCCCCATTAACATCGACGGGGCTGTAGTGGAGCGGGTAGAGAATTTCAAGTTCCTTGGTGTCCACATCACCAACAAACTATCATGGTCCAAACACACCAAGACAGTCATGAAGAGGGCACGACAACACCTTTTCCCCCTCAGGAGACTGAAAAGATTTGGCATGGGTCCCCAGATCCTCAAAAGGTTATACAGCTGCACCATCGAGAACATCCTGACCCGTTGCATCACTGCCTGGTATGGCAACTGCTCAGCATCTGACCATATGGCGCTACAGAGGGTAGTGTGTACGGCCCAGTACATCACTGGGGCCAAGCTTCTTGCCATCCAGGAGCTATATACTAGGCAGTGTCAGAGGAAAGCCCAGTCATAGACTGTTCTCTCTGCTACCGCACGGCAAGCGGTACCAGAGCGCCAAGTCTAGGACCAAAAGGCTCCTTAACACTTTCTACCCCCAAGCCATAAGACTGCTGAACAATTAATCAAATGGCCACCTGGACTATTAACATTGACCCACCCCCCCCCCTCCATTTGTTTTTACACTGCTGCTACCCGCTGTCTATTATCTATGCATAGTCACTTTACCCCTACCTACATGTACAATTACCTCAACTAACCTGTACCCCCGCACATTGACTCGGTACCGGTACCCCCTGTATGTAGCCTCGTTATTGTTATTTTATTGTGTAACTTTTTATTTTATTTTGTATTTTATTTCTTGAACTGCATTGTTGGTTAAGTGCTTGTAAGTAAGCATTTCACGGTAAGGTCTACACCTGTTGTATACAGCGCATGTGACAAATAAAGTTTGATTTGATTTGATTTGATTTGCTTCAACAGACAATGGTGCATTCATTCTCCAGCATAGACATGTTTACTGAATGCCTTTGAGGTGGACTCTGATAAAGTGTGCTCTGGATATACAGTATCAGTGCCCAAAACATGAATAACTTCAGCTCATATCTATGTAAAGCGATCATCTTCCTGTTGTGTGTCCTCCATCATTCCTAAATTTTGGAAATGTGGACTTCAAACTCTCTCCAATACCTCATGCATTCTTTATCAGAACCCCATATTGTTATTTTTGTCTGCCATCTCCTTTTATAAATTTTCTATTCCGTTTTGAAAATGTTGGGTTTCTCTTCCCCCCTTCACCACTTTGCAGAAATCGATAGCTTTGCATTGGTCCAGCTGTCAATCAAGGCGGCATCAACTGTGAAGCGGTTTCTATGGAAGTGATATGAAATGAATAAATAAATCAGTGATCTTAGATATAGGCTGATCTTTAAACATTTCATTTCATGTGAAGTTTATCAAGGCATTTGAATCCATCCATCAGAATAGGTGCTATTATGTGGTCAGAAATGGCCATATTGTATTCACTGTATGTGGTAGACAATTAGGCTATTGCAGAGCAGATGGTTTTATTTGAAGTCCTATGAAGATGATAATATCACTGCACGATAAATGCAATGGATTCAAAGGAAATAGGAGTTTGCATGTCTGAGAGAGTGAGCTGGAGATGGAAAAGAAAGGAATGGAGAGTTACAGTGTTGGACAGACACAAGTAGAGGTCCTTTATTTTTTATAATTGCATTCTGTTGGGATATCTGTATCACCCCCTACCTCTAAGAGTAAACAAATTAGCCTAGCGAAGCATTGTCAAAGGTCAAAGGTGTGGACACAGACAGGAAGTAGCTAGTGTGACAGACTAAGGCCTTTCTGGCTCATCGCTCAGGGGGGAACAGATGTTGGTGGCAAAGCACCGTGTGATTATCGCCATGGTGATAGAGGAACAGGGGAGGCAGGCAGCCTTGGATGGATGCTGGTAATTACCCACACTCCCCTGGGAGGGAGATGACACGTGCCCGCCACTCTCCAAGATCACAGGGGCATAATTAGAAGTCCAGTAACAGTTGTTGATAGAGCAGCGAATAAAGGTAGCAGAGAGAGCTGGAACTGGGAGTAAAGGAGAGGAGGTGCTGATGGAGGATTGTCCCTCTCTATTGTCTAACGACTGTTTTTTCTCAATGCCATAACCTTCCCGAAAGGAATTAGGAACATTAAGAGTGGTTTTGATTGGATTGGATGGTAGGAAGGACAATCTGTTTGAATCACTAGGCAAGTAAAGTGAATAAGGGTAAAGACTTGGTTTTAGGAAGGAGCTGTCTTGTTCCTATATTTAGATCTTAGCTCAGACGTATCCTCAAAGAAGTATGTGTCATTGTGAGACATTGAAGTTACATGAAGTTGTAACCCACCTATTCAAGCAACTTTTTGGAACTCTTCATCCTTTTACCTTGAACTCAGGAATTCAACCTGAAGTTATAGCTCACCAATGCCAGGGAACACAATTGAACAAGCTCTCAGAAATGCCCTTTTGTCATCACAAAGAGGAGTTTTATGTTGAGATACAAAGGAGCTGAAGTGTACAACACTATCACCAACTCACTTCACGCCTCACGCCCGGCATCAGTCTGAACCCCCCCGAAAACTCTTAAGTGCAGCAACGTTCAGCAGCCAGTGACAGGTGTGCTTTTGTCCGTCTCATAATAGCGAGAGTGCCTACGACGCATGGCTCTTAAAAGCTCTGTGGAAGGCCTCCAATGTCAGAGCATATCACAGCAGCCTTTTAGCAGCACAAAACCCCTCTGACAGCCCCAAAATGGCTCCTCACGTTCCCCTTTGTTCTACAGGCGCTCCCCGTAAATGGGAACATTTGGATAAAAAACACCCTTTGGACGGAGGAAAGTTAGCACACTTATCCATCTTCTGGGAAACTGTGGTTGTGTCAGAATGCTTATTTTCAAGTTCTCTACCATAGAAAGTACTTCAGAAACCCTGCTGGAGTGGGTTTAATGTCAATAGACATGCATTTGATGTACATGGCTGCTTGACAAATAACACAAAGTGTGCTCTATGACAAGTAAATACAACATATTTTATTTAATGAGAGCGCAAGTTTGTGTGTGTGTGTGCGTGTGTGTGTGTGTGCGTGTGCATGTGCAGCGTGTCTGTGTACCTAAGCTGCCGTTGTGCCACATGGCGCTGTGCTTGGCAAAGGACCCTGTAAGAGGAGGCTAGATTGGGATCACTGCAGAGATAATGTGTGCGTTTGCCAGTCAGCCTTGTCTTCCTCAGCAGAGGGGAGTTCCTGGGAGAATTAGGCACGCTGAGGCTGACACAGAATACCCATCCAGATAAATGGAAAGGCTTTGACAGGACATATTTTTTGCATTAACTCGCTGACCCCAAAAAGTGATGTCCGCAAAATGAGACCCTCAGGAAGCTTCAAGGGGAAGTGGCTATTTCCTCGTCTGCTAGAACGCATATCACAGAATGGAGCTCAATCTTTTCAATGGCCGTTGTTCCGTTTTTAAAGGCAGGGCACCGCTAGGAGTAATGTTCAATGCCCGATGCCAATTTATATGTAACGCTAGCCAGGAGAAGGGGAAATCCATAGGCCATCAATTTTAGGAGAAATAACCATACTGTAAGCATTAAATTATGTATTTCGTATCATTTCAAATGCTGAATGTGTGGCATTATGAATTTCATGTAAATGGTTGTCAAAACCCCTAGGTCGTTTTAAATTCCAAAACCACATCTATTTCTAGTTCCCACTTTTGAAACCCTTTCCTTTAATGAAGTCTACCATTCCAGTTGGTATTTTAGTCCTCCCTTCTCTTTCTGCTCATTTGAAGCTCTGAGGTGATAAGCGAGAAACATTCAACAGTGTAAAAGTCTCCTCTCCACAGTCCACACGCTCTTTGTTGTTTGTTGTTGTCTCAGCGTTTCATGACTTATTCACTCATTTGGTTTGGTCTCGCACAGGGCATCAATATTTGATGAGGGGAGAAAGAATACTTTTCCCATGCCCTGGCTAATGAAGGGTGTGTGTATGTGTCTCTGTGTGTGTATGAGTGTGAGTGTGACACTCTGGCTCTATGGACTTTGATTTTGAGCCAGGGTTGTTATTTTTCACTTGGGTGTATTTCTATGTTGGGTGTCTAGGTTGTTGTTTTCTATGTTTGGTCAATGACTCCCAATCGGAGGTAACGAGTGTCAGCTGTCGGCTCGTTATCTCTGATTGGGAGCCATATTTATACTGTGTGTTTTCACCTTGGGGTTGTGGGTTTTTGTTCCATGTTTCTGTCAGTGTTACAGAGGACTTCACTATCGTCATTTGTTGTTTTTTTCGTGGTTGCTTTATTAAATAAAGTCATCATGTTCACTCCACGGCTGCGTATTGGTCCGCTTCTTCAGACGATCGTGACAGAAAAACCCACCATCGAAGGACCAAGCAGCGTGTCCAGGAGCAAGACAGCTGGACATGGGAGGAAGCGCCTGGTAAGGAGATCGAGAGGCTGGCGATGGCCCAGGTGGGCAAATCGTGGTCCTGGGAGGACATGCTCGGGGGCAAGGGACCTTGGGGGAGGATCAAGGCCCTGGCGAGAGAGGAGCAACGGCGTCAGCAGGTCCATCGTTGGAAGGACGAGAGGCAACCCCAAAAAATTTTTTGGGGGGGCACATGGCCTTAGCGGCTGGGCAGCAGGAGGCTGCCACAGGGAGATATGGAGAGAAGGCTATCGGATTACGGGAGCCATTGGCGCAGTAGAGGGAGGGAAGTTGTTGTGGCACGGCGTGAGGGACTGAAGTGTGTTACCAGTCCGGTCCGGCCCGTTCCTGATCCCCAGTTAAGGCCAGTGGTGTGTGTTCCCGGTACGGACCGGCCTGTTCCTACCCACGCACCAGGTCCACGATGTGCGTCGCCAGCTCGGCCCGGCCTGTTCCGGCCACTCGCACCAGGGGATACGGTGCGCGTCGCCAGCCCAGCCCGGCCTGTTCCTGCTCCACGCACCAGGGATATGGTGCGCTTCGCCAGCCCGGCCCGGCCTGTTTCGGCCACTCGCACCAGGGATACGGTGCGCGTCGCCAGCCCAGCCCGGCCTGTTCCTGCTCCACGCACCAGGGATATGGTGCGCTCGCCAGCCCGGTCCGGCCTGTTCCGGCCACTCGCACCAGGGGATACGGTGCGCGTCGCCAGCCCAGCCCGGCCTGTTCCTGCTCCACGCACCAGGGATACGGTGCGCGTCGCCAGTCCAGCCCGGCCGGTTCCTGCTCTCACGCACTACGCCTGTGGTGTGCGTCACCAGCCCAGCCCGGCCTGTTCCTGCTCCACGCACGAAGCCTACGGGGTGCGTCACCAGCCCAGCCCGGCCTGTTCCTGCGCCACGCACGAAGCCTACGGGGTGCGTCGCCAGCCCAGCCCGGCCGGTTCCTGCTCCACGCACTAGCCCTGAGATGCGTGTCCTCAGTCCGGGACCACCAGTTCCGGCACCACGTACTAGGCTTTATGTGCGTCCTCAGGGTCCAGCATGCCCTGTTCCTTCTCCCCGCACTAGCCCTGAGATGCGTGTCCTCAGCCTGGGACCACCAGTTCCGGCACCACGCATCAGGCCTACGGTGCGTCTCAGACGGCCAGAGTCTGCCGTCTGCCCAACGGGGCCTGAACTGCCCGTCTGCCCAACGGGCGCCTGAACTGCCCGTCTGCCCAACGGCGCCTGAACTGCCCGTCTGCCCGACGGCGCTTGAACTACCCGTCTGCCCAACGGGCGCTAAAGCCGCCCGTCTGTACTGAGCCTGCAAAGCCGCCCGTCTGCCATGAGCCTTCAGAGCCGTCCGCCAGATCGAGCCGCTAGAGCCTTCCGCCAGACAGGAGCCGCTGGAGCCTTCCGCCAGACAGGAGCCAGAGCCGTCCGCCAGACAGGATCAGCCAGAGCCTTCCGCCAGACAGGATCAGCCAGAGCCTTCCGCCAGACAGGATCAGCCAGAGCCTTCCGCCAGACAGGATCAGCCAGAGCCTTCCGCCAGCCATGAGCAGCCAGATCCGTCAGCCAGCCACGAGCAGCCAGATCCGTCAGCCAGCCATGAGCAGCCAGATCCTTCAGCCAGCCATGAGCAGCCAGATCCGTCAGCCAGCCATGAGCAGCCAGATCCGTCAGCCAGCCATGAGCCGTCCAGCCAGGATCCGCCAGCCAGCCAGGATCCGCCAGAGCCAGCCAGCCAGGATCCGCCATTTAGTCCGGTACTGCCCCTTAGCCCGGTGCTGTCCCTTATCCTGGTGCTGCCCCTTATCCTGGTGCTGTCCCTTATCCTGGTGCTGCCCCTTAGTCCGGTGCTGCCCCTTAGTCCGGTGCTGCCCCCTTAGTCCGGTGCTGCCCCTTAGTCCGGTGCTGCCCCTTAGTCCGGTGCTGCCTCTTAGTCCGGTGCTGCCCCCTTAATCCAGTGGGGTTAGATGGGAGGGTGGTCATTTGGAGGAGGCTACGTAAGCAGGTAGTGACTATGGTGGGGTGGGGACCACGACCAGTGCCAGAGCCGCCACCATGGACAGACGCCCACCCAGACCCTCCCCTAGACTGGATGCTGGTGCGCCCAGAGTTCGCACCTTTAGGGGGTACTGTGACACTCTGGCTCTATGGACTTTGATTTTGAGCCAGGGTTGTTATTTTTCACTTGGGTGTATTTCTATGTTGGGTGTCTAGGTTGTTGTTTTCTATGTTTGGTCAATGACTCCCAATCGGAGGTAACGAGTGTCAGCTGTCGGCTCGTTATCTCTGATTGGGAGCCATATTTATACTGTGTGTTTTCACCTTGGGGTTGTGGGTTTTTGTTCCATGTTTCTGTCAGTGTTACAGAGGACTTCACTATCGTCATTTGTTGTTTTTTCGTGGTTGCTTTATTAAATAAAGTCATCATGTTCACTCCACGCGCTGCGTATTGGTCCGCTTCTTCAGACGATCGTGACAGTGAGTGTGTGTGTGTGTGTGTGATGTAACAGCAGACATCTCTCTAGGGTGAAGGAACACAAACCACAGCACCACCACCATCACCACTGTGCTCTGGAGACCCAGACTCCCTCAGTCGTGTCTGTGGGTCAGTTTTACTTACCCATAAGAAACCTAGCCATGCCCAGTAACTGTATTTGATCTGATGCTAGGTTCACTGAGAGATCGATTCATATAACCTTCTGCATTTAAAGGGCAGACATTACTAAATTAACATACCTTGTGACTTGATTACCGACCGATTTAGGTCATAGTATTGGTATATCAAATCAGCAGTTAACGCTTATCAAATCGAATCATCACTGGAACCGCGCTGTGAGACGTGCTGTCATATTCCTCTGACGCGGTGCGTCTAAACTGATTTGGCAACCTTTCGTCCCGGCTAATATGGTTAAAATCAATACAAATGCTTGCCCTTGGTCCGACATGGGAGGCCTTGATCAATATTGATATTGATTGATAAGTGGTATTGACGCAGGGCCAAAAGAGTCAGGTCAGGCAGGGCTGGTAGGTTAAGGCTAATCAGTTTAAGTTGGCCAGAGGCTGTTTAAGATGGGGGATAAACTGTTTTAAAATGGCTGACTTACAGGGAGTGGGAGGGGGCTCTGTTCTGGATGGGCTCCGGTTGGGCTCTGGATGGGTCGTGGAGGCCTGGAAAACCTGAGGGACCCAGGGGGGAGGACTGGACGGCCTAGCCCAGGGAAAGTGTCTTGGAGACAGACAGGGGGCCTCCTCTCAGTCCCCTGACTCTGATCTGATCCACACCTGGACAATATCACTGCTGGACGACTTTAGCTGGAAGCCAAGGACTAATGAGCAGGGTGGTTTTAGAATGTGTTTGACAAAGATTTAACAAAGATCGTGTTAAATTTTTTCTGTTTTGGTAATACCAAGCTCAACACCATCAACAGATGCAAACACTCACGTTATAATACGATAGGTACCAATATGCATAAAAAATAAATATATGTATCGTACAAGATTCATAAGGTGAGCCTAACCTGGCCTCCAGGGAAGTTTGACATTAACACATTGCTCTGTGGTGGGAGCTGACTGTGACATGCTACAGGGGTGTTGACATAAAGGGACATGTGGACGGAGTGGACCCGCATGTAAACCCTTTGGGGAAGTAACTAACAGAGGGCAGGCCTCTCTCACCCCCAACTCTCTCTCTATCTCTCTTTCTCTCTTTTTCATTCTCTCTGTCCCTCTCTCTCTCTGAGGTATATGACTGCAGTAACGTACATCATAACCCAGGTCGAGAGAGAGGTCGAGAGAGAGAGGTAGAGAGAGGTAGAGAGAGAGAGAGAGAGAGAGAGCAGTAGAGAGTGAGAGGTAGAGAGAGAGGTAGCGGTAGAGAGAGAGAGAGAGAGAGACTAAATGCTGCCTGCATCTCATTTTACAGCTGGCTGTACCCAGGCAGGCAACAGGAGCAAAAGCACCAAGCCCAGGGTCACCTAGTAAATCCTCAGATCCAGCAGGAAGAGCACCGTCACACACCCAGCGTCTCAGTGGTCGCAACACAGACTGGGGTTAAGGGGCATTGGTGGGAGTGTATGGGTGTCTGGAGAGGATTGGGATTATTGGAAGCATTACTTGGATATCTGTAGGTGCAGGTTTTCCTGAATATTTTCGCTATTTGCGGTGAATGTCTGGAGATGGCACAACATTCTTTGTTTGTGGTATCTAGGGTGTTGCTGTGACAACCTCACACCCTCAGCCAATTGTGGTTGTCCTTCACCATGACTCCAGACCCTAAGTGAGCTACGGTTGCTGCACAAGACCGTGAAGGTGTGTAATACACACACTCTCCTCCTTTCTTCTCTTGTCCCTGACCCCTGTGTGTGTGCCTCTGTGTGTGAATACCATTGTGTCTGTCTGTGTGTGTAATTATATGTCCTCACAGCAGCCATAAGTCACTCTGGTAAAGCACCTCGGGCCCTTCTGGCATTGCCCGGAGCCCCAGCATGGGGTCATCACGGCCCAGGGACACAGAGACAGAGAGGGGAATGTCAACTCAAAGACACAAACACACGCTCCAGGAACTGAGCTTACAGACTCCTCTCTCGCTCTCTCTCTCTCTCTCTCTCTTGCTCCTGTTGCCTGCCTGGGTCCTGGGTACAGCCAGCTGTAAAATGAGATGCAGGCAGCATTTAGTCTCTCTCTACCTCTCTCTCTCTCTACCTCTCTCTCTCTCTCTCTATCTACCTCTCTCTACCTCTCTCTCTCTCTACCTCTCTCTACCTCTCTCTACCTCTATCTACCTCTCTCTACCTCTCTCTACCTCTCTCTACCTCTCTCTACCTCTCTCTACCTCTCTCTCCCTCTCTCTCCTCTCTCTCTCTCTCTCTCTCTCTCTCTCTCTCTCTCTCTCTCTCTCTCTCTCTCTCTCTCTCTCTCTCTCTCTCTCTCTCTCTCTCTCTCTCTCTCTCTCTCTCTCTCTCTCTCTCTCTCTCTCTCTCTCTCTCTCTCTCTCTCAATTCAATTTCAATTTCAATTTCAATTTAAGGGCTTTATTGGCATGGGAAACGTGTGTTAACATTGCCAAAGCAAGTGAAGTAGATAGTAAACAAAAGTGAAATAAACAATAAATATTAACAGTAAACATTACACTCAGAAGTTTCAAAAGAATAAAGACATTTCAAATGTCATATTATGTATATATACAGTGTTGTAACAATGTGCTCTCTCTCTCTCTCTCTCTCTCTCTCTCTCTCTCTCTCTCTCTCTCTCTCTCTCTCTCTCTCTCTCTCTCTCTCTCTCTCTCTCTCTCTCTCTCTCTCTCTCTAATAATAAAGGAGTCAGTTAAGAACAGACTCAGCCCTCCTTCTCTGCCAGCGCTGAGCTGAGCTCTCCCATGACTAGATTGAATGGTATCTTATGACAGAGACAGTCATTAATGGTAGTAAAAGATTTCCAATGCCAGCATTCACAATATTAGGTTTGATTGATTGTCCTTATGCCTTGTAAAGCTCTACATTGATTTAATTGCTAGGTGTTGTATGGGGGGAAAACGGGTCTTTGGCAACTAAAATGAGAGCACAGGATGATGAAGCAAAATTCAACACACCTGCATAGACCCTCTCCATCTGTCATAGCACAGTGAGAGAGAGGGGGGTAATGAACAATACCAGTGGTTACAGTATGAAAGTATAGGGGACGATTGATACCCCCTACCTCCTAATGGTGTCTTCCGGGGACCTTGGACATTATTCATGCAGCTACAGAAACAGCAGCAGCACAGCGGTAATCCAATTCGACCCTCATCCCAACGGAACCTCTCCTCTCCTCCTGCATAGTTTTTGCCTATCGGAGGGGTTTGGAGAGATTGATGTTACCAGCAGCATTGGATGGAATGAACAAATCACTCCTCCTCCAACAAGTCAGACACCAATGCCCTCTTCACCATAATTGCAATTTTTTTTTAGAGCGCTAGTTCCATAATCCCGCTTGTTGTCAGACACAAGAAGCCAAGGCCTGTCCTAAAAGAGCTACATTTGCACCGCAAGCAGAGAGGGGTCGGGTGGGATGTAAAACGGATGGGGGAGCCTTCTTTCATTGAATTAATTTCTCCCTTAAACCAGTGATTTGCCAATAAATTGAGTGCTTTGTTACTTCATTGAAAACAGTAAGATGAGTTTGCTATCGATTGCATTTTTCACTGGCTCCTCGTTTTCCTCGCTACGCTCCCATCCTCCCTCCTTCCACATCACTCCCTCCATCCCTCCTCATCACTCGTTCCTCTGCTGGCTGTTTGGTGCAGGGCAGAGAGGCAGGCGGGCAGCCGGCTGGGAGGCTGTCAGGTGAGACACCATTAGACTGGCTCCTGACAGCCTCCAGTAATGACCTCTGATGGAGGGAAGAGCTCTAATGTTTTGCTCAGGGGCTAGTCTCTCTCTCTCTCTCTCTCTCTCTCTCTCTCTCTCTCTCTCTCTCTCTCTCTCTCTCTCTCTCTCTCTCTCTCTCTCTCTCTCTCTCTCTCTCTCTCTCTCTCTCTCTCTCTCTCTCTCTCTCTCTCTCTCTCTCTCTCTCTCTCTCTCTCTCTCTCTCTCTCTCTCTCTCTCTCTCTCTCTCCTCTCTCTCTCTCCTCTCTCTCTCTCTCTCTCTCTCTCTCTCTCTCTCTCTCTCTCTCTCTCTCTCTCTGACCTTTCTAGGCGGAGGAGAGAGATCTTGCCATCCAGTCTTCTCTAGCTCTCTGTTGTCCAGGCTGAGTGAGTGACAGGGCCCAGCAGTGCTTCCCTGCATGTCACTCCTTCGCACACAAACAGAAGAACAAACGCTCGGTACAACCAACTGCCTCACATGCCTGATGGATGGAAATGGCATCAACACCGACCTTCCCTTTTATCCTCTGTTTCTCAAGGCAGACCTCTTGTCATTCTGTGTGTGTGTGTGCATGTGTGTGCATGTATGAGATGTGTGCGTGCATGCGTGCCTGTGTGTATGTGTGTATTTGGCTCGCAGTCCGTATACATTTCAAAGCTCCATACAGATTACAGTAGAAGATGTCTAATCTGTCGGTTGCCATTTCCTCCCATTGAGAGAGAAATTGGCCCGGATCACATTTTTGGGAGTTTCTACAGTGAGGGAAAAAAGTATTTGATCCCCTGCTGATTTTGGACGTTTGCCCACTGACAAAGACATGATCAGTCTATAATTTTAATGGTAGGTTTATTTGAACAGTGAGAGACAGAATAACAACAACAAAATCCAGAAAAACGCATGTCAAAAATGTTATAAATTGATTTGCATTTTAATAAGGGAAAAAGTATTTGAACCCTCTGCAAAACATGACTTAGTACTTGGTGGCAAAACCCTTGTTGGCAATCACAGAGGTCAGACGTTTCTTGTAGTTGGCCACCAGGTTTGCACACATCTCAGGAGGGATTTTGTCCCACTCCTCTTTGCAGATCTTCTCCAAGTCATTAAGGTTTCGAGGCTGACGTTTGGCAACTCGAACCTTCAGCTCCCTCCACAGATTTTCTATGGGATTAAGGTCTGGAGACTGGCTAGGCCACTCCAGGACCTTAATGTGCTTCTTCTTGAGCCACTTCTTTGTTGCCTTGGCCGTGTGTTTTGGGTCATTGTCATGCTGGAATACCCATCCACGACCCATTTTCAATGCCCTGGCTGAGGGAAGGAGGTTCTCACTCAAGATTTGACGGTACATGGCCCCATCCATCGTCCCTTTGATGCGGTGAAGTTGTCCTGTCCCCTTAGCAGAAAAACACCACAAAGCATAATGTTTCCACCTCCATGTTTGACGGTGGGGATGGTGTTCTTGGGGTCATAGACAGCATTCCTCCTCCTCCAAACACTTTCACCCAGTTCTCCTCTGAATCATTCAGATAATCATTGGCAAACTTCAGACGGGCCTGTATATGTGCTTTCTTGAGCAGGGGGACCTTGCGGGCGCTGCAGGATTACAGTCCTTCACGGCGTAGTGTGTTACCAATTGTTTTCTTGGTGACTATGGTCCCAGCTGCCTTGAGATCATTGACAAGATCCTCCCGTGTAGTTCTGGGCTGATTCCTCACCGTTCTCATGATCATTGCAACTCCACGAGGTGAGATCTTGCATGGAGCCCCAGGCCGAGGGAGATTGACAGTTATTTTGTGTTTCTTCCATTTGCGAATAATCGCACCAACTGTTGTCACCTTCTCACCAAGCTGCTTGGCGATGGTCTTGTAGCCCATTCCAGCCTTGTGTAGGTCTACAATCTTGTCCCTGACATCCTTGGAGAGCTCTTTGGTCTTGGCCATGGTGGAGAGTTTGGAATCTGATTGATTGATTGGTTCTGTGGACAGGTGTCTTTTATACAGGTAACAAGCTGAGATTTGGAGCACTCCCATTAAAATGCAAATCAATTTATAACATTTTTGACATGTGTTTTTCTGGATTTTTTTGTTGTTATTCTGTCTCTCACTGTTCAAATAAACCTACCATTAAAATTATAGACTGATAATTTCTTTGTCAGTGGGCAAACGTACAAAATCAGCAGGGGATCAAATACTTTTTTCCCTCACTGTACCGCAAGGATTGGAATAATCTTTATCTTGCTTCACAGCCTCATCATCTCACCAATGTGACTAGATTGGTGGTTGTCAGAGCTTCGCTATGCCCCCCTACCCCCATGAACTATTCCTCCATCTCTCTGATTGGTTTACAGACTTTACTGTATGGTTATAATTCTTTCCATCCCAAAAGGCCTTGTAACACCATGAATGGATAAATCAATTGATGCGAACTTGGCAAATGCTTCCTGGGCAAATCTTCGACATGAACTCCAAAAGGTAGCCAAGAAAAAATTAGAAAGTTGCATCTAGTATTGGATAGAAGCTATGACCAGTTTCTGAGTGTATGACCGCCTTTAAAACAGCACATTTCATACCCAAATTGCTATACACATGCCATCAATTATTACCTTAAACTACCCAGTTAATCTGTGGATCCAGCATGCTCCAGTATACCATAATTCTTTACTCTGACTATAGCCGATTGACCAACATCGCATCACTAGATCATTTTGACCAATGACCATCCAGCTCCTGCTCCAAAGATGATAAATTGTTGTTACTTTTCCTCTCATTCCAGAGCCACACAATTCCTGGTGTTCCCATGTTTGGGAGTGAGGAGAGCAAGGGAACGTTGCGCTCCGGTCCCCTGGGGCTGTTTTCCTGGCTTTCTGACATCATAGGTTACGGCAGTCTCTGATCCGCCAGCTCAGAGACACCATCTGATCTGACAGGCTTAATTTTCTGTCAGCCCCTTCAAAACCATTTCCCCCTCGCGCTGACAGCAATCTAGAATTTATAAAATAGCAGAAACATTAACCTTTAGACTGATTATAATGTGTTCTGAGGGAAACAAATTAACTTATATTTGTTAATGTCAGTCTATGGTTCAAATCGTATAAAAAAGGTGATCTGGAGGATGATTTGGGAAATTGTGTGTCATATCAATGAAATGTTTTGTCTTGGCTTTGTTGAAGGGTTATGTTATTGTTCTAGAGATTGTGTAGTGTGTTTCACAGTAGGTGAGAGGTTTAATTGTGGTTGTTGCTTTCATCCTTTTCAACAAAAAGCTTTTGTTTTGTTCAGATGTATTTCTTTAGCCGCTATATTTGTGCGTAAAATAAGATAGAATTTATAAAGATATACAAATGTAAATATTTCAATGTCATCATTTTGAATTCTAGCATACAATTAAATATCAACAATTTTATGCAAATCTGGTAAACATGCAAATTTTTGCAATATGGCAAGATCTATTTAGAAAGATTATGACTATACAATAGATGGACATGTGCAATTGTGTGAAGAGGCTCAGTTGTATTTTCCAGCCTGTTAACTTGTATCTAGTGAGTGGAGATAGAGCAGAGCAGTGTTCACACATACATGTCTAACAGCTTGTCATGTGAAACTGTTGCCTTAATATTTGCGGCTATTACACTAATTAGAGGACAGCACACAGATGGTGCTGTTTCACAAACTCACAGGCTGAGAATCGAAATGGCATCACTGCCAACATTAGTGATGGCCTGTGGAAGAGAATACACCCCCTCCAAAAAAACATTTCACTCCTTTCTTCCAGCCCTCATTTTAAGAACTTTTATTTTTTTCCCCAGTGAAATTGACGTTAAAAGGCCTTTCTCCCTTGATGAAAAAGATGGGGCTTTAGTGGTGAAACAATGGTACTTGGGTACCATATGCTGCTTTAAACTCTGTAAGACAGCTGTTGAGCCAAAGTGTTCCTGGAGGTCGGCCAAGTCCCAGGCAGAATAAGCTTTTCCACTGGATGGAAATTGGTTCCAGCTATCAGGAAGAAGCCACTTTTCATTGACTCGCTTCCAGATGCAGAGTAGTGAGTTCTATAGAGGATGAGATGAGATGGGAGTGCATCTGGGGGTGTGTAACTGGGCTTCTCATAATGAGTGTGTGTGTGTGTGTGTGTGTGTGCACATACTGTACCGTTTGTATGTGTGTGTGAATGTATGGTGCATATAAGGTATACCGTACATCATCATGACCTGTGTGAGTAAGTGAGTCCCAGTTCTGCTCTGATGAGGGCAGATAGGAGGTGAGGTCTTCTAAAGGTGGGCACTGCTGATTGGACTGGTCTTAAAGGTGGGCTGTCCTGATTGGACTGTTTCTGAAGGTGGGCTCTGCTGATTGGACTGGTCACCCTGGTGCCATCCACTTCAAACCTTCTATGGGAGAATCTCAATGCATACACCTTGTGTCCTCTCTCCTCGCCTCCTTCCCAAAACCCATTGGATGAGAAAGCCAGAGTTCTCTCCCCTCTGATCTTCTCCTCCAATGGGTTTTGAGGTGTCACAGGAAGGCCAAGAAGATCATCAAGGACCTCAACCACCTGAGCCATGGCCTATTCACCCCGCTACCATCTAGAATGCAGAGACAGTACAGGTGCATCAAAGCTGGGACCGAGAGACTGATAAACAGCTTCTATCTCCAGGCCATCAATCTGTTACCACTAGCCAGCCTCCGCCCAGTACCCTGCCCTGAACCTTAATCACTGTCACTAGCTGGCTAAAACCCCGTACTCTACCCTGCACCTTAGAGACTGCTGACCTATGTACATAGTCATTGAACACTGGTCACTTTAATTAATTTTACATAATGTTTTACTCACTTTATATGTACAGTTGAAGTCGGAAGTTTACATACACCTTAGCCAAATACATTTAAACTCTGTTTTTCACAATTCCTGACATTTAATCCTAGTAAAAATTCCCTGTTTTAGGTCAGTTAGGATCACCACTTTATTTTAAGAATGTTAAATGTCAGAATAATAGTAAAGATAATTATTTATTTCAGCTTTTATTTATTTCATCACATTCCCAGTGGGTCAGAAGTTTACATACACTCAATTAGTATTTGGTAGCATTGCCTTTAAATTGTTTAACTTGGATCAAACGTTTCGGGTAGCGTTCCACAAGCTTCCCACAATAAGTTGGGTGAATTTTGGCCCATTCCTCCTGACAGAGCTGGTGTAACTGAGTCAGGTTTGTAGGCCTCCTTGCTCACACACGCATTTTCAGTTCTGCCCACCAATTTTCTATAGGATTGAGGTCAGGGCTTTGTGATGGCCACTCCAATACCTTGACTTTGTTGTGCTTTAGCCATTTTGCCACAACTTTGGAAGTATGCTTGGGGTCATTGTCCATTTGGAAGACCCATTTGCGACCAAGCTTTAACTTCCTGACTGATGTCTTGAGATGTTGCTTCAATATATCCACATAATTTTCCTTCCTCATGATGCTATCTATTTTGTGAAGTGCACCAGTCCCTCCTGCAGCAAAGCACCCCCATAGCATGATGCTGCCACCCCCGTGCTTCACGGTTGGGATGGTGTTCTTCGGCTTGCAAGTGACCCCCTTTTTCCTCCAAACATAACGATGGTCATTATGGCCAAACAGTTCTATTTTTGTTTCATCAGACCAGAGGACATTTCTCCAAAAAGTACGATCTTTGTCCCCATGTGCAGTTGCAAACCGTAGTCTGGCTTTTTATGGCGGTTTTGGAGCAGTGGCTTCTTCCTTGCTGAGCGGCCTTTCAGGTTATGTCGATATAGGACTCGTTTTACTGTGGATATAGATACTTTTGTACCTGTTTCCTCCAGCATCTTCACAAGGTCCTTTGCTGTTGTTCTGGGATTTATTTGCACTTTTCGCACCAAAGTACGTTCATCTCTAGGAGACAGAACGCTTCTCCTTCCTGAGCGGTATGACGGCTGCTTGGTCCATTTACATTTACATTTAAGTCATTTAGCAGACGCTCTTATCCAGAGCGTCTTACAGTTAGTGCATACATTTTTTTAAATATATTTTTTTTATACCCCCCGTGGGAATCGAACCCACAACCCTGGCATTGCAAATGCCATGCTCTACAAACTGAGCTACATCCCCTGCCGGCCATTCCCTCCCCTACCCTAGACGACGCTGGGCCAATTGTGCGCCGCCCCATGGGTCTCCCGGTCGCGGCCGGCTACGACAGAGCCTGGATACGAACCAGGATCTCTAGTGGCACAGCTAGGACTGCGATGCTGTGCCTTAGACCACTGCGCCACTCGGGAGACTGGTCCCATGGTGTTTATACTTGCGTACTATTGTTTGTACAGATTAACGTGGTACCTTCAGGCGTTTGGAAATTGATCCCAAGGATGAACCAGACTTGTGGAGGTATACCATTTCTTGGCTGATTTATTTTGATTTTCCCATGATGTCAAGCAAAGAGGCACTGAGTTTGAAGGTAGGCCTTGAAATACATCCACAGGTACACCTCCAATTGACTCAAATTATGTCAATTAGCCTATCAGAAGCTTCTAAAGCCATTACATAATTTTCTGGAATTTTCCAAGCTGTTTAAAGGCACAGTCAACTTAGTGTATGTAAAGTTCTGACCCACTGGAATTGTGATACAGTGAATTATAAGTGAAATAATCTGTCTGTAAACAATTGTTGGAAAATTACTTGTGTCATGCATAAAGTAGATGTCCTAACCGACTTGCCAAATCTATAGTTTGTTAACAATACATTTGTGGAGTGGTTGAAAAATGAGTTTTAATGACTCCAACCTAAGTGTATGTAAACTTCCGACTTCAACTGTACATAGGCGTTCAGAGGCCCATTATCAGCAACCATCAGTCCTGTGATCCAATGGCACGTTGTGTTTGTTAATCCAAGTTTATCATTTTAAAAGGCTAATTGATCATTAGAAAACCCTTTTGCAATTATGTTAGCACAGCTGAAAACTGTTGTTCTGATTAAAGCAATAAAACTGGCCGTCTTGAGACTAGTTGAGTATCTGGAGCATCAGTAATTGTGCTAACATAATTGCAAAAGGGTTTTCTAATGATCAATTAGCCTTTTAAAATGATAAACTTGGATTAGCAATGTTACGAACCCCGTGGCTTTAAACGTCTAGGGTGGATGGACAAGAGACCCGTAACATAATTCATGCAAATTAGAATCGTGATATGGAACAGTGAGAACAAAAACTACACGACAACCATAAACTACCGTCAAACATAAAAGGTTTATTTTTTAACACACGGTAAAGGTTTGGGAAAAAGGGCTGAGCAGGATCCAAGAAATGAAACAATAGTTTAAAACAACCCTAAACTGATCTTGCCTGCCTCAAGAACCGCTAAGCTACTGCTAATCATACAAAAATACAGTGGGTGGTCCGCTCAGGTCTAACTAGTGTTTTTAGACAGTTTTCTTCCTACGGGTAATGTACGCCCAGGGGCAACTTGCTTAAATTCCCCTTTTCCCAGAAACACACAACAAAGTTACCAAACAGAGTAACCAGCAACTTAGTGAGTACACAAAACACAGGACACCACAGTATCCATACTCACATACGGAAATAGTCTCTCACAAAGTTACCAAACAGAGTAACCAGCAAATGAGTGAGTACACAAAACACAGGACACCACAGTATCCATACTCACATACGGAAATAGTCTCTAACAACAATCACAACTGACCGGCTTTTAAACAATAGGATGTGTGATTCAAACACCAGAAACAGGTGTTGCAATGCAGAGGAATGTCCACTGATTGATCCACCTCAGCAATCAGCAGACACCCCAACGACCACCAATCAGGAACATACAGGACACCTGTGATTAGGGCAGAAGGAGAGGAAAAACACAAAAAGACACAGTAACACTCCCACCCTTAAAAGAGCAAACCACAATGGTTTGCGACACACGTACCATCACAACACCCAAAATTCAAAGATCAACAGCATCCTGACGGGATAACAAAAAAAACTAGATCTCTAAACACGAGACAAAGCATCTGCCAACACATTTTCTTTCACACACACAACTCTTGTGATAAAAACTGATCCTTAAGGACTTTCATAGGTCCTCTCATGGTGTGTCCAAACACCAGTTCAGCTGGGCTGAACCCTAAGGATTCCTGTACTGTCTCACGGACAGCAAACAAAACTCGAGGAACTCCCTCATCCCAATCCTTCTCAGATTCCAAGCAATATTTACGGAGCATAGACTTCAGTGTCTGATGCCAATGTTCAAGCGCACCCTGAGACTCTGGGTGATATGCACTTGACACACGGTGTGTAACTGACAAGGATTTTAACACTTGTTTGAAAAGTTTAGAAAGGAAATTCGTACCCTGATCAGTTTGTATCACCTTAGGTAACCCAAAAGTTGAGAAGAATTTGCTCAACGCTTTACTCACCACCGGAGCAGTAATCCTTCGCAGAGGAATGGCCTCTGTGTACCTGGTGGCCACACACATAATCGTCAACATAAACTGGTTACCAGATTTTGTCTTTGGTAATGGTCCAACACAATCAACCATCACATGTTCGAATGGTTCACCTATGGCCGGTATGGGACAAAGAGGCGCGGGGGAAATAACCTGGTTCGGTTTCCCAGTTACTTGACAGGTGTGGCAAGTCCGACAGAACTGAGCCACATCTTGTTTTAAACCAGGCCAAAAGAAATGTCACAAAACTCGAAGATAAGAACATAAGTCTTGGTGACTCCCAGATGTCCGGACCACTGGTGATCATGAGCGAGGGATAAAACATTTTGTCGAAAGGCTGTAGGAATCACTATTTGGTAAACAGCATTCCAATCTCCGCCAGCGTCAACATGGGATGTCCATTTACGCATGAGGAGATTACCATCAATGAAGTATGCCATGTTTTTCTTCTTTAGATCCTCCTCTGAGACAACACTAGAAAAACATTTAGCCAGGCTAATGTCAACCTTTTGGTTAGCGATCAGCTGCTCACGAGTGACTGGTAACTGTATTGCCTCAGCAACAAGTTCCACATCCTTCTTCCTTTCTCTGGGCTGTTGGTCAGACTGCACCAGCTTACCAGAGGTAGCACCCAAACTATCCTCTGGGTCACACTCTCTGAATAGAATCGTGTTCGACAAATCTATCACGTCACCCACTTGTCGTGCTTGAGCACGTGTGACAGCACAAGCGGGGAACACATCTGGATAACCCTGTGCCAGCTCCTCGGAGAGAGACTGGTCACTTTTATCCACTACCTCCAATACGGGTATCACCTTTCCTCCGGCAATATCGTTGCCCATTATAAAATGTCACACCTTTTACTGGCAACATAGGACGTACGCCAACTCTGAACAATCCACTGACTAACTCAGAGTGTACGTTCACAAAGTGCAATGGCACGAATCCCATTTCAATTCCTTGTACTAACACACTGGAACCACAATATGTATTATTGGACAAGGGCAACACATCAGATAGTATGAACGACTGCGCCGCACCAGTATCTCTGAGGATTCTAACTGGATGCTGAGACGCTTCGTCATCTGATATGGAAACAAACCCCTCAAAAATGAACGGTTCATAACTGTGATCTGGGACAGGGACTTTCAAACCACATTCACTATGAGGCCTCTGTCTTGATTCCGGCCTTACAACCGTACGAATCAGCCCAACACCCGTTGGCGGCCTGGCGTGCTGAGGCATCACCTGTTTGCGTTTTAGCAGAAAGCAATCATTAACCATATGTCCCACCTTATGACAATAGAAACAGTGACGCACATCTTTTGGGAGTGCTGGACGTACTGCTGGTCGACTAGGACTAAAAGTTAACAACTCTGCGGCCCTGCTCTCCGTACGAGCCGAAAACACGCTCTTATACGTCAACACAAACTCTTCTGCCAATACAGACGCTTCCGACAGTGAGGATACTTTCTGTTCGTTCATATAAACTACAATGCGTTCGGGTAAGCAATTTTTAAACTCTTCTAACAAGATTAACTCCCGTAGAGAGTTAAAATCAGTTACCTTACTAGCACTGTGCCATTTGTCAAACAGATTTCCTTTTTCTCTAGCAAACTCCACATAAGTCTGAGTAGAAGCCTTTTTATGAGACCTAAATCTCTGTCGATATGCCTCAGGAACAAGCTCATAGGCACGAAGAACAGTAGCTTTGACCACGTCATAATTCAAGCTGTCTTCAAGAGGTAGCGCTGACAGAACCTCTTGGGCTTTACCTGTTAATTTACACTGAAGTAACAGGCACCATACCTCTTCGGGCCATTTCAATGCTACTGCTATACATTCAAAAACACTGAAATAGGAATCAACCTCTGACTCCCTAAACACAGGTACCAAGGTGATCTGTCTACTAATATCAAAAGTAGCAGACGACACAGCTGGTGAGGATGGCTCACTAGCAGGCATAGTATGAGCAGAGACTAACCTCGCTGTTTCTGCCTCCAGTTCCATTTTACGCATCTCCAGTTCTTGATCAAGCCTATGCGTCTCCAGTTCTTGATCAAGCCTACGCGTCTCCAGTTCCATCTTACGCGTCTCCTGTTCTGCCACTAGCTTATGCATTTCCAGCTTGTCTTGCCTGATCTGTGACCGCTCTTCCGCCTCCATTTGGAGCCGTGTCGAGCGGACATCCATCCTGGCATCACTGTCAGTCAGTGGGGAGAGTGGGTCAAAACGGGGCAATGTGGCTGGAGCCTTAGCCTCGTCCTCAGACACCGACGGGCTTACAGGAGCAGCAACCACAACCCCTACAGGAGCAGCAGACTCAGGCGGCGGTAACTCAAGCACTCGCTCGTTCAACAATATCTCTAACACTGCTTTCCTCACTTCTGCTTTCACTAAAACCCTTGATATGGGTACAGAAAAGTGGTCAGCCAAAGCCTGTAGATCCACTCTACGGCAATTCTCAAAAACCTCCCACGTAGGGTTTTCCAAAAATGCATCCAACTCAAAAGTAGCCATCCTAAACTAGCAACACGAGCCGACGAATACTGAACACAAAAAAAACTGGTAGTTACAGCTGCCAAGCTCAACACTGAACCAGACACTAACTAATTTGCATGAGTAGCATGGGTATCAATGAGAATGATCCCGGACGAACCCCCACTTTATGTTACGAACCCCGTGGCTTTAAACGTCTAGGGTGGATGGACAAGAGACCCGTAACATAATTCATGCAAATTAGAATCGTGACATGGAACAGTGCGAACAAAAACTACACGACAACCATAAACTACCGTCAAACATAAAAGGTTTATTTTTGAACACACGGTAAAGGTTTGGGAAAAAGGGCTGAGCAGGACCCAAGAAATGAAACAATAGTGTAAAACACGCCTAAACTGATCTTGCCTGCCTCAAGAACCGCTAAGCTACTGCTAATCATACAAAAATACAGTGGGTGGTCCGCTCAGGTCTAACTAGTGTTTTTAGACAGTTTTCTTCCT
Organism: Coregonus clupeaformis; assembly: GCF_020615455.1. Lineage (NCBI taxonomy): Eukaryota > Metazoa > Chordata > Actinopteri > Salmoniformes > Salmonidae > Coregonus > Coregonus clupeaformis. The sequence goes on along the minus strand of NC_059220.1, from coordinate 17,023,867 downwards.
ACGGGTAATGTACGCCCAGGGGCAACTTGCTTAAATTCCCCTTTTCCCAGAAACACACAACAAAGTTACCAAACTGAGTAACCAGCAAATTAGTGAGTACACAAAACACAGGACACCACAGTATCCATACTCACATACGGAAATAGTCTCTCACAAAGTTACCAAACAGAGTAACCAGCAAATGAGTGCGCACACAAAACACCACAGTATCCATACTCACATACGGAAATAGTCTCTCACAAAGTTACCAAACAGAGTAACCAGCAAATGAGTGCGCACACAAAACACAGGACACCACAGTATCCATACTCACATACGGAAATAGTCTCTAACAACAATCACAACCGACCGGCTTTTAAACAATAGGATGTGTGATTGAAAAACCAGAAACAGGTGGTGCAATGCAGAGGAATGTCCACTGATTGGTCCACCTCAGCAATCAGCAGACACCCCAATGACCACCAATCAGGAACATACAGGACACCTGTGATTAGGGCAGAAGGAGAGGAAATACACAAAAAGACACAGGATACTTGTATCCGTAACAAGCAAACACAACGTGCCATTGGAACACAGGACTGATGGTTACTGATAATGGGCCTCTGTACGCCTATGTAGATTTTCCATTAAAAATGAGCCTTTTCCAGCTACAATAGCCATTTACAACATTAACAATGTCTACACTGTATTTCTGATCAATTTGATTTTATTTTAATGGACAAGAAAATTGCTTTTCTTTCGAAAACAAGGACATTTCTAAGTGACCCCAAACTTATGAACGGTAGTGTACATATTACCCCAATTACCTCAACTAACCGGTGCCCCCGCACATTGACTCGGTACCGGTACCCCCTGTATATAGCCTTGCTATTGTTATTTTTATTGCTGCTCTTTAATTATTTGTTACTTTTATTTCGTATTATTTAATATAGTAAAAAAACAATTTGGGGGGGTATGGTTAAGGGCTTGTAAGTAAGCATTTCACTGTTGTATTCGGCGCATGTGACAAATAACATTTGACTTGATTTGAAAACAAAGTCAGTAGATGTTATATTGAGTTGGTGAGCTTTTATGCGGTGCTGAAAGATGGTTACGATGAGGTGAGATGTTTCCAATAACTGTATTTTCCCAGCGGCAGGGATTACACTAAATCTTTGACCAATGTCTGAATCTCAAATTACAAATCTGGACCTGGTCGTTGGGGATTTCAACTAATCTCTGGCATTTCAATATAATCCCATTGAATAATGCCTGTTTGTGTATATCTGTAAATCACAACTTTTACCTAAATCATTATGACGATTAAATTAGTCCTGGACCAATGTTTGAGGCATAGAAGAAATGACAATATATAAAACCATTTATATACAAAACATAATTGGCAGAAGAATATAGGTCAACAACTGATTCTTAAGGTTATACACGTCTGGGCATGTGTTGTCACTGCTAGTTGGATCTTCTTACTTATTTTCCAGATAAACAGTGAAATTCACCATTCATGTTCCCTTGTCTAGAAAGTCTTCTTTGATATTATATAAAAGCAACCTTTTCTGTTCTCTTTTTCTTTTCTTTTTTTTAGGGGGTAGATCAGCTTTAATATTTCAGATAGATTGTAACTTCCATCAATGTAATTGTCTGCATCACTTCCAATCCCCCAAATGTTTTTTTTCTCGCAAATATACACACACACACACACACATATATATATATATATATATATATATATATATATATACACAGTGGGGGAAAAAAGTATTTAGTCAGCCACCAATTGTGCAAGTTCTCCCACTTAAAAATATGAGAGAGAGAGGCCTGTAATTTTCATCATAGGTACACGTCAACTATGACAGACAAATTGAGAAAAGAAAATCCAGAAAATCACATTGTAGGATTTTTTATGAATTTATTTGCAAATTATGGTGGAAAATAAGTATTTGGTCACCTACAAACAAGCAAGATTTCTGGCTCTCACAGACCTGTAACTTCTTCTTTAAGAGGCTCCTCTGTCCTCCACTCGTTACCTGTATTAATGGCACCTGTTTGAACTTGTTATCAGTATAAAAGACACCTGCCCACAACCTCAAACAGTCACACTCCAAACTCCACTATGGCCAAGACCAAAGAGCTGTCAAAGGACACCAGAAACAAAATTGTAGACCTGCACCAGGCTGGGAAGACTGAATCTGCAATAGGTAAGCAGCTTGGTTTGAAGAAATCAACTGTGGGAGCAATTATTAGGAAATGGAAGACATACAAGACCACTGATAATCTCCCTCGATCTGGGGCTCCACGCAAGATCTCACCCCGTGGGGTCAAAATGATCACAAGAACGGTGAGCAAAAATCCCAGAACCACACGGGGGGGACCTAGTGAATGACCTGCAGAGAGCTGGGACCAAAGTAACAAAGCCTACCATCAGTAACACACTACGCCGCCAGGGACTCAAATCCTGCAGTGCCAGACGTGTCCCCCTGCTTAAGCCAGTACATGTCCAGGCCCGTCTGAAGTTTGCTAGAGTGCATTTGGATGATCCAGAAGAGGATTGGGAGAATGTCATATGGTCAGATGAAACCAAAATATAACTTTTTGGTAAAAACTCAACTCGTTGTATTTGGAGGACAAAGAATGCTGAGTTGCATCCAAAGAACACCATACCTACTGTGAAGCATGGGGGTGGAAACATCATGCTTTGGGGCTGTTTTTCTGCAAAGGGACCAGGACGACTGATCCGTGTAAAGGAAAGAATGAATGGGGCCATGTATCGTGAGATTTTGAGTGAAATCCTCCTTCCATCAGCAAGGGCATTGAAGATGAAACGTGGCTGGGTCTTTCAGCATGACAATGATCCCAAACACACCACCCGGGCAACGAAGGAGTGGCTTCGTAAGAAGCATTTCAAGGTCCTGGAGTGGCCTAGCCAGTCTTCAGATCTCAACCCCATAGAAAATCTTTGGAGGGAGTTGAAAGTCTGTGTTGCCCTGCGACAGCCCCAAAACATCACTGCTCTAGAGGAGATATGCATGGAGGAATGGGCCAAAATACCAGCAACAGTGTCATTGCCAACAAAGGGTATATAACAAAGTATTGAGAAACTTTTGTTATTGACCAAATACTTATTTTCCACCATATTTTGCAAATAAATTCATTAAAAATCCTACAATGTGATTTTCAGGATTTTTTTCCCTCATTTTTTCTGTCATAGTTGACGTGTACCTATGATGAAAATTACAGGCCTCTCTCATCTTTTTAAGTGGGAGAACTTGCACAATTGGTGGCTGACTAAATACTTTTTTTCCCCACTGTAGATATGCCGATTGTCAGGAATAGCTGAATGTGGATGTGGTGCAGGAATCAGGCGCAGGACACAGAAGCTTCATCCAACATACTTTAGTAGACGATCAAGCAAAATACAAACGGGCCTCAAAAGAGCCCGGAGGCGAGCGATTACGCACACCGTGCGTAAACACCGAAAATACAAATAAGTGCGCACACAAGTGCGAAACTCTCCAAAACAATGGAGCAAAACAATACGGCACCTGCTGACAGGCGGAAAATTACACACAACACACGACTAACAAAACGAGAACTTATAGGACACATAATTAACACTAAACGGGAACAGGTGTACAACTAAGACAAAACCAAACAAACATCGATAACATACAACGGTGGCAGCTAGTACTCCGGGGACGACGACCGCCGAAGCCTGCCCGAACAAGGAGGAGGAGCAGCCTCGGCCGAAACCGTGACAGTACCCCCCCCTTGACGCGCGGCTCCAGCCGTGCGCCGACCCCGGCCTCGGGGACGACCAGGAGGACGCGGAGCAGGGCGCGTGGATTGACCACAGTGGAACTCAGTCAGGAGAGACGGGTCCAAGATGTCCCTCCTCGGCACCCAGCACCGTTCCTCCGGGCCGTACCCCTCCCACTCCACGAGATATTGGAGACCCCCCATCCGACGTCTCGAATCCAAGATGGACCGAACTGTGTACGCCGGAGCCCCCTCGATGTCCAATGGGGGCGGAGGAGTCTCTCCTATCTCACAGTCCTGGAGTGGACCAGCTACCACCGGCCTGAGAAGAGACACATGGAACGAGGGGTTAACATGATAATCAATAGGCAGTTGTAACCTGTAACACACCTCGTTCAATCTCCTCAGGACTTTAAAAGGCCCCACAAACCGCCGACCCAGCTTCCGGCAGGGCAGGCGGAGAGGTAGGTTTCTGGTCGAGAGCCAGACTCGATCTCCAGGTGCGTACACCGGCCCCTCACTGCGGTGGAGATCGGCGCTCGCCTTTTGTCGACGGATGGCCCGCTGCAGATGGACATGTGCAGCGTTCCACGTCTCCTCCGAGTGCCGCACCCACTCATCCACCGCAGGGGCCTCGATCTGGCTCTGATGCCATGGTGCCAGAACCGGCTGGTACCCTAACACACATTGGAAAGGGGTTAGGTTGGTGGAGGAGTGGCGGAGAGAGTTCTGTGCCATCTCTGCCCAGGGAAAATACCTCGCCCACTCCTCCGGCCGGCCCTGGCAATACGACCTCAGAAACCTACCCACATCCTGGTTCACTCGTTCTACCTGCCCATTGCTCTCCAGGTGGTACCCCGAGGTAAGGCTCACCGAGACCCCCAAGCGCTCCATGAACGCTCTCCAGACTCGGGAGGTGAACTGGGGACCTCGATCAGACACTATATCCTCGGGTACCCCGTAATGCCGGAAGACGTGGGTGAATAGTGCCTCAGCGGTCTGTAGGGCAGTAGGAAGACCCGCATTGGGAGGAGACGACAGGCCTTAGAGAACCGATCCACAACGACCAGTATGGTGGTACTCCCCTGAGAGGGGGGAAGGTCTGTAACAAAATCCACCGAGAGGTGAGACCAGGGTCGTTGTGGAACGGGCAGGGGTTGTAACTTCCCCCTGGGCAGGTGTCTGGGCGCCTTACACTGGGCGCCCACCGAGCAGGAGGAGACATAAACCCTCACATCCCTGGCTAACGTTGGCCACCAGTACTTAGCGCTAAGGCAGTGCACTGTCCGGCCAATACCTGGATGTCCAGAGGAGGGTGACGTGTGAGCCCAATATATAAGTCGATCCCGAACCTCGAGCGGAACGTACGTCCGACCCACAGGACACTGTGGAGGGCTAGGGTCGGTACGCTTCGCCCGCTCGATTTCAGCATCGACCTCCCACACCACCGGTGCCACCAGACAAGATTCCGGTAGTATGGGAGTGGGCTCAACGGACCTCTCCTCTGTGTCATACCGCCGGGACAGGGCGTCTGCCTTACCGTTCTGGGACCCAGGGATGTACGTGATTTTAAATACGAACCGGGCTAGAAACATGTTCCACCGAGCCTGGCGAGGGTTCAGTCTCCTAGCTGCCCGGATGTACTTCAGGTTACGGTGGTCAGTCAAAATGAGGAAAGGGTGTTGAGCCCCCTCAAGCCAATGCCTCCACACCTTTAGGGCCTGTACCACGGCTAACAGCTCCCTGTCCCCTACGTCATAATTTCGCTCCGCCGGGCTGAGCTTCTTGGAGTAAAAAGCACAGGGGCGGAGTTTAGGGTGGCGTGCCGGACCGTTGCGATAGCACGGCCCCTATACCGGCCTCAGACGCGTCCACCTCTACCTGAAATGGTAAAGCGGGATCCGGATGCGCCAGCACCGGAGCCGAGTAAACAGGCCCTTCAGTCTCCCAAACGCCCTGTCCGCCTCAGCTGACCACTGCAAGCGCACCGGACCCCCCTTCAGAAGAGACGTTATGGGAGCTGCCACCTGTCCAAAACCCCGGATAAACCTCCGGTAGTAATTCGCAAAACCCAAGAACTGCTGCACCTCTTTAACCGTGGTTGGGGCTTTCCAATTACGCACGGCTGACACACGGTCAACCTCCATCTTCACCCCTGACGCGGACAACTGATAACCCAAAAAGGAGATAGACTCCTGGAAAAACAGACATTTCTCTGCCTTGACATACAGGTCGTGCTCCAGCAGCCTCCTCAACACTCGGCGCACCAGCGCTACATGCTCAGCTCGGGTAGACGAGTACACTAGAATGTCGTCTATGTACACGACCACACCTTGCCCCTGCATGTCCCGGAAGATCTCATCCACAAAGGATTGGAAGACTGAAGGAGCATTCATCAACCCGTATGGCATGACGAGATACTCGTAATGACCCGAGGTGGTACTAAATGCTGTCTTCCATTCATCACCCTCCCTAATGCGCACCAAGTTGTAGGCGCTCCTGAGATCCAGTTTTGTGAAGAAACGCGCTCCGTGTAATGATTCCGTCATAGTCGCAATCAGAGGGAGTGGATAACTGTATTTCACAGTGATCTGATTGAGACTACGGTAATCAATACACGGGCGCAATCCTCCATCCTTTTTCTTCACAAAAAAGAAGCTCGAGGACGCAGGGGAAGTGGAGGGCCGTATGTATCCTTGTCTCAGAGACTCGGCTATGTATGTCTCCATAGCCCCCTTCTCCTCTTGAGACAGAGGATACACATGGCTCCGCGGAAGCGCTGCTCCTGCTTGGAGGTCTATCGCACAATCCCCCTGTCTATGAGGTGGCAATCGCGTCGCCCTCGCCTTGCTAAACACGAGTGCTACCTCCTCATACTCAGGGGGAATGTGCATTAAGGGCACTTGGTTCGGACTCTCCACTGAGGTCGCCCCCACGGAAACACCCAGACATCGCCCCACACACTGGGCAGACCACTCCTTAAGAGCCCTCTGTTGCCACGAAATAGAGGGGTTATGGGTAATCAACCAGGGAAGCCCCAGCACTACTGGATACGCAGGAGAGTCGATCAGATATAACTGAATAGTTTCCTCATGACCCCCCTGCATACTCATCCTAAGTGGCGCTGTGACCTCCCTAATCAACCCCGATCCCAACGGGCGGCTATCTAGTGCATGTACAGGGAAGGGAGCATTGACAGGAAGGAGGGGAATCCCTAACTTAACACAAAAATTCCGATCAACAAAATTCCCAGCTGCGCCTGAATCTACTAGCGCCTTATGCTGGGAATGAGGTGCAACCTGTGGAAAACTGACAGGTATACATAGGTGCACAACAGAGAGCTCTGGGTAAGTGGGGCACCTACTCACCTGGAAGGACTCCCCAGTGCGTGGCCTGCTGTCTCGTCCTCCTGGAGACCCTCCCCAGCACCTAGCCGCAGTGTGCCCTCCACGGCCACAGTTGGTGCAGGGGACGGCCCCCCTCGGGCTCCCTCTCCTCCTCTCTCTAGCGCCAGCACCTCCGAGCTCCATAGGGCTCGGCTCGGAGGTGCTGGAGGATGGAATGGACGGCCCCCACTCGGGACGTCCGCGGGTGACCAGCAGGGTGTCGAGACGGATGGACATGTCCACCAACTGGTCGAACGAGAGATTGGTGTCCCTGCAGGCCAGCTCTCGGCGGACGTCCTCCCGCAGACTGCATCGATAGTGGTCGATGAGGGCCCGCTCATTCCACCCTGCATCCGCCGCTAGAGTCCGGAATTCCAAGGCGAACTCCTGGGTGCTCCTCTTCCCCTGTCGGAGGTAGAATAGACGCTCCCCCGCCGCTTTCCCCTCAGGTGGATGGTCGAACACGGCCCGGAAGCGGTGGGAGAACTCCACGTAGGTGATAGTGGCGGCGTCTATCCCCCTCCATTCGGCGTTGGCCCACTCCAACGCTTTGCCGGTGAGACAGGAGATGAGGGCGGAAACGCTCTCGTGTCCCGAGGGCGCCGGGTGTACGGTGGCCAGGTAGAGTTCCACCTGCAGGGGGAACCCCTGACACCCGGCAGCGGTGCCATCATACACCCTCGGGAGCGAGAGCCAAATCCCACTGGGTTCCGGAGCTTGGATGGGCGGACTGGCCGATGGGGGTGGTGCGCTAGGTGGAGGTGTGGGTACCCCTCTGTTCTCCCATCTGTGCAGAGTGTTTATTACGTCCTGCAGGGCGGTCCCGATCTGATTGATCCTGTCATCCTGCCCGCGGACGCGCTCCTCCCACAACTCGGGCGTTGCTGCTGCTCCTCCTGATTCCATCGGTGGTGTGTAATTCTGTCAGGAATAGCTGAATGTGGATGTGGTGCAAGAATCAGGCGCAGGACACAGAAGCTTCGTCCAACACACTTTAGTAGACGATCAAGCAAAATACAAACGGGCCTCAAAAGAGCCCGGAGGCGAGCGATTACGCACACCATGTGTAAACACCGAAAATACAAATAAGTGCGCACACAAGTGCGAAACACTCCAAAACTATGGAGCAAAACAATACGGCACATGCTGACAGGCGGACAATTACACACAACACACGACTAACAAAACGAGAACTTATAGGACACATAATTAACACTAAACGGGAACAGAACGGAAACGTTCTCGCTCTGTGGTCCTCTGTAGCTCAGCTGGTAGAGCACGGCGCTTGTAACGCCAAGGTAGTGGGTTCGATCCCCGGGACCACCCATACACAAAAAAAATGTATGCACGCATGACTGTAAGTCGCTTTGGATAAAAGCGTCTGCTAAATGGCATATTATTATTATTTATTATTATAACAGGTGTACAACTAAGACAAAACCAAACAAACATCGATAACATACAACGGTGGCAGCTAGTACTCCGGGGACGACGACCGCCGAAGCCTGCCCGAACAAGGAGGAGGAGCAGCCTCGGCCGAAACCGTGACACCGATAGTGGACAACCTTGTTTAACTCCTCTTGACAGTTAAAAACTTTCTGAGAAATAGCCATTATTTACTATTTTACACCTAGGGTTAATATACATGATTTTAACCCAATTTATACGTTTCCTAAGTTGAACGCACCAATTTGTAAGTCGCTCTGGATAAGAGCGTCTGCTAAATGACTTAAATGTAAAAATGTAAAAAATAAGAGATTGTCCAAAATTGAAATGCTCCAGGCATTTATATATAAACCCCAGTCGTACTTTATCAAATGCCTTTTCGAAGTCTGCTATGAATAGTAGGCCTGGTTTCCCAGATTTTTCATAGTGTTTTATTGTTTCCAGTACTTGTGTTATATTATCTCCAATGTATCGCCCATGTAAAAAACGTGTCTGATTAGAATGAATAATGTCCGACAATACCTTTTTAATTCCATGCGCTATACATTTTGCTAGAATTTTTGCATCACAACACTGAAGTGTAAGGGGCCTCCAATTTTTTTAATGGACTGGATCTTTATATTTTCCACTTGTATCCTGTTTCAGTAATAATGAAATCAGACCTTCTTCTTGAGTGTCTGATAATCTACCATTTACATAGGAGTGGTTTAAACATGCTAATAACGGTCCTCTAAGTATATCCAAAAAGGTTTGGTATACCTCGACTGGTATGCCATCCAACCCTGGAGTTTTCCCGGACTTAAAGTCTTTAATTTCATCCAGAAGTTCCTACTCTGTAATTTCACCTTCACATGAGTCTTTCTGTATGGCTGTTAATTTAACATTATCAATAGAAAAAAAATCTCTACAATTTTCTTCAGTTATTGGAGATGGAGGCGACTGAAACGAAAACATATGCTTAAAGTACTTTGTTTCCTCCTTCAAAATATCATTTGGTGAATCATGGTTGACTCCGTCATTTGTAACCAGTTTCAATAAATTATTTTTGAAAGCATTCCTATGTTGAAGATAAAAAAATAATTTTGTGCATTTTTCCCCATATTCCATTCAGTTTGCTTTATTTTTATAATATATTACACTTGATCTTTCTTGAATAAGATTCTCCATTTCTTTTAGTTTTTCCTCTAATTTATTCTGAGCCTCTATGTTACAGTTTTTATTGTTATCTATCTGTTCTGTTAGACCTTCTATTTCCTTTGTTAGTGTATACTCTTTTGACCTAAATTGCTTTTGTTTTCGAGATGAGTACTGAACTGCATGGCCTCTAAAGGCACATTTAACCCTCCCGTTGTCCTAGGGTCAAAATGACCCGCCACTGTGTTGAACCAACTTTATTCAATTTTTTTATTTTTGGGATCATTTGTGAGAAGGAGGCAGTGAGACTTTAAAGAAAGTATCACTGCCTCCTTCTCACAAATGATCCAAAAAATATAAAAATTTGGGGGATTTGCTGTACCTATGTTATGTCTGAAAAAATCCTCTGTTCTCGCTCTCTCTCTCTCTCTCCCTCTCCCTCTCCCTCTCCCTCTCCCTCTCCCTCTCCCTCTCTCCCAATCTCTGACTCATTGGACTTGTATCTCTTATGTTCGCTCTTCTACTCTCTCTTACAGCAACAACAGCAACAACAACAGTTAGTCAAGCATTTAGTCTCTCTCTCTCTCTCTCTCTCTCTCTCTCTCTCTCTCTCTCTCTCTCTCTCTCTCTCTCTCTCTCTCTCTCTCTCTCTCTCTCTCTCTCTCTCTCTCTCTCTCTCTCTCTCTCTCTCTCTCTCTCTCTCTCTCTCTCTCTCTCTCTCTCTCTCTCTCTCTCTCTCTCCTCTCTCTCTCTCTCTCTCTAATAATAAAGGAGTCAGTTAAGAACAGACTCAGCCCTCCTTCTCTGCCAGCGCTGAGCTGAGCTCTCCCATGACTAGATTGAATGGTCTCTTATGACAGAGACAGTCATTAATGGTAGTAAAAATCTCTTCCCCTTATTTATTTTAGTGAATTTGCTCATGTGTGTGTTTTTCAATTTTGTGATCCAATGCCCAGATAATATAAATCACCACTAGTAATCATGCATAAGTTATGTTTGAAAATAACAGTCAACCAGTGGTGTGGCCGTGGTGCAATTGAAAAAGCAACTATCTATGCATATATTAACATTGTGTATGAAATATGTTTTTGTATTCTGCAACTTTGTTATACTACCTACAATATAATGTATGTCTGCAGTTATATCCCATCTCTCTCTCTCTCTCTCTCTCTCTCTCTCTCTCTCTCTCCTCTCTCTCCCTAACCCTCTCTCCCACTCTCTTACTCAGTGGACTTGTATCTCTTACGTATATGATTGCTCTACTCCTCCCTCTTACAGCAACAACAATAACACTGTAAATGGATCCTACCTGTATAGCTTTTTTTTCCCTGTCTCGTTTTTGTGGGATTTATTGTTGTTTGTTTGGAAACAAAAGCATTGGAGGATGCTAGAGAGGTGGTGGAAGTGCTGCTGCTGGCCCTTTGGAGCTCCAGGTCTGTTTGGAGGAGAGAGAGAAAAGGAAAAGGGAGAAAGAGATACTTTCAAAGGGAAGCAGGCCAGCATCAGATTGGCTCCTCTGAGCTTTAATAAAAGGGCTCAGTTAACTTTCACTCATTACGAGTATTGACTTTGGCCTACAGTCATGAACAGATAAGATGGTGTAAGCCCTTGTCCAAAGTGATTACTCAGAATTACAAATCACTCTGCATGTAACCCAATCCAGCCAGGCTGGCGGGCACCCCAACTCACAGAGAATACACAAACACATGCACACAAGCTCGCTCACACATTTACATTTTAGTCATTAGTCGGCTTGGGGATTAGAACCAGCGACCTTTCGGTTACTGGCACAACGCTCTTAACCACTAAGCTACCTGCCACACACACACACACACACACACACACACACACACACACACACACACACACACACACACACACACACACACACACACACACACACACACACACACACACACACACACACACACACACACACACACACACACACACACACACACACACACACACACACACACACACACACACACACACACTCTTGTTTAACTAACCTTCTGGGGACACACAATTTATAACCATTCAAAATCCTATTGTCCCTAACCATAACCCTATAGCATTTGACCTAGTGGGGACAAAATAAAATCCCCATTTGGTCATAATTTTGTTCGTTTACTGTTCTTGTGGGGACTTCTGGTAAACACGTCTACTACTCTCCCCCCTTTACAAAAAACGGACTCAAATCCAGGGCTGGGACACTGTGTGGAGATGGATATGCTACAGCATGCATGGACATGAGGGCTGTGCTCACCTGTTGACATAGAAATTGACATATACACAAACAAGCACAGAGGGAGCCCTGGAGAAAGGGAGCACATTCATTCCTTAATGATTGCATACAGACATGCATGCATGAACACACACACACACATATATACACACACACGCACACACACACACACACACACACACACACACACACACACTGAGACAGTGTGGGTGTAATATCTGCTCTCTGACAGTTGAGTTTTAATTGGGCAGGGTGGTGTGTGTAGCGCGTGTGGGACCCTGTCACATGGCTGGCAGTTTGAGGGGTGGAGGGACAGGCCACGCTGTGGGGGCTGTCAAACGGGCCTGTGCTCTCCACAGGAACCCCCTCAGTAGGTGTCCCAGCTCATTTAGGAGCCCACAGACAAAGCTCCAATTAAGAGAGGCTTTTAACAATCAAACAGAGTTCCTTAGGGCCCACAGACACTCCACAGGGCACTAACACACACACACTGTAGATGAGAGGGGTAAAAATATAATGGTCACGTTTAGGTCGAAAGGCATAATTAATGCATACTTATTTCTCTCTTTAGAATGATTTCAGTCTATTTCTTACACTACAAATGTAAATTAATTTTGTATTGGCAACAATAATACAGTACTACAGCCTTGTAGAAAAAAAGAAAATTCACTTCAGTTCCTTCAAATCAGCATATTCTTTGCAATAATGGCAACCCAAAATGCTTAGAGACAGAAGATCAAATTGAATAAATTCAAAGTATCACAACAGAAGGGCCAAATCATGCATCTGCCTGTGTTTGTCTGGCTGGCGTCTCGCGGAAGCCTCAATGACTGATATTCCCCCACCAAACTGATGAACCTTGCATTTTTAAGAGCAGAGCAGTGTCTTTAATGTATATCTCTGGCACTCCCCTCCTCTCGCCCATCTTACGTCCATATGCCAGTTCCATATGGCCCACCATCCTCTGCTGACAAGCCCATGGCTAGGGCCCATCCATCATTCCAGGACCTCACTTGTTATCAGCTCAGCTCTAGGATGCATGCAGGGGACTGGAGGCTGGGGAGTAAGGAGAGGCTGATGCAGGCTCCAGCTCCAACCCCAGTGGTGCAGGGAACAGGGAACAGGGTGCAGGGAGACCATATGCAAGTTGTCCTGGAGGGGGAGGTAAAGGCATGCAATCCAACAAGCTCACCCAGAAAAGCAACACCACACCATGTTGTGAAGGAGCATGCACATGCTTATACACCCATACAGTCATACAGTCAGATTCAGATACAGTCATTGAGTCATACAGTCAGATACAGTCATACATTCATACAGTCATACACCCATACAGCCATACCGTCAGATACAGTCATAGATTCAATACAGTCACAGTCAGATACAGTCATACAGTCATCCACTAATTTGAAGGGGTGTCCACATACTTTTGTATATATAGTGTGCATTCAGATACAGTCATATGCACAGGCACAAGTGTGGTCATATAATTAGCCAATAAAATAATGCAGTGAATTTGTATGGATCCCAAAAAGCAGGAAATACGTTTTAGTCTGTAGGATCAGCCTGGTCTCATAGACTAGACATAACATAGTAAACGTAAATCCGGGACTCTCAAAGTAGCATGATATGTTACATTTGATATGGTTACATAAGACAGATGGTTACTTAAGGCAAAAATAAAAGTAGGGTGGTTGGCCAGGGTGGATGGGTAGACATATAACGCGAATGTCTAGTAACCCAAAGGTTGCGAGTTTGAATCTCATCACGGACAAATTTAGCATTTTAGCTAATTAGCAACTTTTCAATTACTTACTACGTTTTAGCTACTTTGCTATTATTTAACATGCTAGCTAACCCACCCCCCTAACCCAACCTTAACCCTTCTAACTAACCCTTCCCCTAATCCTAACCTTAACCCTTTTAGCTTACCCTTCCCCTAGCCCTAACCTTAACTCTTTAACCTAACTCCTAAACTTAACACTAACCTTAACCCTAACTCCTAACCCCTAGCCTAGCTAACATTACCCACCTAGCTAGAATTCGTAACATATCATACATTTTAGCAAATTTTTAACATATTATACAAATTGTAATTCGTAACATATCATACAAAATGGGTGATGGACATCCATCAACTAATATATACCATACGAAACGTAACATATCAGACCAGGTTGGTAGGATGGTAAGAATAACTTTGTGAATAAAGTACACGTAAATTAATAATACCTTGCAATATATAATTGTTCAAAACTTATGCTCCACTTCAAATGTAGTGTATATGGTATATGGTAGACAATAATATATATGTTTCCATATGTTCTAAAGGGTGGCTTATATTGAAAAAAGAAAAAGAACAGCTTTGGATGATGATAAAATCTGAAACAATACAATGAATTTACAGCATTGCTAAGATTTTGGGTGCGATACAATCTCCCTATTTGAAAAATAAAAATGTCCTTACTCAAGACAGGATGCTGTCTGAATTTATTATGTTTATTATTGCTCATAAAAACATTTCCATGGCCTTACATGGTCTGTGCTCATGCTGTGTTACCAGTCAAATAGTTTTACTATTTCAAAACTGATGAGTGTCACGAGCTGATGTGGATGTGGTGTTGGAGTCAGGCGCAGGACACAGAAGCTTAGTCAAACCGACTTTACTTGTCAAACACGACAATACAAAATAACGGGCCTCAAAACAACGGAGGCGAGCGATTACGCATACAGTGCGTCAATACACTAAATACAAGAGAGCAATAACAAATCACCAACGGACAGGCGGACAACAACACACAACTGCAAACAAAACCAAAGGAAACTTATAGGTTACATAATCAATACATAATACGAAACAGGTGCACCAACAAGACAAAACCAAACAAACATAGAGAACATCAAGCGGTAGCAGCTAGTACTCCGGGGACGACGAACGCCGAAGCCTGCCCGAACAAGGAGGAGGAGCAGTCTCGGCGGAATTCGTGACAGTACCCCCCCCTTGACGCGCGGCACCAGCCGTGCGCCGACCCCGGTCTCGGGGACGGCCAGGAGGACGTGGAACAGGGCGCGTAGGATGACTACGGTGGAACTCAGTCAGGAGGGATGGATCTAAAATGTCCCTCCTAGGCACCCAGCACCGTTCCTCCGGACCGTACCCCTCCCACTCCACGAGATATTGTAGACCCCCCATCCGACGTCTCGAATCCACGATGGACCGGACTGAGTACGCCGGAGCCCCCTCGATGTCCAGTGGGGGCGGAGGGGTCTCTCTTATCTCACTCTCCTGGAGTGGACCAGCTACCACCGGCCTGAGGAGAGACACATGGAACGAGGGGTTAATGTGATAGTCATTAGGCAGTTGCAACTTGTAACACACCTCGTTCAATCTTCTCAGGACTTTAAATGGCCCCACAAACCGCCGGCCAAGCTTCCGGCAGGGCAGGCGAAGGGGCAGGTTTCGAGTCGAGAGCCAGACTCGATCTCCAGGGGCGTATACTGGACCCTCACTGCGGTGGAGATCGGCGCTCGCCTTCTGCCTGCGGATGGCCCGCTGCAGATGCACGTGTGCAGCGTTCCACGTCTCCTCTGAGCGCCGAAACCACTCATCCACTGCAGGAGCCTCGATCTGGCTCTGATGCCATGGTGCCAGAACCGGCTGATACCCTAACACGCACTGAAAAGGGGTCAGGTTAGTAGAGGAGTGGCGAAGAGAGTTCTGAGCCATCTCTGCCCAGGGGATATACCCCGACCACTCCTCCGGCCGGCCCTGGCAATAGGATCTAAGAAACCTACCCACATCCTGGTTCACTCTCTCCACCTGTCCGTTACTCTCAGGGTGGTAACCCGAGGTAAGGCTAACCGAGACCCCCAAGCGTTCCATGAACGCCCTCCAGACTCTAGAGGTGAATTGGGGACCCCGATCAGACACTATATCCTCGGGAACCCCGTAGTGCCGGAAGACGTGGGTGAACAAAGCCTCAGCGGTCTGTAGGGCAGTAGGGAGACCCGGCGTTGGAATGAGACGACAGGCCTTAGAGAACCGATCCACAACGACCAGAATAGTGGTATTCCCCTGAGAGGGGGGAAGGTCCGTGACAAAGTCCACCGAGAGGTGAGACCACGGCCGTTGTGGAACGGGCAGGGGTTGTAACTTCCCCCTGGGCAGGTGACTAGGCGCCTTACACTGAGCGCACACCGAGCAGGAGGAGACATAAACCCTCACGTCCCTAGCCAAAGTTGGCCACCAGTACTTAACACTAAGGCAGTGCACTGTCCGGCCAATACCTGGATGTCCAGAGGAGGGTGACGTATGAGCCCAATAAATGAGACGATCACGGACCTCGAGCGGCACGTACGTCCGACCCACTGGACACTCTGGGGGAGTAGGGTCGGTGCGTAACGCCTGCTCAATTTCCGCATCGACCTCCCATACCACCGGTGCCACCAGACAAGACTCCGGCAGTATGGGAGTGGGCTCAATGGACCTCTCCTCTGTGTCATACCGCCGGGACAGGGCGTCTGCCTTACCGTTCTGGGACCCTGAGATGTAAGTGATCTTAAAAACGAACCGGGTCAGAAATATGTTCCACCTAGCCTGACGAGGGTTCAATCTCCTAGCTGCCCGGATGTACTCCAGGTTACGATGGTCAGTCAGAATGAGAAAAGGGTGTTGAGCCCCCTCAAGCCAATGCCTCCACACCTTTAGGGCTTGAACCACGGCTAACAGCTCCCTGTCCCCTACGTCATAATTACGTTCCGCCGGGCTGAGCTTTTTAGAATAAAAAGCGCAGGGACGGAGCTTAGGAGGCGTGCCGGAGCGTTGCGACAGTACTGCCCCAATACCGGCCTCTGACGCGTCCACCTCTACCTGAACGCTAAAGCGGGGTCCGGGTGCGCCAGCACCGAGCCGAAGTGAACAGGTCCTTCAGTTTACAAATGCCCTGTCCGCTTCAGCCGACCACTGCAAACGCACCGGGCCCCCCTTCAGCAGGGAAGTAATGGGAGCTGCCACCTGTCCAAAACCCCGGATAAACCTCCGGTAGTAATTGGCAAAACCCAAAAACTGCTGCACCTCTTTAACAGTGGTTGGGGTTTGCCAGTTACGCACGGCTGACACACGGTCAATCTCCATCTTCACCCCTGACGCGGACAACCAATGACCCAAGAAGGAGATGGACTCCTGGAAAAACAGACATTTCTCTGCCTTGACATACAAGTCATGCTCCAACAGCCTACCCAACACTCGGCGCACCAGGGCTACATACTAGGATGTCGTCAATGTACACTACCACTCCCTGCCCATGCAGGTCACGGAAGATCTCGTCCACAAATGATTGGAAGACTGAAGGAGCATTCATTAACCCGTATGGCATGACAAGATACTCATAATGACCTGAGGTGGTACTAAATGCCGTCTTCCATTCATCTCCCTCCCTAATGCGCACCAAGTTATAAGCGCTCCTGAGATACAGTTTTGTGAAGAAACGCGCTCCGCGTAATGATTCAGTCATACTCGCAATCAGAGGAAGAGGGTAACTGTATTTCACAGTGATCTGATTGAGACTACGGTAATCAATACACGGGTGCAACCCTCCATCCTTCTTCTTCACAAAAAAGAAACTCGAGGACGCAGGGGAAGTGGAGGGCCGTATGTATCCTTGTCTCAGGGACTCAGCTATGTATGTCTCCATAGCCGCCGTCTCCTCTTGAGACAGAGGATACACATGGCTCCGCGGGGAGTGCCGCACCTGTCTGGAGGTTTATCGCACAATCTCCCTGTCTATGAGGTGGCAATCGCGTCGCCCTCGTCTTGCTGAACACGAGTGCCAAATCCTCATACTCAGGGGGGAATGTGCATTGCGGGCACTTGGTTCGGACTCTCCACCGTGGTCGCCCCAACGGAAACACCTAAACATCGCCCAACACACTGGCCAGACCATTCCTTGAGAGCCCTCTGTTGCCACGAAGTGGTGGGGTCATGGGTGATTAACCAAGGAAGCCCCAGCACCACGGGATACGCAGGAGAGTCAATTAGGTACAACTGAATAATCTCCTCATGACCCCCCTGCGTCTTCATCTTTAGTGGCGCTGTGACCTCCCTAATCAACCCAGATCCCAACGGGCGGCTATCTAGGGCATGGACAGGAAAGGGTGCATCGACGGGCAGGAGGGGAATCCCTAACTTAGAACAAAATTTCAGATCAATAAAATTCCCAGCTGCGCCTGAATCGACTAGCGCCTTATGCTGGGAATGAGATGCAACCTGAGGAAATACCACAGGTATACACAAGTGAACAACAGAGAGCTCTGGGTGAGTGGGGCGCCTACTCACCTGAAATGACTCCCCAGTGCGCGACCTGTTGCCCCGATTCCCTGGAGACCCTCCCCAGCACCTAGCCGCAGTGTGTCCTCCACGGCCACAGCTGGTGCAGGGGACGGCTCCCCTCTGGTTCTCTCTCCTTCTCTCTCTAGCGCCAGCACCCCCGAGCTCCATAGGGCTCGGTTCGGAGGTGCTGGGGGATGAAATGGACGGCCCCAACTCGGGACGTCCGCGGGTGGCCAGCAGGGTATCCAGACGGATGGACATGTCCACTAGCTGGTCGAAGGACAGATTGGTGTCCCTGCAGGCCAGCTCTCGACGAACGTCCTCACGCAGGCTACACCGATAGTGGTCGATGAGGGCCCTCTCATTCCACCCCACATCCGCCGCTAGAGTCCGGAAATCCAGGGCGAACTCCTGTGTGCTCCTCTTCCCCTGTCGGAGGTGGAACAGACACTCCCCCGCCACTTTACCCTCAGGAGGGTGATCGAAAACAGCCCTGAAGCGGCGGGAGAACTCCGCGTAGCTGATGGTGGCGGCGTCTATTCCCCTCCATTCGGCGTTGGCCCACTCCAACGCCTTGCCGGAGAGACAGGAGATGAGGGCGGAAACCCGGCTGCGGTGCCATCATACGCCCTCGGGAGCGAGAGCCGAATTCCACTGGATTCCGGAGCTGGTCTGGTGGGGCTGGCCGATGGTGGTGGTAATGTAGGAGGAGGTGTGGGCACGCCTCCCCTTTCCCATCGGCGCAGGGTGTTCATCACCTCCTGCATGGCGGAGCCGAGTTGCTGGATCCTAGCGTCCTGGCAGCCACCGCTGCTCCTGCTGACTCCATAGTATGGTGTGTTGTTCTGTCACGAGCTGATGTGGATGTGGTGTTGGAGTCAGGCGCAGGACACAGAAGCTTAGTCAAACCGACTTTCCTTGTCAAACACGACAATACAAAATAACGGGCCTCAAAACAACGGAGGCGAGCGATTACGCATACAGTGCGTCAATACACTAAATACAAGAGAGCAATAACAAATCACCAACGGACAGGCGGACAACAACACACAACTGCAAACAAAACCAAAGGAAACTTATAGGTGACATAATCAATACATAATACGAAACAGGTGCACCAACAAGACAAAACCAAACAAACATAGAGAACATCAAGCGGTAGCAGCTAGTACTCCGGGGACGACGAACGCCGAAGCTTGCCCGAACAAGGAGGAGGAGCAGTCTCGGCGGAATTCGTGACAATGAGAAGAAGAGTATGTTTTATATTGATAACAAAAATATGATGTAACAAAAACAATGTGCTGGCTAGGGTTAATATATACTGAACAAAAATATAAACACAACATGTAAAGTGTTGGTCCCATGTTTCACGAGCTGAAATATAATATGATTGTTAATAGGGTTGCCCAGTCATGTTAAATCCATAGATTAGGGCCTAATGAATTTATTTCAGTTGACTGATTTCCTTATATGACCTGTAACTCAGTAAAATAGTTAAAATTGTTGCATGTTGTGTTTATATTTTTGTTCAGTATAAATATGAATGTAAATGTATGGTTTCCCTACATCACTCCATGCCAAGGCGATGTATTCACAGAGAAAATGAAACAGGCTATCAGTGCTTAAACAGACTGAAATCTATTCCAGACTGAAGAACACAATCCGGTGCTGAAGAGAAAGCCTTCAGATGCTGCAGGTGTAATGGCATGCAAACACTGATATGCAAATACTGATAGAAATCTGTGAACACTCCACAGCAAACAGGAATATCTGAACAGCACACTGGATACTAGAGAACGTCTGAGGAAAAGAAAAAGCTTCCTGAAACAAGTTCAAATGTACTGTAAATGGTGATGACTGAGGTGATGATGATGATGATGATGATGATGTTGAAGACGGAGATAATACTGATGAGGATGATGATTCCGATGAAGATGATGAAGAGGAAGCATTGTGATATTGCAGCTTTGTCGTTGTCCCAGAGACTGTTGGTGCCATATTTTGTCTTGTGGACCAGAAGCCCCTATGCACTCGTATGTCAGGGCAGTCACACTAGGAGGAGGCTGGGGAACACAGCACCGACCGGGTAATCTTAAACCCTATTAACAATCATCATATTTATTTATGAGGCTGCGCTGCTAGCCAATGTATTGTTGCACAAACTTCCTTACTTAGATTGAATACAGGGGACAGACGATCCCTCTCTGTGGCTGGGCTGGGCCGGGCTGGGGGGAGAGAGACCCCACTTCCTTGTAAACTCTTTGGTAACATGAATTATTGAGAGGGTTTAAGGAGAAGAGGCAACTTAAATGTAATATTTGTCCTTGTTATTGGCTCCCAACTTTTGTAACCTTTCAGCCTTAATTACCATGCTGGGATGAGGACCACGACTGGTGCCTGGCTCTATCTGTATGTCTGCTGTGTGTGTATGTGTATGTGTGTATGTGTGTGTGTGTGTGTGCGTGTGTGTGCATGTGCGTGTGCGTGTGTAACTGTGTCTGTGGTAGGCTCCAGGGGAGGGGGAATGAGACAGGGGGTGGGGTGTTCATTAGGGGAGGCCTGTCAATAAGCTAGGCGGCTGGGGACATCAGACATGTTCCCTAACCATTTATTTCCCCTATTCTGGGTTCACTCCCCATTAATTCCCATTCAATGTTATCAGAGCAATAATATTCTGGAATAACCTGGACCCACTTGACAAGCTTGGAAGGATCCAACCATAATTACTTTGATTCCAATTCCAAGTCCAGTGCAGTTCCATACCATCTCAGATCTCAACATACCAAGACACTATACTGAACCACAACGAAAGCCATACTGCAGCTGCTCTGAGCCTTGACACAAGGGGAAAGTTTTCCTGATTAAATGTCTTGTCTGAGGCCTGTCCCCAACAAATGCTGCCAAGATGGCCGCCTCCCTGCGTCTCCCTGGGAGAGATGATGCATCACCACCACACTGCTACGACTTCAAAGACCCAACCATGCCACGCTGAATGAAGGACAGTCTGGGTGGCTTCTCTGATGTAAATAAACACTCAGGAATTCAGCCCATCAAAGTGGGGCAGTCATTGTTGTGGTCAGAGTTGTCTCACATGTGTCATGTAAGATGATGTGGCGGGGGGTGTGAAGGGGTTTTGGGGATGGTTTGATGATGCATCACCACCACGCTTATGTTGTCTGTTCGACCACAATGCACCAGGCCCCATTGATCAAAGAGGAGTGTCAAAACCGTCTTATTGGGTGATGTAGGAACATAAGAGTGCCGTTTAAACCAATCAGGAACCGTCTCACACACGCACAAACAGTTGAAGTCGGAGTGTTTACATACACCTAAGCCAAATACATTTAAATTCAGTTTTTCACAATTCCTGACATTTAATCCTCGTAAAGAATTCCCTGTCTTAGGTCTGTTAGGATCACCACTTTATTTGAAGAATGTGAAATGTCAGAATAATTGTAGAGATAATTATTTATTTCAGCTTTTATTTATTTCACCACATTCCCAGTGGGTCAGAAGTTTACATACACTCAATTAGTATTTGGTAGCATTGCCTTTAAATTGTTTAACTTGGGTCAAACGTTTCGGGTAGCCTTCCACAAGCTTCCCACAATAAGTTGGGTGAATTTTGGCCCATTCCTCCTGACAGAGCTGGTGTAACTGAGTCAGGTTTGTAGGCCTCCTTGCTCGCACATGCTTTTTCAGTTCTGCCCACAAATGTTCTATAGGATTGAGGTCAGGGCTTTGTGATGGCCACTCCAATACCTTGACTTTGTTGTCCTTAAGCCATTTTGCCACAACTTTGGAAGTATGCTTGGGGTCATTGTCCATTTGGAAGACCCATTTGCGACCAAGCTTTAACTTCCTGACTGATGTCTTGAGATGTTGCTTCAATATATCCACATAATTTTCCTTCCTCATGATGCCATCTATTTTGTGAAGTGCACCAGTCCCTCCTGCAGCAAAGCACCCCCACAGCATGATGCTGCCACCCCCGTGCTTCACGGTTGGGATGGTGTTCTTCGGCTTGCAAGTGACCCCCTTTTTCCTCCAAAGATAACGATGGTCATTATGGCCAAACAGTTATATTTTTGTTTCATCAGACCAGAGGACATTTCTCCAAAAAGTACAATCTTTGTCCCCATGTGCAGTTGCAAACCGTAGTCTGGCTTTTTTATGGCGGTTTTGAAGCAGTGGCTTCTTCCTTGCTGAGCGGCCTTTCAGGTTATGTCAATATAGGACTCGTTTTACTGTGGGTATAGATACTTTTGTACCTGTTTCCTCCAGCATCTTCACAAGGTCCTTTGCTGTTGTTCTGGGATTGATTTGCACCAAAGTACGTTCATCTCTAGGAGACAGAATGCGTCTCCTTTCTGAGCGGTATGATGGCTGCGTGGTCCCATGGTGTTTATACTTGCGTAGTATTGTTTGTACAGATGAATGTGGTACCTTCAGTTGTTTGGAAATTGCTCCCAAGGATGAACCAGACTTGTGGAGGTATACCATTTTTTTTTTCTGAGGGGTTGGCTTATTTATTTTGATTTTCCCATGATGTCAAGCAAAGAGGCACTGAGTTTGAAGGTAGGTCTAGAAATACACTGCTCAAAAAAATAAAGGGAACACTTAAACAACACATCCTAGATCTGAATGAATGGAATAATCTTATTAAATACTTTTTTCTTTACATAGTTGAATGTGCTGACAACAAAATCATACAAAAATTATCAATGGAAATCAAATTTATCAACTGGATTTGGAGTCACCCTCAAAATTAAAGTTGAAAACCACACTACAGGCTGATCCAACTTTGATGTAATGTCCTTAAAACAAGTCAAAATGAGGCTCAGTAGTGTGTGTGGCCTCCACGTGCCTGTATGACCTCCCTACAATGCCTGGGCATGCTCCTGATGAGGTGGCGGATGGTCTCCTGAGGGATCTCCTCCCAGACCTGGACTAAAGCATCCGCCAACTCCTGGACAGTCTGGTGCAACGTGGCGTTGGTGGATGGAGCGAGACATGATGTCCCAGATGTGCTCAATTGGATTCAGGTCTGGGGAACGGCAAGGCCAGTCCATAGCATCAATGCCTTCCTCTTGCAGGAACTGCTGACACACTCCAGCCACATGAGGTCTAGCATTGTCTTATATTAGAAGGAACCCAGGGCCAACCGCACCAGCATATGGTCTCACAGGGGGTCTGAGGATCTCATCTCGGTACCTAATGGCAGTCAGGCTACCTCTGGCGAGCACATGGAGGGCTGTGCGGCCCCCCAAAGAAATGCCACCCCACACCATGACTGACCCACCGCCAAACCGGTCATGCTGGAGGATGTTGCAGGCAGCAGAACGTTCTCCACGGCGTCTCCAGACTCTGTCACATCTGTCACATGTGCTCAGTGTGAACCTGCTTTCATCTGTGAAGAGCACAGGGCGCCAGTGGCGAATTTGCCAATCTTGGTGTTCTCTGGCAAATGCCAAACATCCTGCACGGTCTTGGGCTGTAAGCACAACCCCCACCTGTGGACGTCGGGCCCTCATACCACCCTCATGGAGTCTGTTTCTGACCGTTTGAGCAGACACATGCACATTTGTGGCCTGCTGGAGGTCATTTTGCAGGGCTCTGGCAGTGCTCCTCCTGCTCCTCCTTGCACAAAGGCGGAGGTAGCGGTCCTGCTGCTGGGTTGTTGCCCTCCTACGGCCTCCTCCACGTCTCCTGATGTACTGGCCTGTCTCCTGGTAGTGCCTCCATGCTCTGGACACTACGCTGACAGACACAGCAAACCTTCTTGCCACAGCTCGCATTGATGTGCCATCCTGGATGAGCTGCACTACCTGAGCCACTTGTGTGGGTTGTAGACTCCGTCTCATGCTACCACTAGAGTGAAAGCACCGCCAGCATTCAAAAGTGACCAAAACATCAGCCAGGAAGCATAGGAACTGAGAAGTGGTCTGTGGTCACCACCTGCAGAACCACTTCTTTATTGGGGGTGTCTTGCTAATTGCCTATAATTTCCACCTGTTGTCTATTCCATTTGCACAACAGCATGTGACATTTATTGTCAATCAGTGTTGCTTCCTAAGTGGACAGTTTGATTTCACAGAAGTGTGATTGACTTGGAGTTACATTGTGTTCTTTAAGTGTTCCCTTAATTTTTTTGAGCAGTGTACATTCACAGGTACACCTCCAATGGACTCAAATGATATCAATTATCCTATCAGAAGCTTCTAAAGCCATGAAATCATTTTCTGGAATTTGCCAAGCTGTTTAAAGGCACAGTCAACTTAGTGTATGTAAACTTCTGACCCACTGGAATTGTGATACAGTGAATTATAAGTGAAATAATCTGTCTCTAAACAATTTTTGGAAAAATTACTTGTGTCATGCACAAAGTACATGTCCTAACCGACTTGCTAAAACTATAGTTTGTTAACAAGAAATTTGTGGAGTGGTTGAAAAACAAGTTTTAATGACTCCAACCTAAGTGTATGTAAACTTCTGACTTCAACTGTACACACACATATCAGCACCCCACCAAGTAAAACTAAATCAATAACATAACCTCTTACTTATACTAATTTAGTGGGAAGAAATTACATGATTCACCCCATAGATATTTGAGTACATAGCAATTAAAAAGAAACAGACCTTTGAATCAGCCTTAACCACACTCTTATGATTTTCATGCCAACCTCGGCAGAGACGTAAAAAAACTAAAACTCTCCTCAGAGTTCAGACTTTTAAAGTAGGCTTATGTTTCATATTTAGGACTGCAGGCTATTTTTCAAGGGGTTTGTATTGAAAGCATTTTTTGGTGGCAATCCCCCTCAATCTATCTGCTACTGGCAACCACCATATTAAACCACATTTGTTTTTGTTTTGTTTTCTCACACCTACCCAAACCTCCATCCCTTCTTCCCTTTCCTCATTGTTTTTACATTATCGGTCTGGACCCGCAGCAGAGTCGATCCCTGACGATCTGTTTTGTCCAGGGGGCAGGGGTGAGCAGGAGGCAGGGGTGAGGGGTAAGGGAAGACTATGGAGGCATGATAGGAGGGAGAGAGAGTGGGATGAGGGGGGGAGGACTCTCCTCACAGGGGAATCTGTCTGTTGGATAGGGAAAAGAGCAGAAGTCTCCCTCTCATCCTCTCATCCTCTCATCCTTAGTCAGACCATGTTAAACATGATGTGGGAGAGAGAGAAACAGATAGAGAAAGAGAAAGAACAAGAGAGATCCAGAGAGTTGGAGAGTCTGAGTGAGTGTGGCCTGACCATTTCCACGCTGCCTGCATTCACCACAAAGGCATTCCCATAGCAGGTGGTCTGTCTCAGCAGCCATCTGGAGGCCCAGTTCAATGGCCAGATAACCTCGGCTATTTACAAACCCCTAACATTGTTTAGACAAATCCTCTAAAAGCCACCCGCCCGCCAAAAAAAACATCTGATTCTTTTTTTTATTTAACCATTGAGACCTGGGAAAAATGGAAAGTCGTGCCGAATCTTTCTTCAAACCACCATGAGAACACTTCTGTAAAAAAAAAATACAGTGGGGAAAAAAAGTATTTAGTCAGCCACCAATTGTGCAAGTTCTCCCACTTAAAAAGATGAGAGAGGCCTGTAATTTTCATCATAGGTACACGTCAACTATGACAGACAAATTGAGAAAACAAAATCCAGAAAATCACATTGTAGGATTTTTAATGAATTTATTTGCCAATTATGGTGGAAAATAAGTATTTGGTCACCTACAAACAAGCCAGATTTCTGGCTCTCACAGACCTGTAACTTCTTCTTTAAGAGGCTCCTCTGTCCTCCACTCGTTACCTTTATTAATGGCACCTGTTTGAAATTGTTATCAGTATAAAAGACACCTGTCCACAACCTCAAACAGTCACACTCCAAACTCCACTATGGCCAAGACCAAAGAGCTGTCAAAGGACACCAGAAACAAAATTGTAGACCTGCACCAGGCTGGGAAGACTGAATCTGCAATAGGTAAGCAGCTTGGTTTGAAGAAATCAACTGTGGGAGCAATTATTAGGAAATGGAAGACATACAAGACCACTGATAATCTCCCTCGATCTGAGGCTCCACGCAAGATCTCACCCCGTGGGGTCAAAATGATCACAAGAACGGTGAGCAAAAATCCCAGAACCACACAGGGGGACCTAGTGAATGACCTGCAGAGAGCTGGGACCAAAGTAACAAAGCCTACCATCAGTGACACACTACGCCGCCAGGTACTCAAATCCTGCAGTGAAAGACGTGTCCCCCTGCTTAAGCCAGTACATGTCCAGGCCCGTCTGAAGTTTGCTAGAGTGCATTTGGATGATCCAGAAGAGGATTGGGAGAATGTCATATGGTCAGATGAAACCAAAATATAACTTTTTGGTAAAAACTCAACTCGTCATGTTTGGAGGACAAAGAATGCTGAGTTGCATCCAAAGAACACCATACCTACTGTGAAGCATGGGGGTGGAAACATCATGCTTTGGGGCTGTTTTTCTGCTAAGGGACCAGGACGACTGATCCGTGTAAAGGAAAGAAGGAATGGGGCCATGTATCATGAGATTTTGAGTGAAAACCTCCTTCCATCAGCAAGGGCATTGAAGATGAAACGTGGCTGGGTCTTTCAGCATGACAATGATCCCAAACACACCGCCCGGGCAACGAAGGAGTGGCTTCGTAAGAAGCATTTCAAGGTCCTGGAGTGGCCTAGCCAGTCCCAGATCTCAACCCCATAGAAAATCTTTGGAGGGAGTTGAAAGTCCGTGTTGCCCAGCGACAGCCCCAAAACATCACTGCTCTAGAGGAGATCTGCATGGAGGAATGGGCCAAAATACCAGCAACAGTGTGTGAAAACCTTGTGAAGACTTACAGAAAACGTTTGACCTGTGTCATTGCCAACAAAGGGTATATAACAAGGTATTGAGAAACTTTTGTTATTGACCAAATACTTATTTTCCACCATAATTTGCAAATACATTCATTAAAAATCCTACAATGTAATTTTCTGGATTTTTTTTCCTCATTTTGTCTGTCATAGTTGACGTGTACCTATGATGAAAATTACAGGCCTCTCTCATCTTTTTAAGTGGGAGAACTTGCACAATTGGTGGCTGACTAAATACTTTTTTTCCCCACTGTATATATATATATATTTTAGGAAATATGGAATTTGGGTAAGATTGTGCACTTGCGTCTCAGACTTTTGGCATACCTAAAATCAAAGAGCATGGAACGGAGCTTCATGGAGCAGCATATTAAGTAGTTTCTGCCTATATCCTTTCCAAAAAGTCCAAATAATCACATTAATTCAAATGTATAAAAAAAGCAATTTTGCGGTCTGATAAAAAGATCTGGCCAAGATGTAATGGATATGCTGCTATGATTAAAAAACTTATAGCGGAGACAATTAATTATCATCAACATCAATTCATTAACTTAGATAATTCCCCTCTATTTGCTAAGCATTTCCTTACATTCTTGGATAATATTTTGTATCATTACAACAAATCATCTTGACACAACATTTTCTAGAATTCCATAGACGTTGACAACAATGAGATGAAATCTGCCTTTCAGTTATTCCCTCCCAGTTAGTAAGACACGTAAAGAGATAAGGGCATATCTCAAAACTAGGTCAGTATCATTGGAAGGCAACACACCTGAAGTTTAATCAACATGCTTTGACTGTTGTTTGAACATTCTTTTTCCCTCACTGAATCTTAAAGCTGGGTGATTGCGAGCCTCATCCAGCTCGACTGCATTAAAGCCATTTCCGCTAACTGAAATATATGTCCCGTCAGGGCTAATCATTCATTATTTACAGTGGGAAAAAAAAGGTATTTAGTCAGCCACCAATTGTGCAAGTTCTCCCACTTAAAAAGATGAGAGAAGCCTGTAATTTTCATCATAGGTACACGTCAACTATGACAGACACAATGAGAGAAAAAAAATCCAGAAAATCACATTGTAGGATTTTTTAAGAATTTATTTCCAAATTATGGTGGAAAATAAGTATTTGGTCAATAACAAAAGTTTCTCAATACTTTGTTATATACCCTTTGTTGGCAATGACACAGGTCAAACGTTTTCTGTAAGTCTTCACAAGGTTTTCACACACTGTTGCTGGTATTTTGGCCCATTCCTCCATGCAGATCTCCTCTAGAGCAGTGATGTTTTGGGGCTGTCGCTGGGCAACACGGACTTTCAACTCCCTCCAAAGATTTTCTATGGGGTTGAGATCTGGGACTGGCTAGGCCACTCCAGGACCTTGAAATGCTTCTTACGAAGCCACTCCTTCGTTGCCCGGGCGGTGTGTTTGGGATCATTGTCATGCTGAAAGACCCAGCCACGTTTCATCTTCAATGCCCTTGCTGATGGAAGGAGGTTTTCACTCAAAATCTCATGATACATGGCCCCATTCCTTCTTTCCTTTACACGGATCAGTCGTCCTGGTCCCTTAGCAGAAAAACAGCCCCAAAGCATGATGTTTCCACCCCCATGCTTCACAGTAGGTATGGTGTTCTTTGGATGCAACTCAGCATTCTTTGTCCTCCAAACACGACGAGTTGAGTTTTTACCAAAAATTTCTATTTTGGTTTCATTTGACCATATGACATTCTCCCAATCCTCTTCTGGATCATCCAAATGCACTCTAGCAAACTTCAGACGGGCCTGGACATGTACTGGCTTAAGCAGGGGGACACGTCTGTCACTGCAGGATTTGAGTCCCTGGTGGCGTAGTGTGTTACTGATGGTAGGCTTTGTTACTTTGGTCCCAGCTCTCTGCAGGTCATTCACTAGGTCCCCCCGTGTGGTTCTGGGATTTTTGCTCACCGTTCTTGTGATCATTTTGACCCCACGGGGTGAGATCTTGCGTGGAGCCCCAGATCGAGGGAGATTATCAGTGGTCTTGTATGTCTTCCATTTCCTAATAATTGCTCCCACAGTTGATTTCTTCAAACCAAGCTGCTTACCTATTGCAGATGCAGTCTTCCCAGCCTGGTGCAGGTCTACAATTTTGTTTCTGGTGTCCTTTGACAGCTCTTTGGTCTTGGCCATAGTGGAGTTTGGAGTGTGACTGTTTGAGGTTGTGGACAGGTGTCTTTATACTGATAACAAGTTCAAACAGGTGCCATTAATACAGGTAACGAGTGGAGGACAGAGGAGCCTCTTAAAGAAGAAGTTACAGGTCTGTGAGAGCCAGAAATCTTGCTTGTTTGTAGGTGACCCAATACTTATTTTCCATCATAATTTGCAAATAAATTCATTAAAAATCCTACTATGTGATTTTCTGGATTTTTTTCTCTCAATTTGTCTGTCATAGTTGACGTGTACCTATGATGAAAATTACAGGCCTCTCTCATCTTTTTAAGTGGGAGAACTTGCACAATTGGTGGCTGACTAAATACTTTTTTTCCTCACTGTATCTGTTTGCATACATCTGAAACAAACATGAAAAAACTAAGCTGTTTATGGCCCATGGGTTGGAGGAGGGCTGATGTCATGCGGGGATGTGCTGCAGAGCTGATTTATTCACCATGTTATTAAAACCTCTTCCTCCCCAAAAGGTTCCATGTACAGCACTTCACCCACAGCAACAGTGAAGGAGGAGGAGAGGAAAACAGGGGGTGAAAGTGCATCAGTGAATGTGGGTTTGCTTTCATTTGTCTGCATGGGACAGTTTCTCCCAGTTCAAAGAAGAACATGTGGTTTTTCACTGTCCTGTGAGTAATTATGTTAAAATAGAGTCACTATGATATTGCCATAATTGTGTAAGCTCTGTAGGGATGATTTCCAGACATTCCTTACACACCAATGCATTTGCTACAGCAATGAAGATACTTTAGATTATATTTTCATTTAAAATATGGCCTGAGCTATCATTGAAACTGGAACAAAAGCACATGAAAATGCGCACAAGATCAGAGGGAGATGAAGAGAGAGGAAAGAGGCTGTCACGACTTCCGCCAAGGCTGCCTCCCCTCCTTGTTCGGGCAGGTTTCGGCGTTCGTCGTCACCAGCTTACTAGCTGATGCCGATCCATTTATCATCACTCCACTTGTCTTGTCTAATTAATCACACACACCTGGCCCTTATCCCCAATTAGTCATTGTATAAGTGTTCCCTCTGCTTCCTTGTCTGTGTGGGTGATTGTTTGTAGTGAGCTGTGTGTAGCTCGGTTGAGCTACCCTTACCTTGTTGTTGCCAGGGTAGATATTTCCCCTGTGCCTGAGTTTTGTTGTCGCATGCTTGCGCAACTCTTTATCGACGGAATAAACTCTTTGGATGCGTATTACTCTCCTGCGCCTGACTCCTTCTATCACACGCATCACAGAATCACCCACCCGCTATGGAGTCAGCGGGAGAAGAGTGCATGCCTGGAGTCGTGGCACGGGTCCAGGAGCACTCCACGATGCTGGCCAGCTTGGGGGAAGCGATGGATCGGGTTCTTCAGGTTGTCCAACGCCTGGAGAGGAGCAGACCCGATCTGTCGAGACCAGCTGGCCAACCGCATCCAGCCACCTACACCCCAGCACCAGGAGGGATCCAGATATCCCGACCACGGGCGTTTGAGGGGACAGCGGCGCTGTGCCAGGGATTCCTCCTCCAATTGGAGCTATACTTCGCCAGCATCAGGCCGGCACCATTGGAGCGGGAGAAGGTGTCCGTCCTCATTTCCTGTCTCTGTGGGAAAGCCCTGGAGTGGACCAACGCGGTGTGGAATGAAGGAGGAGCCGCGTTGGAGGACTACAGGGATTTTGCTCTTTCGGGCGGTATTCGACCACCCGCCCGAGGGTTGAGAGGCGGGTGAGCGACTGGTCCACCTGAGGCAGGGGACGAGGACCACGCAGGACCTCGCGTTGGAGTTCCGGCCGCTGGCAGCGGGGTCCGGGTGGAACGAGCGGGCCCTGATCGACCATTTCCGGTGCCATCTGCGGGAGGACGTCCGACGGGAGCTAGCCTGCTGGGACACCATGTTGTCCTTCGATAAACTGGTGGACATGGCCAATCGGTTGGACAACCTGCTGGCAGCCAGAGGACGTACTGGTAGGGGTCTGCCCATTTCCACCCCAGAAGACTCAGACCTCGAGCCGATGGAGCTGGGTGGAGCCGCCGGCCGAGAGAGCGGAGGAGGACAGCGACAGTGCCACTCTGGTGGCACGAAGGGACAATCCACCACACGTCGTAGTTAAAGTTATTTTGGGCCTGGAGGCGGCAGGCAGGGCACTCACGCATCACCCCAGGTATCGAACACCTACACTTGTTCAGAGCCCTCTGTTGCGCACTGTACCCTACCTATTCACTTTCCCGATCACATGGTAGTTCCCCAGTGTAAGGCACTAGTCGATTCAGGCGCAGCTGGGATCTTTATGGATAGGGCATTCGCACGCCATCAAGGCATTTCATTGGTTCCCCTCTCCATTCCACGTCCCCTCAGAGCACTCGATAGTCGACCATTAGGGTCCGGATTTGTTACGGAAGTCACTATACCAGTCACCATGATCACCCAGGAGAATCATTTTGAGCAGGTGATTTTATTTGATTATTGAATCTCCTGCTTTCCCTGTGGTATTAGGTATCCCTTGGTTAGCACTCCACAACCCCACCTTCTCATGGCCGCAGAGGGCTCTCACGGGGTGGCCGCATGAGTGTCAGGGTAGGTGTCTAGATGTTTCCGTTGGTGCAACCACGGTGGAAAGTCCAGATAGTACCTCCACCGTGCGCATTCCCCCCGAATACCGTGATCTGGTGCAAGCGTTCTCTAAAACGCAGGCGACTAAATGACCACCTCACCGGGCGGGGGATTGCGCGATAAACCTCAGGGTAGACGCTGTACCTCCCAAGAGTCATATATACCCCCTGTCACAGGCTGAAACAGTGGCTATGGAAACATATGTCACCGAGTCCCTGCACCAGGGGTATATACGTCCCTCTACTTCACCCGCCTCCTCAAGTTTCTTCTTTGTGAAGAAGAAGGACGGAGGTCTGCGCCTGTGCATTGAGTATCGACCACTGAACAGGGAGACGATAAGATTTAGTTATCCTCTCCCTCTCATTCCTTCAGTGATTGAATCAATGCATGGGGCGCGCTTCTTCACCAAATTAGATCTCAGGAGTGCGTACAACCTGGTGCGTATCCGAGAGGGAGATGAGTGGAAGACAGCATTCAGCACAACCACGGGGCATTATGAATACCTGGTGTTGCCCTATGGTTTGATGAATGCTCCCTCAGTTTTCCAGTCCTTTGTGAATGAGGTGTTTCGGGACATGCTTGGTCACGGTGTAGTGGTCTACATCGATGACATCCTGGTGTATTCCGCTACGCGCGACGAGCATGTGTCCCTGGTTCGCAAAGTGCTGGCCCGACTGTTAGAAAATTACATTTATGCTAAGGCAGAGAAGTCTATGTTTTTCCAGCAGTCCATCTCCTTCCTTGGATACCGCATTTCCACCTCAGGTGTGGAGATGGAGGGAGATCGCATTTCAGCCGTGCGTAAATGGCCGACTCCAACCACGGTAAAGGAGGTGCAGCGATTCCTTGGCTTTGCCAACTACTATCGAAGGTTTATCCGGGGCTTTGGCAAGGTCGCAGCTCCCATCACATTCCTGTTGAAAGGTGGGCCGTCCTGGCGTCGCTGGTCTGCTGAGGCGGATCTGGCCTTCAGGAGACTGCAGGGTCTGTTCACCTCAGCTCCGGTACTAGCCCACCCCGATCCATCACTACCGTTCTTAGTGGAGGTGGACGCGTCCGAGGTAGGGATGATCGCTGTCCTATCCCAACGCTCGGGCACGCCACCCAAGCTCCGCCCCTGTGCCTTCTTCTCGAAGAAGCTCAGCCCGGCGGAGCAGAACTACGACGTTGGTGATCGGGAGCTGTTGGCTGTTGTCCGAGCTTTGACCGTGTGGAGGCATTGGCTCGAAGGGGCGAAACACCCTTTCCTCGTCTGGACGGACCACCGTAACCTGGAGTACATCCGGGCAGCGAGGAAGCTGAATCCTCGCCAGGCCAGGTGGGCCCTATTCTCGGTTTGATTTTACACTGTCATACATTCCGGGTACGAAGAACGTGAAGGCAGACGCACTGTCCCGGCTGTATGACACAGAGGAGAGGCCCAGAGACAACACCCCCATACTCCCGGCCTCCTGCATTGTGGCACCGGTAGTATGTGCGATGGACGCGGATATAGAGCGGGCATTACGCACAGATCCATCTCCACTGCAGTGTCCAGCTGGGCTGCGGTACGTGCCTGCTCTTATCCGTGATCATCTGATCTTCTGGGCATACACGTCACCCTCCTCTGGTCACCCAGGTATCGGTCGTACAGTGCGCTGCCTGAGCGGAAAGTACTGGTGGCCTACCTTGGCTAAGGACGTGAGGGTGTACGTCTCCTCCTGCTCGGTGTGCGCCCAGAGTAAGGCACCTAGGCACCTCCCAGCAGGTAAGCTACAACCGTTACCAGTTCCAGAACGACCATGGTCTCACCTTAGCATTGATTTTCTGCCTGATCTTCCCCTCTCCAAAGGTAACACCACCATCCTGGTCGTTGTGGAACGCTTCTCCAAGTCCTGCCGCCTCCTTCCTCTGCCCAGTCTCCCCACGGCCCTGCAGACTGCGGAGGCCCTGTTTACTCACTCCGGCACTACGGGGTGCCAGAGGATATAGTGTCTGACCCCCCAGTTCATGTCCAAGGTCTGGAAGGCGTTCATGGAACGTCTGGGGGTCTCGGTCAGCCTGACCTCTGGGTTCCACCCCGAGAGTAATGGGCAGGTGAAACAGGTA
Organism: Coregonus clupeaformis; assembly: GCF_020615455.1. Classification (NCBI taxonomy): domain Eukaryota; kingdom Metazoa; phylum Chordata; class Actinopteri; order Salmoniformes; family Salmonidae; genus Coregonus; species Coregonus clupeaformis. Next base: position 16,989,791 of record NC_059220.1, on the reverse strand, counting down.
AATTAGGACGTAGGTAGGTTCCTGCGCTCCTACTGCCAGGACCGGCCGGGGGAGTGGTCGGTGTTCTTGCCATGGGCAGAATATGCCCAGAACTTTCAACGCCACTCCTCCACTAACCTAACGCCTTTCCAGTGTGTTCTAGGTTACCAACCGGTTCTGGCACCGTGGCACCAGAGCCAGACCGAGGCTCCTGCGGTGGATGACTGGTTTCGGCGCGGAGGACACGTGGTAAGCTGCCCACGTTCACCTCCAACGCGCCGTGCGTCGTCAGAAGGCCAACGCTGACCGCCACCGCAGTGAGGCCCCCATCTTTGTACTGGGGGATCGGGTCTGGCTCTCGACCCGGAATCTGCCCCTCCGCCTGCCCTGCCGGAAGCTGAGCCCGCGGTTTGTGGGGCCGTTCAAAGTCCTGAGCAGAGTCAACGAGATCACATATAGTTTATTTCTTCCCCCTGATTACCGTATTAACCCCTCGTTTCATGTGTCTCTCCTCAGGCTGGTGGTAGCTGGTCCGCTCCAGGAGTCTGAGGTGTGGGAGGTCCCTCCACCTCCTCTGGACATCGAAGGGGGCCCCGGCGTACTCGGTCCATTCCATCCTGGATTCAAGGCGTCGGGTGGGGGGCCTTCAGTACCTCGTGGAGTGGGAGGGGTACGGTCCGGAGGAACGGTGCTGGGTCCTGGTGAGGGATATCCTCGATCCATCCATGTTACGGGATTTCCACCGTCGCCATCCGGCTTGCCCTGCTCCCCGTGGCCGGGGTCGGCGCGCAGCTGGAGCCGCGCTTCAAGTGGGGGGGTACTGTCACGACTTCCACCGAGGCTGCCTCCCCTCCTTGTTCGGGCAGGTTTCGGCGTTCGTCGTCACCGGCTTACTAGCTGCTGCCAATCCATTGATCATCACTCCACTTGTCTTGTCTAATTAATCACACACACCTGGTCCTTATCCCCAATTAGTCACATTGTATAGGTGTTCCCTCTGTGTCACGCCCTGGCTCTGGGGACACTTGTATGTTGAGCCAGGGTGTGAGTTTCCTTTGGGTATTCTAGTTTTTTGTATATCTATGTTGGCCAGGGTGGCTCCCAATCAGAGACGGCTGTAGCTCGTTGTCTCTGATTGGGAGTCATACTTAGGTAGCCGTTAGGCATTCATTGGGTGTGGTTTCTTGTTCCGTGTTGGTTCGTGTATGTAACCAGGGACTTCACGTTTTCGTTTTGTTGTTTTGTTCGTGTGTTCATTCAAATTAAATTAAATGTTCGCATTCCACGCTGCGCCTTGGTCCTCCTCTGTTCCCGACGAGCGTGACACTCTGCTTCCTTGTCTGTGTGGGTGATTGTTTGTAGTGAGCTGTGTGTAGCTCGGTTGAGCACTTACCTTGTTGTTGCCAGGGTAGATATTTCCCCTGTGCCTGAGTTTTGTTGTCGCATGTTTGCGCAACTGTTTATCGACGGAATAAACTATTTGGATGCGTATTACTCTGCTGCGCCTGACTCCTTCTATCACACGCATCACAGAGGCCCAAGATTCGAGACAAATGGCATTATTAAAATACATTTACCACGAGGTGAGAGACAGGGGGCCTCTGGATCCAAGTAGCCCGGAATGTATCATCTCGTTGCAGCACCAAGCAGGGAAATTAAGTGATAAGAAAATCAATTGCTTACTCCTGCATCCACATAAATGTAGCTAATGTTTAAAATTCACAGCAAATGTGCAGATAATGCAGTGTGAAGGGCATAAGGGGGGTGGGAAGTGGGGAGTGAGGGAGCTGAGAGGGGGGAGGAGGGGCTGGGAAGAGGGGGTCATCAATCACGGCTGGGTGACACACAATGAAACCTGACCGAGGCCCAAGATGTTTTAATACGGCATCCATTAAAGCCCTCAAATAAATTGCAATTTGGAAAACAGAACATAATACCAGCAAAGTTTTCCTCATCCATCTTGCGGCGTGTCATGTAATGTAATTGCGTTGTTAATTAATCCAAGAATTTCCTTGGTACACCATTTCATCCGCATTGGTTAATTTCCCTGTAGAGTATATTTTTTCCCCTGCTCAGTCCAGCCCTCCCTTCTCTCTAGCCATAGGTAGCGGGGGCAGAGTAATGTTTCTGCTTAGCATGGCATTAGTTGAGGGGCTAATCAAAGCGTTGAAGTCTGTGACACTTTATCAATGCCTGGCTTGGTTGGCTGGCTGCAGGCCAGCCCTGTGTATAGCAGGTTCAACCACACCTCCACTGGCTGTCATTAGGCTCTTCTGACAGCAGGATCACTCAAAAATGCATGTGGATTACATCGATATTATCGACAAAGGGGTTTGGGGGCATTTAAGGCTGGGCAGCAGCACCCGGCACCCGACTCGGCACACACAGTGAGACTGTGTTGGAGCCAGGGCAAGAGAGCAGGCTTGGGTTGTTGTTGTTAAGGGTATAGGCTGAGGAGGAGCAATGACAGGACAGGGCAAAGATCCAGAGAATCCAGGGGTGTTTTCTCACCTGCTGTCACCTAACTGGCTGGGGTGTGTCGGGAAGGGGGTTGGGGTGGAGGGATGGAAGCCCCAGGGGGAATGGATGGGATACCTCTCGTCTCGTTGAATGAAGTCCCATACGAACGCAGCTCCCATCACCCCCATGATGGTAGAGCGAGAGAGCGTGCAGAGGTTTGACATGATCAAAGGATGACAGGAGAGGAGCTAGAGAGTCAACCAAAAACAAAGGCTGATTGTTAAGTTCCCCAGTGCAGGATTCCATGCGGACTGACAGAGAGAGACGTGGACTCCACCCACCTATCCAGAACCCATAGCTGCCAATGGACTGATCACAGACAGCAAAATGACTCTCAGGATCTCATTCATGGCTGGGTTTACATCAAGGAGATGCTTGGCTCTAGATTCAACCCAAAGTGAGAGGAGTGTTGGATTCTCTTTCTATGGATGATTTTGTTCAGGTACAGTACATTTCAGCACATACATTTCTGCAAATTGTATTATAGGTGTAATATTTAATAAAAACTTTATTCCTTTTGGCATCAAGATAGTGCTCAGCTTCAACTTCCAACTTTGTTCTATTTCTTGATTATTGATGCAAGTGAAAACGCTAAATAGGATGTTTCTCTTACTGTATAATGTCTGAAAGCAAGTCTTTCAAATCTCAAAATAATTAAATAAAATTGTTACAACCTCAAAAGACAACACTTTAACCACAAGACATAGTCATTGATTATAACAAAGTTCTCTCTGACGCAGCAAGTCTGACGCATTCGATGGGTTTTGGAAGCTACAATAGGCCCTGATTTCACTGACATTCAATTTGTTTCGATTGGAGTTCAGCTTATGAATTAACCTTATACAAAAACAACAACAGTGTTGCCATGCATGCAGCCGTGCCATGTTCAGAGACTTTTATTCAGTATGCTTTCCAAGATCTATCATTAAACCTTTTGTGGTTTTCAAAGAGGAAGTTTCAATACTTCAGAAAAATCAGCAAAATTAAGACAAAACCTTTCATGCGTGTCCAACAAGCCACTGCCCTCCAATTCCACAAACCTCATAGCCAAGGCTGCAGAGAGACATATTTATTTTCATGGTTTGCAAAGCTATAATTTAATATCATTATGTGGATTAGGCCCAGCTCATTTCTGCATCCAAGTTTTTTTTAAAGTTTTTCTTTTAATCAGCACTGAAAAATGCACATTAATAAAACTCTTAATAACAGACTGTCCTACTTTGATTATTACAAGTATCTATTCTATTCAGTTATACATTATATTGATATACTGTAATACATACTATATTTTCTTGTATTTTGGAGTGCCTTGTGTATTCTCTACTCTGGAAATGATTGGCAGAAAATGGAAATGAATGGCAGAAATCATAATCTCCACCACAACAAACCTTACAAAACTCTCCATCAAATGACACAGCATCCATGTGATGAAAATGATTTATCTACTGTTACACTGCAGGCCTCTTCAACTCCAGTCCTGGGTGGCCAAATCACTTCTGTTTTTTGTTTCCACCTGGTAGTTAATTGCACTCACCTGGTGTCCCTGGTCTGAATCAGTCCCTGATTAGAAGGAGAGGATGAAAAAGTGTTTAGGCCTACCAGGACCGGAGTTAAAAAGCAGGTTGGTTTCTCAATCATTCCGTCTGAGATAAAGAGCTAGCGTAGTGTGAGGGGGCTGAGGGAGCCCTGAGACGAAGGCCTGGGCCGTCTCCTCCTCACAGGCTGTCACGACAACGCACACGGGTGAAGACCACAGGAAGGGCAAACAAGCGCTTCTATGTCAGTCACCGCGCTGACAGGTGAAATGAAAGGTTGACAGGGCTGACATCCAGCGTTGTCTCTGAGACGCAGCCTTCCTCCTCCGATCTCTTCTCCTATAGTCTCCACTAAGCGGGAGAGAATTAAATGAGTAAAAGCGCTTTACCTGTCAACATAGGCACTCCTCCACTCCCTGGCTGTCTTTGGACTGGTGTGTTCTTGGACCTTGTCTCCTCCACCACATCCCATTCACCTTCAGTTTTAAAGTCAGTCAGGCACTTTAATGAAAGACAGAAGAACTGCAGACAAAAGGTTTCTGTCTTTTACATAACTGTACAGTACAGATGTGAGATGATAGTGGATTCCAAGAGAGAGGGAGTGCATTATCAGAACAGTATGAACAGGACTAAAATATGTTGAAGATGGTGAATAACCCGTAATCTAAGGTCTACCTGAATAATAAGGGAATATTATAGCAATAAACCTGGTTCAGGAAACGCTTGAGACTGCAAACAGACGTTACCTTCAATGATTGCAATTCAGGGTCCACACATCTGAGTAACTATTACAGTAATATCCTGAAGTGAATACATTTAGCATGGGCTGCTATTCCTAAGAGTGCGTTTTTTTACATGATGTGGTCATTTACTCCCCCTGTTGCAATTCAAACCGAAGCCTTTTCATTTAGGGACTCTTATCCAAAGGAAAATCTCCTAGGTTCAGGGGTATCAGATGTACCTCTCAAATTAGCATAAAGGCCTCTGTAATTTAATTTGTAATCAACTGAGGTTTCAGCACTCTCTTTCCATTTAATTCATCAATAATGCCCAAAAGTTTAAAGTGGACATTTTAACAATAAAACATCATGCCCTCTTGATTAATGTGTGCTTATTGTATAATGTACAAATTGAGAAAACTTGTTAATATTTAAAAAATATATTTTTTCAGCTCAATTTAAAAAAAAGAACACCTCTTTGATTTTCTCACGAGTGTATATACAATTACTGGCAGAATAAATAGTTTGATTAAACCTGTGAATTGTTAGAGATGCAAGATTTCGGAATAATAATTCAGTAGAGGTAGAGGAAAGATAAGCTGGCACCATATACGTAACTGAAAGTTCAACAGTGCCCTTTGAAGGATGCTCTGCTCCCACTCCTACTTTCACAACCCCCTAAAGCTTTCCATGGGACTCTACAGGCTGATTAAACCGTTATGACCTCTTTATCTGTTTTATGGACTGCCTGTCCATTTCCGATGGTCAGAATCAATGGCATTTTTGACCAAAATCAATGGAATTTACTGCATGTAATTTGTGCTGTATGGTGGAGGGGTAGTAGGAGTACCAGGGAATAGTGGGATGGAAAACCACAATCTAGGGAGATCAATATTTACATTTGTGAAGTAAAATACTTAACTGAACTTACGTAAAAGGAAAGCAAAATGGCTGTAACCAAAGCGTCCTAGCCATTAAGGCTCATATTTCAGTCTTATCTGTACTTTCGGGCAGTTTACTATTCCATAGCCTCAGTTAACATGCACATCCTCCTTTGTATTCATCAGTTCCTCCAAAAGCAGACATATTTCAACACATACTTCAGAGCAGAGGAGAAGGCATCGCTTTTTTATGAAGAGGCAAAGACATCATTGAACATTTTGTAGTGAAAGCCGCATCTTCGTAATCCCTCTCTTCCTCTTGTAGTCGCTGCGCTGTCTAATGATGCACAGATTGACACTGAGCCCCCTCCCTCCTCCCTTCCTTCCTCCCTCCATCCTCTCTTCCTCCTCTGCCCATCTGTGTGAAAGATCCGAGAGTACAAGGCCGCGGCAGCATGTTCCCTTAGATGTGCTTCCCAGCCCGAGAGAAGAAAGGATTAATGAGATAGATTTATCTTCTCTGGTAATGCACAAGCCATTGTTTTTGTTTTCCCCATGCATGTCCTAAATGCATCCCAGAGAGCCTTGGGAGAACGCTGCATCATTGCGTCTCATAGATCATTGGTACGGTAACGACACCATGCACTGTTCTACATCCACATTTGATTTGCCTCCATAAAAAACATCGCTTTTATGTGGACATTATATTTTTGTTGTTGTTGTTGAATGCCTAGTCTAGTGTCACTGAATGTGGACAGAAAGTAGAAAATGCTTTGTTTTAATCTGAAAAAATAATATTAAAAATAACTATGATCATATCATCTCCATGATTACAGAGAGAGACAATCTAATCAAAAAGCCATCCTCAACAACCTCAAGGTACTCATGTACATGGATAAGACAATTACCACACAGTGATGAGAGCTGTTAAAAAAGGCTAAGAGTCAATAAGGACCTACATGTTCTTATTTGGTTTCTCTAATGGTTTCTCCCTCTGTGAAATGTTGTTTTGCTGCATTGCCTCCAGCTTGATGTGAATTAGCAGCAAAGAATGTACCATAACATTACTGTCAGATGAACATCAGAAGCTCTATCGTGGCTCACACAATTATATTGTGTCTACTGTAGGCTATCCTTTTGTATTTTATTGAGAACTTGAACTCCAATCAGCAATCAATAATGTCTCCTGCAGTTTTCTATTTTTAAGTAATAATATAATAATATGCCATTTAGCAGACGCTTTTATCCAAAGTGACTTACAGTCATGTCTGCATACATTTTTACGAATGGGTGGTCCCGGGGATCGAACCCACTACCCTGGCGTTACAAGCGCCATGCTCTACCAGTTGAGCTACAAAGGACCACAAGTATTGTTTGTAACATTTATTTAAATGACTGAATAATATTAAGAAATGTGTGAATCACTTACGAATGTATTCATTTGAAAACGATGTTTCCCCATAGACTATTGGTGGACAAACTCGTGATGGCTATCATTTTCAAGGCCCATCCTCCCAGTCTAACCCGTGCAGCCAGTCAGTCTGTATTGTCAGCTGCCATCCATGAGAGGACACAGTGTGTAATTATCAGGACATGAATCACTCCAACACTCCTCACTGTCTGTACCATGCATTTCTGCCTGGGTGGCAAACCAGAGAAAAATACAGACTGACCCAGAAGAGTCACGTTTGGGTTAAGGCATCAGCATGCTTCCCATCTGAAACAGTTTGTGCATATATTATGACTACATTTTGTGACGTTTTTGTTCGTTTTGGTCTTCGGCAAGGGTTTTTGTGGACGTTCGTGCACACAATTTTTTTTCCTGAGGCAAACCGAAGTTCAGTAGCCAAAGTCTACGCCCCTTCGTCTGTGATTGGTCAAGAGTAGGGATTCTTCAATGAAGTGTTGTCATTCAACGAGTGACGACATGTTTTCATTTCTTTTGTAATTACTTGAGAAATACTGCACCAATGTCAGACCTCATCAGCAAAAACGTAAACATTTATTACAGATTTCTTGAGTTATTTTAGATTAATTCAGACTTTTTTGAGGAAGTGTATATTGGATACAGCGTCTCAAGAGGGACAAACAGTACTATTACCGCTTTTTTCTCTTTTTTCAAGCGAAGGTCTTTTAAGGGAGTATGCAAGGCACAGAGATTCACTTCGCCAAGCCAAGTTCTGCTACGAGCAAACCGAACCTAATATGCAGACGCCTTTAGGGTTAGGGTTAGTGGGTGGGAGTTCTGCTAACTTTCAGCACACCACAGATCAGGTTACCGGGGAAACCTAGGGAGCCTGCGAGAGAAGAACATTGATGATTGCTAATGGGGCTGCTTGGGGAAGTGTGTGTGTGTGTGTTTATGTTTGTGTGTGTGTGTGTTCTGTTTGCTTCGTTCTCTCCGGCCTAAAGCAAATCTACTGCACATACAGTACCAGTCAAAAGTTTGGACACACCTACTCATTCAAGGGTTTTTCTTTATTTTTACTATTTTCTACATTGTAGAATAATAGTGAAGACATCAAAACTATGAAATAACACATATGGAATCATGTAGTAACCAAACAAGTGTTAAACAAATCAAAATATATTTCATATTTTAGATTCTTCAAAGTAGCCACCCTTTGCCTTGATGACAGCTTTGCACACTCTTGGCATTCTCTCAACCAGCTTCATGAGGTAGTCACTTGGAATGCATTTCAATTAACAGGTGTGTCTTGTTAAAAGTTAATTTGTGGAAATTCTTCTGAGCCAATCAGTTGTATTGTGACAAGGAAGGATTGGTATACAGAAGATAGCCCTATTTGGTAAAAGACCAAGTCCATATTATGGCAAGAACAGCTCAAATAAGCAAAGAGAGTTTTTCAACAGGACAATGACCCAAACACACCTCCAGGCTGTGTAAGGGTTATTTGACCAAGAAGGAGAGTGATGGAGTGTGGCATCAGATGACCTGGACTCCACAATTAACTGACCTCAACCCAATTGAGATGGTTTGGGATGAGTTGGACCGCATAGTGAAGGAAAAGAAGCTAACTAGTGTTCAGCATATGTGGGAACTCCTTCAAGACTGTTGGAAAAGCATTCCATGTGACTACTTCATGAAGCTGGTTGAGAGAATGCCAAGAGTGTGCAAAGCTGTCATCAAGGCAAAGGGTGGCTATTTGAAGAATCTAAAATATAAACTACTACATGATTCCACATGTGCTATTTCATAGTTTTGATGTCTTCACTATCATTCTACAATATAAAAAATAGTAAAAATAAGGAAACCCTTGAATGAGTAGGTGTGTCCAAACTTTTGACTGGTACTGTATCCCCACAGTCCCTGACCTCCCAGTGTGAACGCTAGGCGTCGGGGACATTTACAGCAGGAATGATTAGCTCATATTTAAATGCAGCTTAACAGCTAACTTCCTGAACGTTTCACAGGGTGAAGTAGTCAGTGGTGTTTAGGCACTCCCAGAGGGGACACATCTTCCTGAGGGTTAGCCGGTTACGTTACAGGCTTCCAGAATTATTCATGCAGATATTTAAGGGGATTTTATTCTGGTTTCAGGATTCCATAATTATTCTTTGCAGATTATTTTTTACAAGAAGGGGCTGTCATAGGCTACAATATTATCCAAATATCTTCACTGTCTGCTGCAAGTGTATTTATTTACATTGCTTTGACTAGCCCCTGTCCTACATTGCATTCCATAATAAGACATGTGAAGATGCAATGCAATGGAACATTGAGACATCTGTCCAGTGGGTCTTCATCCATATTTCCTTACACCCTTATTGTTGGCCAACTGTACCCACATATGGAACAGGCTTGGCGTTGAGACACTGAAGTCATGTTTCTACATAAACATTTTCCCAGACTGTGAAGGTGAGGACAGAAGGAGAGACTCTCCTTGGTACCTTCAGTCCCAACAACTGCTAGGAATGAGTGGCGCCAAGGCTAGTATCCCAAGCCCTGAGCCATAACCATTCACACTGTCTTGACTTGAAATGGTGACGTGATGGAGGGAGGTTTTTGTCTCTTTCTCCCTCGATCCCTCTCTTTCCACATGCTCACCCATCAGCAGGTTAATTACCTGTGAAAGCTTCTCACTTGAAACCGTAAATCACTCATTCAGCGTTCTGTCAAGAGCCGCCAGCTTAGCCACGCTGACAAGGGTTCCGCCTTGTTTACCCAACACTGCAGACAAGAGGGTGGCGGTGGTGGACGATGGGGATGGAGATGATGGAGGTGAGGGGTGGTAAATGTCTAAAATGGCATAAAAAATACATGTTTTTAAAAGCCCACCATATTTTGTGTTTTGAAGAGTCTAGTGTCATCTCTCTAGTTCGAAGAATAGCAGGTGGGCTGGATAAGAGGGTCCTCTTTTGGAAGCGGACCAAGCAACCTCCCTACATTCACCTTCTTCTGCCCCTCAGATAAATCCCATTTGCAATTATTTCCTCTCATCTTTCAGGTCGCCTCCTCTCTCCCTCTCTCCGCCATGCCATAGGGGACAGGACAGGGGCATTCCCAGCATTCCACAGTGGAAGTGGCACAGAGTGACTGGATGAAGTGAAGTCAGACAGGCCACCAGGAGGGCAGTAGCCCCAAGCTCCCTGCTCCAAGCACCTCAAGCCCCTAACCCCAAGCTGGGCTTCATCTCAACCTGAAGGGTTGCATATTATTCCAGCCTCTGTAGGTCATCCATAATAGCCCAAATGTGTTTGCATTGGGAGAGCTGTGACGTTTGGCTATTTTCTCCCATTTGTCAAAGGTTGTAGTGGGATAAGACCTCTCTTTCAGCGTGGGGCCCAATGGAGTGGTCTGTTCATTTCTATTCATTTCTCATTTTAACAGGTTGGACATCTCAGAGCCAGAGGTTCATTTTACTCTCTCTCACTGCGGATGGATTAACAAATAATGGGGACTGTGGATTGTGGATTCATATGTTGGGGCTTTCAACACTGCTTCAGTGCTTGTCTGGGAGAGGATTGTGATTTCTTTCTTTTGAAGTTATGGCAGTAATCAATTCATTTACACAGGAAAGCTGTAAACGATGGTTGATTTTAATATTTGGCTGAGAAATTCATGTCCTAATCATCGACTTTTAAAGTGCCGACAGACAGTATTGACCATAAACACAAGGAATGGTCAGAGACCGAGCCAAATGACACCCCCCCTTTCTCCGCTGTGTCGTCTTTCGTCCTTCCTTCTGAAACATTACCGGCAAATATCACATCGATAAATCAAAGCAACGCTTTCCAAATAATCTCATAAACTTTTTACAGTATAATTCATGCTTCTCATCAGCATTCTTTGTTTAACATTTATGTTTATTGATAAATGAAGATGTGTTTAAATAATTAAAAGCAAACATTAGCTGTGAGCTGCATGGGAGATTAATAATTGATGGGGTGTTGCGAGGGGCTGAGCCACTCTGGGAATAGATAATATTAGCTTAATGCAGGACTGGGGTTGCGGAGAGCAGAGCAGAGCAGGGGAAGTGTAATGGAGCTGCCGCCACTAACTGATGATGGTTATTGTGGCCTGAAAGTTGCTACAAAAGGAGAAAAAAGGCCCTAAATTGAAGGAGGGGTGGTGGAGAGGTTGTAGGGCAGCGATAGATTTGGCTCATAGGAGCTGACAGTGCAAATTGTGGCTTTAATAGCAGGAGGTTTACATGTTCTACAGAGGGCCCCTAATGGCTGGGCCAGTGCTTAGCGCAGAGGGAGAAAAATCGCCCTGCGCTATTAAAATGAAACCTGAGAAGGCTCTCGCTCTTGGTTTTGTGTTTTCTGAGGAGTTTTTTCTTCTCTTGACCTCCCCATCGCTCATGTTGATCCCCTCCTGTCCATTTCCTGCCCGGAGACTCCCTGAAGTTCTCCTACACACCCCAAAAACCTGGACCACAAAGCCACCCTTTACCCTGACCCTGTGAAGTCACACAGACACTCATCTACTCAGGGGCCCTGAGGGGCATGACCAGCCCACCTAGAATGAGGAAAAGGAATGGCTGGCAGGACCGTATCGACTATCGACACCTTCTGGTTTTCATAAGGAAGTGGCACCATTGAGAGGTTTGTTTGGTAAATCCATATGGCAAAATGTAGGGTAAAACAGTTCATAGATATATGTTAAGACTTCAATAGTTAAATAAGAATTACCCCTCAGTAGACACAGAATGGTGCATTCATATGACGTTTCACCACATTACTGTCCTTTCTGCATACAGCCATGTCCCCTGATTAAAGGGCATGCCACTAGCCCTTTGAGAGGTCTTCTACAGCGTCTGTGCAGTTAGGCCAGATTATAGCAGCATCATCAATTTCTAATGCACAAAAACATGCTCCAGCGATGGTACATACTGTTTCAGCCATATGCTTATATTAATAGCTCCTCAGCTCAGTGCCTCCAGGTCAGCCTGCAACAAAAGGGCCTCGTTGACTCTCTGAGGGATTCTGCCTTGTTGTGCCTGCCAAGGAAAAAGATGCAGGGAGGGATAATCTGTATCAAAGGCTCTGGAGGACCCCTTCATTCAGTGTTGCTATCACAGCAGTATATTAGCATCTAAACAAAGGAGGCAGCATACCCCGCAGTGCAGGAGGAGCGTTTCAAGTGGTCACTCACCAACCTTATTTATTTCTTCTTCAGCCGTCACGTTTTATGCTGAGTAGCAGAGTTCTGCACTACACCCCCCCCAAAAAATCCTAGTGTCTTCAGCACAAAAGTATTAAAGTTGCTACTTCTCTTTTTTCTCCTTCTCTCCTTTTTTTGTCTCACGTCTTTATGGCAGCTAGAGGTATGACAGCTGTCATCAGTCCTCAGCACCTCTCAGATCTACATTTCAAGGTCTGCAGGTTCACCGGATAGATCACCAGGTTCTGCTTGGATAGACAACAGAGAGAGGAGAGAAGAACCATCCCCACCGCTGATGATTATCCTATTTAGATAGATAATGGGTCAGGTACAAATACAACATTATCTATAAAACACAGCTGTAACATTGTCACGTTTATTTCATTTTTTATTTCACCATTGTTTGGGTTTTATTGTAGTTCTTTAAAAAGATTTGGTAGTATTTTATTGACTACTTAGAATTTCTATAACACCATGTTTATTAGAATGCTTACTGTTTGTACATCTTGACAAGATTTACCAAAATCGGAAATCAGTTTTTTTGTTGTAAAATAACAATGTTGTGATACTGGATCCTCTTTGATGAAACTGCTGTCTGTTGTGGAGGAACGTGATGGACAATATATAGAGAAAGGGGGGTATGGGTGGGTTGGGTTTTGGGGGGGCATTAGAACAGATATACTTTTTGGAGGGCTCACTGATGTGAGGGCTTGAACCGAAATGGAGGGGAGGAGTGGTGGAATGGAGGTGTCTAGGTGTCTTTTATCCTAGCCTGCGTCTGATCCCTAGAGGATTTGATGGGCATTTGTCTGTCACCGGTCCTATCAGCATGATTATACTGGCCCATTTGGCCCTGTTAGGCCTGCTGGTCTCGGTATGCCATGACGCAAAGCATAGTGCAGCTAAAAGAGGCCTTATATACAGGTGTCTGTCATCTTGAATAATTGCCATCCACTCTGGTTGAAATAGCCCAACAATAACAAGATAGTGTGTCTCAAATAGTGTGTCAAACATTTAATCCGGCAATGCAGGATGATAACATTCAAAGATTGACATCCATTAGACACAAATATTTTTTGGGGTGACAGAAAATAGCCCAAACCCTTGTGTTTCAGGGGTATAATCACAGGGCTAAGGTTATTGAAAGGGCAATCAGTTTTAGACAGGAGCAGGCAGCCTCACTCCCCAACACCAGCTAGCTAGCAGTCCTGTTTCTGACCCTGACAGTGCCTTCCCCTCTCCCATGCTCTCAGAGTTGAAACCCTTTACGGGAGTCACATGTGAGTGGTCAGCAAGTAACCTGCCTTCCACTATACCACGAACAGTGGTCGAACCACACGCCATGGCCTACACAGAATGCCGCGGGGCAGACTACAACAGCATGTTAAGATGGATCAATCACCTGCCGAGGGACACCAACAGTTCTCCCTCTCACAGTGTAAAAGGTGAGGCCAGAACTGGTGACTGAAGGTGAGGAAAGACTTGGGAAATGGTTTACTGGAGGCTATTTCGACCCATTGCTAATTGTGTTGAGGGGGTTCTCACAATATGTGAAAAAGAAAGAAGAGATACTTGCCTTACGGTTGTGTGGATTCTGTTGTCCAGATGTAAACATTGTTGTCCAGAAAAACATGTTCCCTCATAAAGAATGTCTGATTGATGTTACCATTGCTTTTGCTTTCTGTATAGACCCTCCTCCAGGCTGAAGGAGTTGGAGAGCCTGTGCATATGTAACTGGGGTAATTTACACAACCCTCCAAGCAAGCTTTGCTCAATAATTTACAGGCTACAATCGTTTGAACCCTCTCCCCCCATCAGAGTGCCTCGGTCTGGGGCTGCACACAACTACCACACCCAAGCTCGTCTGAATAGCTTGAGGCCTAGTAGGGGATGGATCATAGGCAAAAGGTACAAAGACGCATCTCAATACATGCATGAGAGCAAAGTGCAGGGTCATTAGGGGTAGCCTGGGTAAACCTCCTGAAATCGCCTCTGATGTGGGGGTAAAAGAACAATGTGTCATTGTCCTCATGTTTGACCTAAAACAAGGAAGGAGATCCATGTCATCATCTCTGAATACATAAACAGCATTCATGCATCTGTCTGGACCATGCAACCAAGGATGGAGCAATTACAGACAATAACCTCAACAGTTATTAAACCATTTTTACAATCCTTTTTCTAAAGACTTTCTGTATCAACCATGTACTGTAGAAGCAACCCAGTTTCTTTCTTTATTTTTTGTCTCTTGATGAAGTATTCACATATTTGCTAAGAATCGCTGGCGTCATGATTTCAATTATTGCAATGAAAGCGATGGCTCTTTAAATTGATTAATGGACGATAAACACCCCACAAATAATACATTCCTATGAGTATATTTGCATGCAACTGAACCCTCTTCATGCTCATAAAGTATAAATGCGTTGACGTCCTCCCTCCCTATTGAAATGAATGCCTTTCTCTGGGTTTGAGTCTCCAGCCAGACTCATGGAATTCCTAGCCAATCAGAAGGCATGGTCTAGGCTGGCCACTACCTAATGGAATCCTACAGCAAAACAACCAACATCAAGTATTTATTTTACCCCTTCAACTACAAATAGGAGCTTATGCCGAAGCTCGTGGCATGATCTAGTCAAAAGCGAGCTTCAAATTTCAGATCATCCACAGTAGAGTACTTCGGCGAGTCTTCATAACAAACTTGACTCCTTCAGAATCTCAGAAACTTTAGTGGTTCTTCTGTTCCTCTTGGAGTGTGACGACTCTGACGAGGGGGAGTGGTTGGTTCCCCAGTTGTTCTGAGCACTAATGGTGTCTCAGAGAAGGCAGAGCCAATCTACCCGGCTGGCAGGGACTCGCTCAGAGCAGCACACTTGTCACAGCCCATCACATGAGCACTCTTCTGAACTGGAGCCGTGAATAATTTCTTAAAGATCCAAAAAGCCTTTCTTTTGCTTTCTGTTGCTTTGCAAGAACCATCCAACCCCAAGTCCTTGCAACTATTTCAACATACGCAGTGGAAAAAGTAAAGAGAGAGACAAAAATGGATGTCTCTTCTTTGTTTAACGGAGTCGTGTCAGTTGAGAAAGTTTAGTAAAACTGCATCTTGGAACTTGATATGAAACAGAGCAGAGCTATGCAGATACGGAGAGGCGGTGACAGGGATCATGTGTAGAAGTGAACTCAGTTAATTGTAAACAAGAACACGAGTGCATGGACACTCATCATGCACATGCCAAAACACTGTTGCGCCTGACTGTTTGATAGCCACTATTCTGATTCACGCTTCAGGTTGTGTTTATGTTCTAACTGGGGTTTTGTGATCCCAGTTTGAAATGGTGATTGTGACAATTATTCACAGATGGATGCTGTTGGTAAAATGGAAACAAAGGAATGGATTTATTGCTATGTCTCTAGGGCTTTTTCTCTGCCCTTCTCTTTGCTAGGTCTCTAAAAGCATCTGCCTGTGTCCCAATACTTCGAAATATCCCTGATCTCTGGATTATCACTGATAGGTAAAACGCATGGATAGGCTGCAACCTGATTGCCATGACCTTTCAAGTGCTTTGAGATTGGAGGTCATGAAGGTAAGGCGACAAGGACAGGAGAAAGAGGAAGAGGGTTAAAGCAACGGGTTCTATCCTTCCTGCCCTGGTGCTGTTGGTCTGTCTGTGGAGAGGAGAGCAGAAAGGTGTCCATTGCGGTGAGCAGGAGAGCAGGCAGATGGGCTATGGCAGAGGGGACCTGTCCAGGGCTCATATTGCACTTGATTTCAGGTGGAGAAGACAGGGCAAGCCCCCCTCACACAGATGTTCACAAGCTGTTGCTCCTAGAATGCTTTGAGTTCATGGAATCGTCTTCAGAAAGGACAATCACAGGCAGTATCATGATAAGGGGTTAAACATGGGTTTGTATTAGAATGAACCAGAACCTACAGTAAGATACAGAGTGCTGACTTTCAGTATGGATCCAAACACATCATGGGACTCTGGCCTTTTATTGTCTTAATAAATATGTGATAACAGCAAGGTAAGATTTGATGTGTAAAATACTAACATCTTCTGTATATATACAGTACCAGTCAAAAGTTTGGACACACCTACTCATTTTTCTTAATTTTTTACTATTTTCTACATTGTAGAATAATAGTGAAGACATCAAAACTATGAAATAACACAAATGGAATCATGTAGTAACCAAAAAAGTGTTAAACAAATCAAAATATATTTTATATTTTAGATTCTTCAAAGTAGCCACCCTTTGCCTTGATGACAGCTTTGCACACTCTTGGCATTCGCTCAACCAGCTTCATGAGGTAGTCACCTGGAATGCATTTCTATTAACAGGTGTGCCTTCTTAAAAGTTAATTTGTGGAATTCCTTTCCTTCTTAATGTGTTTGAGCCAATCAGTTGTGCTGTGACAAGGTAGGGGGGGTATACAGAAGATATATCTATTTGGTAAAAGACCAAGTCGATATTATGGCAAGAACAGCTTAAATAAGCAAAGAGAAATGACAGTCCATCATTACTTTAATACATGAAGGTCAGTCAATACGGAACATTTCAAGAACTTTGAACGTTTCTTCAAGTGCAGTCGCAAAAACCATCAAGCGCTATAATGAAACTGGCTCTCATGAGGACCGCCACAGGAAAGGAAGACCCAGAGTTACCTCTGCTGCAGAGGATAATTTAATTAGAGTTAATAGCCTCAGAAATTGCAGCCCAAATAAATGCTTCACAGAGTTCAAGTCACAGACACATCTCAACATCAACTGTTCAGAGGTGACTGTGTGAATCAGGCCTTCATGGTCAAATTGCTGCAAAGAAACCACAACTAAAGGACACCAATAATAAGAAGAGACTTGCTTGGGCCAAGAAACATGAGCAATGGACATTAGACCGGTGGAAATGTGTCCTTTGGTCCAAATTTGAGATTTTTGGTTCTAACCGCCATGTCTATGTGAGACGCGGTGTGGGTGAACAGATGATCACCGCATGTGTAGTTCCCACCGTAAAGCATGGAGGAGGAGGTGTTATGGTGTGCGGGTGCTTTGCTGGTGACACTGTCTGTGATTTATTTAGAATTCAAGGCACACTTAACCAGCATGGCTACCACAGCATTCTGCAGCGATACGCCATTCCATCTGGTTTAGGCTTAGTGGGACTATCATTTGTTTTTCAACAGGACAATGACCCAACACACCTCCAGGCTGTGTAAGGGCTATTTGACCAAGAAGGAGAGTGATGGAGTGCTGCATCGGATGACCTGGCCTCCACAATCCCCCGACCTCAACCCAATTGAGATGGTTTGGGATGAGTCGGACCGCAGAGTGAAGGAAATGCAGCCAACAAGTAATCAGCATATGTGGGAACTCTTTCAAGACTGTTGGAAAAGCATTCCAGGTGAAGCTGGTTGAGAGAATGCCAAGAGTGTGCAAAGCTGTCATCAAGGCAAAGGGTGGCTATTTGAAGAATCTCAAATATAAAATATATTTTGATTTGTTTAACACTTTTTTGATTAATGAGTCCATATGTATTATTTCCTGGAATATAGTTGCGTCCAAACTTTTGACTGGTAGTGTATATATATATATTAATGGACTGAGGTCAAAGTTGAACTGAGGGTAGAAATAGCCATACCAGTATTCAGCAAAAGAAGAAGAGCCAAACCAAGAAATTGCAGAAATCAGTGTCCGTGGGTCTTAGCATTGCAACATGCTGGAACAAATGCTGTGGTCGTATACTAATCCAGCGGCTGTTGGCAACACATCATCTGCTCAACAGAGCAAAAGATTCAAAAGAAACTCCTTTAACTTGTGTTTTTAGAGACAAATATTTGTTTGGCAGTGTTGTGCACAACTCTCCGTGCCATAAGGCATTAGGATCAAGTAATAAGTTGGACGTCATTGGTTTCTGTGGCTTGGAGCATTAAAACAATGCTCTTCTCCCTTTCCCTGTAAATGCCTGTGGACTCCTTAATGTGTTAACCAAATGGATTGACCGTAATGGATTGACCGTAATTGATTAGGTCCAATAACAGATACCCAACACTCATAAATTGATTTAATCTCTAAAGAAACAGAGAGAGATGATATTTACAATTGAGACATCAATGGGACACGGACCACTACAGAGAGACATTGAGAAAGTCAATCCCCCTTGAAACAATAGACAAATTCACTTATGAAAGGAAATCTCAATAATAGTTTGTCTCATTTGTGGAAGTGATTATTTATTAGTGAACCCAGTAGAATGTATTTATGTCTTCGCTAATAGAGAAACTCTTCCTTATTCCTTTCATATGGTTCGATTCCAGGCTGTATCACAACCGGCCGTGATTGGGAGTCCTATAGGGCGGCGCACAATTGGCCCAGCGTCATGCGGGTTTGGCCGGTGTAGGCCGTCATTGTAAATAAGAATTTGTTCTTAACTGACTTGCCTAGTTAAATAAAGGTCAAATAAATAAAAAATAAATAAAATATTAATTAACACGTGTGTATTTAGTGTTTAAAGCCTAACTCCTATACTTCATCAAAAGTGAATACTTAATTAATGACTTTTGTATTATTAATAGCATTAATATGATATTATTATGATTATTAGTATTATTAATATAGGTTTCTAGGTTTCTGTCTCAGAAGATAATCTAAACAACTTTAGGTCACAGGCTCTATTTTTAAAACCAATCACTCAGCCAGCTAGAGTTGGATTGCTCATAAATTTGGCATTGGATAAAGTGATCAGATTACATTGAATGCATTTTTTGTATCCGCAGCCCTCTGCAATAAATTAAAACTATCTGAAAGCGTCTGGAGTGCATTTCCTTTTGCCTTGATTCATGTGCTGTAATATGACCCCTCTCCAATTCCTCCGCCGTGGCACAAGCCGGCAAGGCGAGCGGGCTGCGGAGTGCGTCAGGAGATTAAAACCCAGTCGCGAGATTGAAAACGGGATGGAGGCATCAGATAATGTAGTAGAGATATAATGAAAGTGTAAACAAAAACCTGGTGCAAGAGAAATGGCTGCTCGTAAAGTCTCTCCACTGTCTTCATCACAAAATAGATTTTGCAAGCCTGGCACCCAGCAAGTTATTAACAATTGACCGAATTACACTGTTCAAAACTTCAATTGATTAGATTTTTTTCTCCAAATAGAGTGTGAGTAAATGTGGCACGTCATAGTAGGGTGGGCTAGGGATCTGCTCACTCTTTGTGTATGAAACCATTTCATAGCAAGTTTTCTCATAAATGTATTGGTTGAAGGACTGTGTCCTCATCCAAATGCCACAATTTTAGATTAAATATCTTATCAAAGTTTATAAATGCAGCCATTTTTATCTCAATATCAAATAATTTTGGGGTAACAATTAAGTACCTTACTGTGATTGTTTTAAATCAAAATGGTCAAAAAAATATATAAGAAGGTTCTTAGCAAAAGCAATTTCTCAAGCAAGAATTTTGATAGAAGTGTCTGGGAGTGGTCTGAGTGGGGAGGGGAAAATTAGCTGTTATTGGCAGAGATTTAGAACTCTCTTTCTTATTGGTCTATTAACTTACCAGGCAGGCCAAAACTCCATCCTAACAAAACAGGCTGAAATTGCAGGCTGTCTTTTCAAACAGCTCTTACACTAAAAGGGCATAAACATAATTTTCACCATTTCAAAGTTATTATTCCAAATTCATAGTGTGGAAATATATATAAAACACAGGAAACTGCACTGGGCCTTTAACAATGAAATAGGTCTATAAGACTTCATCAAAGTGTACATTACTGACTCAGTCAAGGCATTGACAAAGACATGCCATAGCATTTAAAAGAAAGGGTGATTTTACACAGCTCATCCTCTCCCTGACAGTGTTGTGTAAAGCCCTCACACTCCGCCAGCACACCACTGAGCTGGAGCCTGTCTTTCCAGGGTTCGCTTACACCTTTGTGTCCTGGTGTGCCCGGCTGCCATGTTGAAAGATTGGCTGGCGCTGTGACGCGGGCGAGCGGGGAGCGTCGTTCGCTGAGTGACTGGCAATCCGGACAGCTGTGTTGGCAGGGCCTGCCATCCTGTCTGCCAAGTCTCAGAGCAGACAGTCTTTCCTTTCCTACTCCGTGAGTACTGCTCAGTACTTACCACCAGCGCTCTACTGCTGCCAGGCTACAATGTGGAACAGGCAGCAACACTTCACATCTCATTGTACACTTGCTAAGCTGGTCAGTTTCTGGCTATTGGGGAAGTCACTCAGGTGTATACTGCTGGGTCATCCAATAGAGATGGTCAATTTTGGTTTCTTGCAGTCCAGCTATCACAACCCAGGCAGTATCTATTGGTAGCAAACACCATAAACACATCATTAATTAAAAGTTAGATTTGCAAAATGATGGTACATTGTAAAACACTGCAGCTTCAGTTAACAAACTCAGGAATTGAGACATGCTCTCACTTCGTTAGGGTAATTGAAGAAGTGAACATGAAAAATGTAGTGGGATGGATGTAATTAGCATTTTGCTCTGGCACCAGACTGCATTAATAAGAGATGAGAAATCAATAGGAGTCATTATACCACATACAGTATACAAGATGAAATATTAACTAGTCTGGAAACTGACCTGAAGAGGTTTCTTCTCTCCTAGAGTACTCTGTCTGTGGCTTAATATGGTTAGTGCTGCAACAAGCAGGAGAAATATCATATTTACAAAAGAACACCAGGGTAGATTAGCAGTTAACCTTGAAATATAATACATTTGACCTGTATTGTCCCAAATGTTTTGTCAAACCAATGCTTGCAGGTGGAGATTTGTCGACGTACGCTCTTTTATATAATGGAAATCTATGGGAAATACAAAGTAGGTATTTGCATGGGAATTTATGTTTATATTGAATCCAGGCCTGTAGACCTCAAAAACATTTCTGCTGTATTCCAGCCTTGTGCAAACATCTGTCAGTGTCACCGTACAGTATCATATGGATGTAGTTTCTTTGATCACTCTGAGCTAATATCAAGTGTAAATGCACAATAGGATCCTATTGGTCTTCATGATTCACTCTCTGTTGTAGAAAAATAATTAATATCTCCATAACAGGATGCTGATGACGTAGCTAGCTTCATTTTCCATACATTGCCCCCCCATCCAAAACAGAACTCTTACACTGTACTCCTCCACCCGCAACTCCCCCCATCCTCCATACCCTCTCTCAGTTTTGTGAATGGATTCCCAGTGGTAGGATCGACAAGGATTTCACAAACAATTTACTGTAAATTGCAGGAAAATTGGCTACAGATCTTAGAGGAGAAAGAGAAGGGGAAAAAACAGAATGAGGTTACGATGATCCTGGGGGTATTTATTCACTGAGGCTCTCATGGCCGTCCGTTCCACAGCGTTCCGCAGGGCTCTCCCCTTTCAAAATAGCCCCCCCAGTCCCCTCCTCCCCCCTTTCATTTGCCGTTTCAAATGTATTAATGGGCCGGAACCTTCCTGTATGATCTTGGCCCTCTTCCTACTGAAAACGCTCTGCGGCTGGGTCCCAATGCGGTAATCAGGCCCTGGCCTCTGGAGCTCAGGGGGCTGCCGCTGCAGAGCAGGAAGAGCCCTAGCATGACCCCACACTACATCCCTCTGTCACCCCAGAGCTGCCCCTGTCCTCCCCATCTCCTCCCCAGGCCTTTCCCCTCTCCTCCACTAGAGACTCAGGACCACGGGCCATGCCTGACTCCACGCCTGAGCTCCACTGGGCTTGATGGACTGGAAACATCACCGTTCATCACGTTCATTGTTTATGTAAACTCAATTTTTATTTTACCTTTATTTAACCAGGTAAGCCAGTTGAGAACAAGTTCTCATTTACAACTGCGACCTGGCCAAGATAAAGCAAAGCAGTGCGATAAAAACAACAACAGAGTTACATATGGGGTAAACAAAACATAAAGTCAAAAATACAACAGAAAATATATATACAGTGTGTGCGAATGTAGTAAATTATGGAGGTAAGGCAATAAATAGGCCATAGTGCAAAATAGTTACAATTTCGTATTAACACAGGAATGATAGATGTGCAAAAGATGATGTGCAAATAGAGATACTGGGGTGCAAATTAGCAAAATAAATAACAATATGGGGATGAGGTAGTCGGATGGGCTAATTACAGATGGGCTGTGTACAGGTGCAGTGATTGGTAAGCTACTCTGACAACTGACACCTAAAGTTAGTGAGGGAGATAAGAGTCTCCAGCTTCAGAGATTTTTGCAGTTCGTTCCAGTCATTGGCAGCAGAGAACTGGAAGGAATGACGGCCAAAGGAGGTGTTGGCTTTGAGGATGACCAGTGAGATATACCTTCTGGAGCGCAGACTACGGGTGGGTGTTGCTACGGTGACCAGTGAGCTAAGATATTTTACATTTTAGTCATTTAGCAGACGCTCTTATCCAGAGCGACTTACAGGAGCAATTAGGGTGAAGTGCCTTGCTCAAGGGCACATCGACAGATTTTTCACCTAGTTGGCTCAGGGATTAGAACCAGCGACCTTTCGGTTACTGATAAGATGGGGATTTGCCTAGCAGTGATTTATAGATGACCTGGAGCCAGTGGGTTTGGCGACAAATATATAGTGAGGGCCAGCCAACAAGAGCGTACAGGTCACAATGGTGGGTAGTATATGGGGCTTTGGTGACAAAACGGATGGCACTGTGATAGACTACATCCAATTTGCTGAGTAGAGTGTTGGAGGCTATTTTGTATATGACATCGCCGAAGTCAAGGATCGGTAGGATAATCAGTTTTGCGAGGGTATGTTTGGCAGCATAAGTGAAGGAGGCTTTGTCGCGAAATAGGAAGCAGATTCTAGATCTAACTTTTGATTGGAGATGCTTAATGTGAGTCTGGAAGGAGAGTTTACAGTCTAACCAGACACCTAGGTATTTGTAGTTGTCCACATACTCTAGGTCAGACCCGCCGAGAGTAGTGATTCTAGTCGGGTGGGCGGGTGCAAGCAGCGTTCGGTTGAAGAGCATGCATTTAGTTTTACTAGTGTTTAAGAGCAGTTGGAGGCTACGGAAGGAGTCTTGTATGGCGTTGAAGCTCGTTTGGAGGTTTGTTAACACAGTGTCCAATGAAGGGCCAGATGTATACAAAATGGTGTCGTCCGCATAGAGGTGGATCTGAGCGTCACCAGCAGCAAGAGCAACATCATTGATATACACAGAGAATAGAGTTGGCCCGAGAATTGAACCCTGTGGCACCCCCATAGAGACTGCCAGAGGTCCAGACAACAGACCCTCCGATTTGACCCATTGAACTCTATCTGAGAAGTAGTTGGTGAACCAGGCGAGGCAGTCATTTGAGAAACCAAGGCTATTTAGTCTGCCAATAAGAATGCAGTGGTTGACAGAGTCGAAAGCCTTGGCCAGGTCGATGAAGACGGCTGCGCAGTACTGTCTTTTATCGATCGTGGTTATAATATCGTTTAGTACCTTGAGCGTGGCTGAGGTGCACCCATGACCAGCTCGGAAACCGGATTGCATAGCGGAGAAGGTACGGTGGGATTCGAAATGGTCGGTGATCTGTTTGTTAACTTGGCTTTCAAAAACTTTCGAAAGGCAGGGCAGGATGGATATAGGTCTGTAACAGTTTGGATCTAGAGTGTCACCCCCTTTGAAGAGGGGGATGACCGCGGCAGCTTTCCAATCTCTGGGGATCTCAGACGTTACGAAAGAGAGGTTGAACAGGCTAGTAATAGGGGTTGCGACAATTTTGGCGGCTAGTTTTAGAAAGTAAGGGTCCAGATTGTCTAGCCCAGCTGATTTGTAGGGGTACAGATTTTTCAGCTCTTTCAGAACATCAGCTGTCTGAATTTGTGTAAAGGAGAAGCGGGGGGGGCATGGGCAAGTTGCAGCGGAGGGTGCAGAGCTGGTGGCCGGGGTAGTGGTAGCCAGGTGGAAAGCATGGCAAGCCGTAGCAAAATGCTTGTTGAAATTCTTGATTATTGTAGATTTATCAGTGGTGACAGTGTTTCCTAGCCTCAGTGCAGTGGGCAGTTGGGAGGAGGTGCTCTTATTCTCCATGGACTTTACAGTGTCCCAAAACTTATTGGAGTTAGTGCTACAGGATGCACATTTCTGTTTGAAAAAGCTATCATTTGCTTTCCTAACTGATTGTGTATATTGGTTCCTGACTTCCCTGAAAAGTTTCATATCGCGGGGGCTGTTCGATGCTAATGCAGTACGCCACAGGATGTTTTTGTGCTGGTCAAGGGCAGTCAAGTCTGAGGAGAACTAGGGGCTATATCTGTTCTTAGTTCTGAATTTTTTGAATGGGGCATGCTTATTTAAGATTGAGAGGAAAGCACTTTTAAAGAACAACCAGGCATTCTCTACTGACGGAATGAGGTCAATATCCATCCAGGATACCCGGGCCAGGTCAATTAGAAAGGCCTGCTTGCTAAAATGTTTTAGGGAGCATTTGACAGTGATGAGGGGTGGTCGTTTGACCGCGGACCCATTACGGACGCAGGCAATAAGGCAGTGATCGCTGAGATCCTGGTTGAAGATAGCGGAGGTGTATTTAGAGGGTACATTTGTCAGGATGATATCTATGAGGGTGCCCATGTTTACAGATTTTGGGTTGTACCTGGTAGGTTCGTTGATAATTTGTCTGAGATTGAGGGCATCTAGTTTAGATTGTAGGTTGGCCGGGGTGTTAAGCATATCCCAGTTTAGGTCACCAAGCAGTACGAACTCTGAGGATAGATGGGGGGCAATCAGTTCACATATGGTGTCCAGGGCACAGCTCGGGGCTGAGGGGGGTCTGTAGCAAGCAGCAACAGTGAGAGACTTATTTTTGGAAAGGTGGATTTTTAGAAGTAGAAGCTCAAACTGTTTGGGCACAGACCTGGATAGTATGATAGAGCTCTGCAGGCTATCTCTACAGTAGATTGCAACCCCACCCCCTTTGGCAGTTCTATCGAGACGGAAAATGTTGTAGTTGGGGATGGAAATTTCTGAATTTTTGGTGGCCTTCCTATGCCAGGATTCAAACACTGCTAGAACATCAGGGTTAGCGGAGTGGATAACTCAAACATAGGGAGGAGGCTTCGGATGTTAACGTGCAAGAAACCAAGGCTTTTACGGTTACAGAAGTCAACAAATGATAACGCCTGGGGAGTAGGAGTGATACTGGGGGATACAGGGTCTGGGTTAACCTCTACATCACCAGAGGAACAGAGGAGGAGTAGAATAAGGATATGGCTAAAGGCTTTAAGAACTGGTCTTCAAGTGCGTTGGGTACAGAGAAAGAAATGGGCATATTTCCGGGCGTTGTAGTATAGATTCAGGGCATTATGTACAGACAAGGATATGGAAGGATATGAGTACAGTGGAGGTAAACCTAAGCGTTGGGTAACGATGAAAGAGATACAGTGGGGAAAAAAGGTTTTTGGTCAGCCACCAACTGTGCAAGTTCTCACACTTAAAAAGATGAGAGAGGCCTGTAATTTTCATCATAGGTACACGTCAACTATGACAGACAAATTGAGAAAAAAAAATCCAGAAAATCACATTGTAGGATTTTTTAATGAATTTATTTGCAAATTATGGTGGAAAATAAGTATTTGGTCACCTACAAACAAGCAAGATTTCTGGCTCTCACAGACCTGTAACTTCTTCTTTAAGAGGCTCCTCTGTCCTCCACTCGTTACCTGTATTAATGGCACCTGTTTGAACTAGACATCTGTCCACAACCTCAAACAGTCACACTCCAAACTCCACTATGGCCAAGACCAAAGAGCTGTCAAAGGACACCAGAAACAAAATTGTAGACCTGCACCAGGCTGGGAAGACTGAATCTGCAATAGGTAAGCAGCTTGGTTTGAAGAAATCAACTGTGGGAGCAATTATTAGGAAATGGAAGACATACAAGACCACTGATAATCTCCCTCTCCACGCAAGATCTCACCCCGTGGGGTCAAAATGATCACAAGAACGGTGAGCAAAAATCCCAGAACCACACGGGGGGACCTAGTGAATGACCTGCAGAGAGCTGGGACCAAAGTAACAAAGCCTACCATCAGTAAGACACTACGCCACCCAGGACTCAAATCCTGCAGTGCGAGACGTGTCCCCCTGCTTAAGCCAGTACATGTCCAGGCCCGTCTGAAGTTTGCTAGAGTGCAGTTTTGATGATCCAGAAGAGGATTGGTAGAATGTTATATGGTAAGATGAAACCAAAAATTGGTAAAAACTCAACTCGTCGTGTTTGGAGGACAAAGAATGTTGAGTTGCATCCAAAGAACACCATACCTACTGTGAAGCATGGGGGTGGAAACATCATGCTTTGGGGCTGTTTTTCTGCAAAGGGACCAGGACGACTGATCAGTGTAAAGGAAAGAATGAATGGGGCCATGTATCATGAGATTTTGAGTGAAAACCTCCTTCCATCAGCAAGGGCATTGAAGATGAAACGTGGCTGGGTCTTTCAGCATGACAATGATCCCAAACACACCGCCCCGGGCAATGAAGGAGTGGCTTCGTAAGAAGCATTTCAAGGTCCTGGAGTGGCCTAGCCAGTCTCCAGATCTCAACCCCATAGAAAATCTTTGGAGGGAGTTGAAAGTCTGTGTTGCCCAGCGACAGCCCCAAAACATCACTGCTCTAGAGGAGATCTGCATGGAGGAATGGGCCAAAATACCAGCAACAGTGTGTGAAAACCTTGTGAAGACTTACAGAAAACGTTTGACCTGTGTCATTGCCAACAAAGGGTATATAACAAAGTATTGAGAAACTTTTGTTATTGACCAAATACTTATTTTCCACCATAATTTGCAAATCAATTCATTAAAAATCCTACAATGTGATTTTCTGGAATTTTTTTCTTCTCATTTTGTCTGTCATAGTTGACGTGTACCTATGATGAAAATTACAGGCCTCTCTCATCTTTTTAAGTGGGAGAACTTGCACAATTGGTGGCTGACAATACTTTTTTTCCCCACTGTAGCATCACTGGAGGCACCGATTGAGTCGGTCTCCGCGTGTATGGGGGGTGGGACAAAGGAGCTGTCTAAGGCAGGTTGAGCTGGGCTGGGGGCTCTACAGTGAAATAGTACAATAAGAAATAACCGAAACAGAAATAAGCAAGGCATATTGACATGGGAGAGAGGCATAAAACAATCACAGGTGTTATTCGAGAGAGCTAAGACAACAGCTGGTAATGGTGACAAAGTTTGGGCTGAGGCTAAACATAAACAGGATGCGGTATCGTATAAAGGAGCAGTCCAGCAGGCATCAGCTGTATAGCTGAGTTATCATAAGGTCCGGTGAACAGCAATAGGAGAGTTCGGAGGTAGTTCGGGGGCTGCTACAGCCCTACGAGCAAGAGGATCTTCGTGGTCGACGTCGTAACGGGAAGCCTGTTCAAACCACATCAGACGATTTCGTTGGCAAACCAGTCGTGTTGGATTGGTGAGGCTCCGTGTCAACACTAGGAGGTCCCGTCCGGTTGACAGAGAGGTAGATTGCCGGGAGATGGGCCTGGCTCGAGGCTAGCTCAAGGCTAACTGGTGCTTGCTAAGGGGCAATGGTAATTAGCCAACGACAACAGCCATTTGGTTGCAGCTAGCTGGTTGCGATGATCCGGCTCTAGGGTCCAGTGATTCCGGCCGAAAATCCGATATGCTCTTGGTCGATATTCACGCTGTGCAGACTGGCCGACAAATTGTCCAGGCTAGAGCTAGAGCTGGCTGGTGGGTAGTGCAGGCCACGGACAATGGTGAAGACGCTAACGGTGGCTAATACCAAGTAGCCATTCGGTTGCAGCTAGACTAGTTTCAGCTTAAGGTTCTTGATAAAAGTTATAAAGAAATAATACAATCCTTTCCACGTTGGGTGAGGCGGGTTGCAGGAAAGTATATTTAGTTAAAGAATGAAAAGTAAAAATTGAGAAATATATACAAAATAGACAAAAAACTAAAAAAACTGGCTATTTACACAAGGACACAGAAAAAAACACGACCGCACTGCTACGCCATCTGGGATTTGTTAAACCCAATAGTACAGTAGTTTATTTTTTAACAGGCAGAAAGTGCTCTGCCTTGGCTCTGGCTGGAAGTGAGCTGATAGAGTTTAAAGACTTCTAAATGTGTTTAATTAAATGTATTGTAGATTTCCGCCTAAATATACATACCCAAAAGTAATTATTTATCATGAGAGGGCCATAAACAATAACTAGTAATGCTTATACATTCAATTCTCACATTTCTGGTAAAATATATATACATTGCTGAGGTGTAGTCACTTTTGAGGACAAAAGCTCAAGAACACCGCACAAATATGATACAAATATGAAAATGCATACGTTTTTTTCCCCTATTCAACAAAAGTGGGGGAATAGGGCTTGAATTGATTGAAATGCTTTCTAAATATAGTAAAAATCAAATTAGAAACGACTTACTATAATATTTCACCTTTATTATAACTATAAAATAAATATGATCATACTTAGTGACAGTACAAAATTGGCACCATTTCATATACAGTTGAAGTCTGAAGTTTACATACACTTAGGTTGGAGTCATTAAAACTCGTTTTTCAACCACTCCACAAATGTCTTGTTAACAAACTATTATTTCACTTATAATTCAATGTATCACAATTCCAGTGGGTCAGAAGTTTACATACACTAAGTTGACTGTGCCTTTAAACAGCTTGGAAAATTCCAGAAAATGATTTCATGGCTTTAGAAGCTTCTGATAGGCTAATTGACATCATTTGAGTCAATTGGAGGTGTACCTGTGAATGTACACTGCTCAAAAAAATAAAGGGAACACTTACACAACACAATGTAACTCCAAGTCAATCACACTTCTGTGAAATCAAACTGTCCACTGATTGACAATAAATTTCACATGCTGTTGTGCAAATGGAATAGACAACAGGTGGAAATTGTAGGCAATTAGCAAGACACCCGCAATAAAGAAGTGGTTCTGCAGGTGGTGACCACAGACCACTTCTCAGTTCCTATGCTTCCTGGCTGATGTTTTGGTCACTTTTGAATGCTGGCGGTGCTTTCACTCTAGTGGTATCATGAGACGGAGTCTACAACCCACACAAGTGGCTCAGGTAGTGCAGCTCATCCAGGATGGCACATCAATGCGAGCTGTGGCAAGAAGGTTTGCTGTGTCTGTCAGCGTAGTGTCCAGAGCATGGAGGCGCTACCAGGAGACAGGCCAGTACATCAGGAGATGTGGAGGAGGCCGTAGGAGGGCAACAACCCAGCAGCAGGACCGCTACCTCCGCCTTTGTGCAAGGAGGAGCAGGAGGAGCACTGCCAGAGCCCTGCAAAATGACCTCCAGCAGGCCACAAATGTGCATGTGTCTGCTCAAATGGTCAGAAACAGACTCCATGAGGGTGGTATGAGGGCCCGACGTCCACAGGTGGGGGTTGTGCTTACAGCCCAACACTGTGCAGAATGTTTGGCATTTGCCAGAGAACACCAAGATTGGCAAATTCGCCACTGGCGCCCTGTGCTCTTCACAGATGAAAGCAGGTTCACACTGAGCACATGTGGCAGATGTGACAGAGTCTGGAGACGCCGTGGAGAACGTTCTGCTGCCTGCAACATCCTCCAGCATGACCGGTTTGGCGGTGGGTCAGTCATGGTGTGGGGTGGCATTTCTTTGGGGGGCCGCACAGCCCTCCATGTGCTCGCCAGAGGTAGCCTGACTGCCATTAGGTACCGAGATGAGATCCTCAGACCCCTTGTGAGACCATATGCTGGTGCGGTTGGCCCTGGGTTCCTCCTAATGCAAGACAATGCTAGACCTCATGTGGCTGGAGTGTGTCAGCAGTTCCTGCAAGAGGAAGGCATTGATGCTATGGACTGCCCGTTCCCCAGACCTGAATCCAATTGAGCACATCTGGGACATCATGTCTCGCTCCATCCACCAATGCCACGTTGCACCAGACTGTCCAGGAGTTGGCGGATGCTTTAGTCCAGGTCTGGGAGGAGATCCCTCAGGAGACCATCCGCCACCTCATCAAGAGCATGCCCAGGCGTTGTAGGGAATTCATACAGGCACGTGGAGGCCACACACACTACTGAGCCTCATTTTGACTTGTTTTAAGGACATTACATCAAAGTTGGATCAGCCTGTAGTGTGGTTTTCCACTTTAATTTTGAGGGTGACTCCAAATCCAGACCTCCATAGGTTGATACATTTGATTTCCATTGATAATTTTTGTGTGATTTTGATGTCAGCACATTCAACTATGTAAAGAAAAAAGTATTTAATAAGATTATTTCATCATTCAGACCTACCTTCAAACTCAGTGCCTCTTTGCTTGACATCATGGGAAAATCAAAATAAATAAGCCAACCCCTCAGAAAAAAAAATGGTAGACCTCCACAAGTCTGGTTCATCCCTGGGAGCAATTTCCAAACAACTGAAGGTACCACATTCATCTGTACAAACAATAGTACGTAGGTATAAACACCATGGGACCACGCAGCCGTCATACCGCTCAGAAAGGAGACGCATTCTGTCTCCTAGAGATGAACGTACTTTGGTGCAAATCAATCCCAGAACAACAGCAAAGGACCTTGTGAAGATGCTGGAGGAAACAGGTACAAAAGTATCTATACCCACAGTAAAACAAGTCCTATATTGACATAACCTGAAAGGCCGCTCAGCAAGGAAGAAGCCACTGCTTCAAACCGCCATAAAAAAGCCAGACTACGGTTTGCAACTGCACATGGGGACAAAGATTGTACTTTTTGGAGAAATGTCCTCTGGTCTGATGAAACAAAAATATAACTGTTTGGCCATAATGACCATCGTTATGTTTGGAGGAAAAAGGGGGTCACTTGCAAGCCGAAGAACACCATCCCAACCGTGAAGCACGGAGGTGGCAGCATCATGCTATGGGGGTGCTTTGCTGCAGGAGGGACTGTTGCACTTCACAAAATAGATGGCATCATGAGGAAGGAAAATAATGCGGATATATTGAAGCAACATCTCAAGACATCAGTCAGGAAGTTAAAGCTTGGTCGCAAATGGGTCTTCCAAATGGACAATGACCCCAAGCATACTTCCAAAGTTGTGGCAAAATGGCTAAAGCACAACAAAGTCAAGGTATTGGAGTGGCCATCACAAAGCCCTGACCTCAATCCTATAGAAAATGTGTGGGCAGAACTTAAAAAGCATGTGCGAGCAAGGAGGCCTACAAACATGACTCAGTTACACCAGCTCTGTCAGGAAGAATGGGCTAAAATTCACCCAATTTATTGTGGGAAGCTTGTGGAAGGCTACCCGAAAAGTTTGACCCAAGTTAAACAATTTAAAGGCAATGCTACCAAATACTAATTGAGTGTATGTAAACTTCTGACCCAGTGGGAATGTGGTGAAAGAAATAAAATATGAAATAAATAATTATTTTTTACTAGGATTAAATGTCAGGAATTGTGAAAAACTGAGTTTAAATGTATTTGGCTAAGGTGTATGTAAACTTCTGACTTCAACTGTAACTGATGACATAGCATTTTCTGCCCAGCGTCCTCTGAGCGATGCACATATGCCATTCAAATACCTACTGAGTCGTTACAACTTCAGTTTCAAGCTTTGTCCCTCTGTGACCAAGAGAAAGTGGTCTTGTTTAAATTGTATTAAATTATTTTGTATTGTTTTCATGTTGAGAGCTCTAAATCCATCTGTTATCCATCTGCTGTAATCGCTAGTCTCCCGTTTCATATGCCATATTGTAAGCGGAGCTGCTAGGTTCAGAGACAGGGGAGTTAGATCCTTTGTCTGGATAGGCCAGAAAATGTGACGTGTTGCTCCCTATTCAAATGAGGTGTCAGATTTCACATACTGCATCTCAGATGAGAGTGGAGAATGGCATGCGAAGCGGTACAACCAGAGCGGTCACTGAGTGCACAGCAATTGATGTTGCGCTGTTTACAGAGTGCTCGGTACACAAAAATGTTGATCAGAACCGGTCCAGAACCACTCAAAGTCCCCTAAATAGGGTACTTAACAAAGCTCAAACTCTGACGCCCTCTGGTGGCATTTTCTAAACAACGTATAATATTGTATACTTCCCTTATAAAGTACATTTCGGTCCTACAAACACATGCTTAGTACTTTTAGAAAGGTGTCAGAAACAATCTGACTAATATAGAGCCCGAGTAACAGCAGGCCCCAAAAAACATTTTGTGTTCGTTTTTTTATTCGGGGGCGGGGGGAGGGTCACCCCAATTATCCTAATGTTGGGGAATAAGAGATTTGAAAGTAGCTTTGAAATAAAATATGTCACCAATTACTGTTCCAAAATGATTTAAAAATATATATTTGACCTAATGGTGGCGCTCTAAACATTCGCACATTTTCATAGGAACACAGCTATTTTAAAAGCGCAGGGCTTGTGCAATGTGTAATGCCTTCATTTCTCGACTTACAGGAATGAAATATATATGAGGAGAAAGCTGAAGTCTCTACCTATCCATTTATGTAAATATATCCCCTGTTGAATTTGCTGTTCGTCCACTAGATAGCAGTAGGAGATTACATTACGTCTCTTGGCCACTTGAGAAAAAAGAAGAAACCCATACACTGCTCTTGCTAGTA
Organism: Coregonus clupeaformis; assembly: GCF_020615455.1. Classification (NCBI taxonomy): domain Eukaryota; kingdom Metazoa; phylum Chordata; class Actinopteri; order Salmoniformes; family Salmonidae; genus Coregonus; species Coregonus clupeaformis. Next base: position 16,956,933 of record NC_059220.1, on the reverse strand, counting down.
TGACCGCTCTTTATTAAGCTTTACGTAACAACCTCAAGGCCTTTCATCAGAGCTTGGCCACTTGAAACCAGTTGAGTCTGGTTTGGGTAGTGAGTCACTGTGCCAAAATGGCTGAACAGAGTTTCAAGCCATAAAATGCCCTTAGCAATCAGGGCTTTCAAGTTATGGAGTTTTATATATAAGGCACAGACAGGTGAGGAAACTTCAAACTTATTTTCCCATTTACTTTTCCTATTGTAAACGATGAGCTAGATCAATGGCGCATGTGGAAGATGCATACAATGTAATGTGGATGGAGAAGGAAATGCATTGACTTCACAATTACCATCAGGGTGTACCATTTCCATGCATACTAAATGTTTGACTTGACCTAAGTTGCATACTCTATGAATATGACCATAGCGCATGATTTATGGCCTTCATGGGGGGGGCAGTGGGGGGACGGTGGGGGGCGGGGGGTGGATTCTCATTATTGTAAGATCTGAGTTCAAATTCCAAAAAGACAAAGGCTGTAGCTTTCAAATGATGTGTCACTTTCTATTTTCTGACCCAAAAACTCGCCGGGCCCTGTACAGGACCCAAAACAACCGGTCATAGTTTAAAGGATAAATGCAGATGCTCTGTACACTTGGCTCTGCATTGTCCCGCTGCATCGTCCATTATATCCAAGGTAATGTACAGAACATCTGCATTTATCCCGCTTATACCACAGTTGCCATTTCATTTAATTTATATAAGAGAATTCATACTTTCTCATCTTTAGTTCGATATTTATGGACGCAACCCAGTTGTTCGTTCTATATGTTCTGTTGCCATGCTCGCTGGCAACGTTCTTGTCCCTTCCTTTCTAGCTAGCCAACTAGTTACGGCTAACACAGTCACAACCTCTGCAGCCTGAATAACAGTAAAGTAGCTGCATTTGTATTTGTTTGCTTTTTTTCTATTGACATTCATTTGGATACATCCATAAAAATGAGCTGATGATGCCCGATTTTGCCTGGCATAGCTAGAAAAGTATGCCTTGTCGTCAGGACACTCGATACTGTTCATTACAAGGAGAATGCATTGCATATCAAACACTAGGCTAGAAGCTAGCTAAATAGTTTGTTGCTAACAAACTTGCCAATATGATAACCGGATTCAAATATACCAGCTGGTCAAACTAAAAACTTGGGAGGATTTGACAGCATAGAGTCATTTGCGTCATGACTGCAACATAGGGATCGGAGAAATGAATGTTCATCACTCACCACGTTAGTTCATCAGATGCTCCAAAAAAATAAGTATTTGCAAAAACAATTCAATGTTACCTAGCTAAGGTTTTCCTCGTTGGACCTGCATTTACACTAGCTAGGTTTCCATCCAATTTTGACAGATTGTCATGTGAATATGAAAAAAATCTGCATAAACTAAATATGTGGTGTGTTTCCACCAAACAGACTTGCTGCAGATAAAATTCAGTGCGATGACATAGTGTACACAAAATGTACTTTTTTACTTAAGTTTTCAGGTATCTAATAAAAATCTAAAGTTTAATGTTTCCATCGCATTTTCAATTCTACCGATAGTTTTGTCACAAAAACTGTTGAGTTAAATAGAAAATGTGCCTACTCTGGTCTTGGCACGTGCCCTCTAGCCAACAAGCTCATAGATACAGTGCGGTTAGGCTGTGCAGGTAGGCTAGTCTACATGATGTCAAACAGCAGTCAAGCATTGACCATCATGTCACCAGAATAAGACCCTCGATATTTATTGGAAAGGAGAATCAAGATCTGTAGGCTTATAAACTGCATAGTTTCCCGAGTCGTGTGGGAGGACCACACACCATATCATTGTGTGTCTCCAAGTTTACTTCGACATGATGGTTATTATATAAATATTTGTGCATAAAGGAGTTTCCACCACAATTTCTCGCATAATTCATTTTACAGACACAAAAAGATTCCACCATGTCAAACGAACAAATTATCTCTCAGCATTTATACAATTGTTTCCATCACAGCTGTTTTATAAGGTATGACTTTACTCGCATAAAAAATGTGGATGAAAACGTGGTTAATGTATCCAATTTTGGTATGTGTGGTTGTTGGTTCAGCTTTCTGTAACTTTGTAGCAAGTACGGTCTGCATGTGTAGGTGCATATTGAGCCATGAGTGCAAGATGTCCCAATATCTTTTCCAACTGTCCCGATATCTTTTCCAACTGTCCTGATAGCTGGTTTTAATGTCCATTCTAGAATGCCCTTCTAGCCAATCAGAAATGAGTATTAAACAATGCTGTGCTATAACAGGTTTTAAGATGTTGCTACGCTGTCAAGTACAGTAGAGGCTAGAGTTTGGATAAAGTGGGATTTGGGTCCCCTTGCACACTTTCAGAAAGATGAGACATGCCTGAGTCGCTAAGATAATGACTAGTCTATGAAGTCAGTTCCTCCTACATATTTCAAAAGATTACATCACCCTAAGAAGATAAAAATAGTACATGTTTTCCCATGGTGTGTTGGATACGTTGCAACTGCACCATATACCGAAGCCGGTCACATTGACATCTAAACACTTTGCTCCTTCATATACAGTGGGGAGAACAAGTATTTGATACACTGCCGATTTTGCAGGTTTTCCTACTTACAAAGCATGTAGAGGTCTGTAATATTTATCATACAGTGAGGGAAAAAAGTATTTGATCCCCTGCTGATTTTGTACGTTTGCCCACTGACAAAGACATGATCAGTCTATAATTTTAATGGTAGGTTTATTTGAACAGTGAGAGACAGAATAACAACAACAAAAATCCAGAAAAACGCATGTCCAAAATGTTATAAATTGATTTGCATTTTAATGAGGGAAATAAGTATTTGACCCCTCTGTAAAAAACATGACTTAGTACTTGGTGGCAAAACCCTTGTTGGCAATCACAGAGGTCAGACGTTTCTTGTAGTTGGCCACCAGGTTTGCACACATCTCAGGAGGGATTTTGTCCCACTCCTCTTTGCAGATCTTCTCCAAGTCATTAAGGTTTCGAGGCTGAAGTTTGGCAACTCGAACCTTCAGCTCCCTCCACATATTTTCGATGGGATTAAGGTCTGGAGACTGGCTAGGCCACTCCAGGACCTTAATGTGCTTCTTCTTGAGCCACTCCTTTGTTGCCTTGGCCGTGTGTTTTGGGTCATTGTCATGCTGGAATACCCATCCACGACCCATTATCAATGCCCTGGCTGAGGGAAGGAGGTTCTCACCCAAGATTTGACGGGGCCATCGTCCCTTTGATGCGGTGAAGTTGTCCTGTCCCCTTAGCAGAAAAACACCCCCAAAGCATAATGTTTCCACCTCCATGTTTGACTGTGGGGATGGTGTTCTTGGGGTCATAGGCAGCATTCCTCCTCCTCCAAACACGGCGAGTTGAGTTGATGCCAAAGAGCTCGATTTTGGTCTCATCTGACCACAACACTTTCACCCAGTTCTCCTCTGAATCATTCAGATGTTCATTGGCAAACTTCAGACAGCCCTGTATATGTGCTTTCTTGAGCAGGGGGACCATGTGGGCGCTGCAGGATTTCAGTCCTTCACGGCGTAGTGTGTTACCAATTGTTTTCTTGGTGAGTATGGTCCCAGCTGCCTTGAGATCATTGACAAGATCCCCGGTGTAGTTCTGGGCTGATTCCTCACCGTTCTCATGAACATTGCAACTCCACGAGGTGAGATCTTGCATGGAGCCCCAGGCCGAGAGAGATTGACAGTTATTTTGTGTTTCTTCCATTTGCGAATAATCACACCAACTGTTGTCACCTTCTCACCAAGCTGCTTGGCGATGGTTTTGTAGCCCATTCCAGCCTTGTGCAGGTCTTACAATCTTGTCCCTGACATCCTCGGAGAGCTCTTTGGTCTTGGCCATGGTGGAGAGTTTGGAATCTGATTGATTGATTGCTTCTGTGGACAGGTGTCTTTTATACAGGTAACAAACTGAGATTAGGAGCACTCCCTTTAAGAGTGTGCTCCTAATCTCAGCTTGTTACCTGTATAAAAGACACCTGTGAGCCAGAAATCTTTCTGATTGAGAGGGGGTGAAATACTTATTTCCCTCATTAAAATGCAAATCAATTCATAACATTTTTGACATGCGTTTTTCTGGATTATTTTGTTGTTATTCTGTCTCTCACTGTTCAAATAAACCTACCATTAAAATTATAGACTGATCATTTCTTTGTCAGTGGGCAAACGTACAAAATCAGCAGGGGATCAAATACTTTTTTCCCTCACTGTAGATACACTTCAACTGTGAGAGACGGAATCTAAAACAAAAATTTAAGTAATTAATTTGCATTTTATTGCATGACATAAGTATTTGATCACCTACCAACCAGTAAGAATTCCGGCTCTCACAGACCTGTTAGTTTTTCTTTAAGAAGCCCTCCTGTTCTCCACTCATTACCTGTATTAACTGCACCTGTTTGAACTCGTTACCTGTATAAAAGACACCTGTCCACACACTCAATCAAACATACTCCAACCTCTCCACAATGGCCAAGACCAGAGAGCTGTGTAAGGACATCAGGGATAAAATTGTAGACCTGCACAAGGCTGGGATGGGCTACAGGACAATAGGCAAGCAGCTTGGTGAGAAGGCAAAAACTGTTGGCGCAATTATTAGAAAATGGAAGAAGTTCAAGATGATGGTCAATCACCCTCGGTCTGGGGCTCCATGCAAGATCTCACCTCGTGGGGCATCAATGATCATGAGGAAGGTGAGGGATCAGCCCAGAACTACACGGCAGGACCTGGTCAATGACCTGAAGAGAGCTGGGACCACAGTCTCAAAGAAAACCATTAGCAACACACTACGCCATCATGAATTAAAATCCTGCAGCGCACGCAAGGTCCCCCTGCTCAAGCCAGCGCATTTCCAGGCACGTCTGAAGTTTGCCATTGACCATCTGGATGATCCAGAGGAGGAATGGGAGAAGGTCATGTGGTCTGATGAGACAAAAATAGAGCTTTTTGGTCTAATCTCCACTCGCCGTGTTTGGAGGAAGAAGAAGGATGAGTACAACCCCAAGAACACCATCCCAACCGTGAAGCATGGAGGTGGAAACTTTCTTTGGGGATGCTTTTCTGCAAAGGGGACAGGACGACTGCACCGTATTGAGGGGAGGATGGATGGGGCCATGTATCGCGAGATCTTGGCCAACAACCTCCTTTCCTCAGTAAGAGCATTGAAGATGGGTCGTGGCTGGGTCTTCCAGCATGACAACGACCTGAAACACACAGCCAGGGCAACTAAGGAGTGGCTCCGTAAGAAGCATCTCAAGGTCCTGGATTGGCCTAGCCAGTCTCCAGACCTGAACCCAATAGAACATCTTTGGAGGGAGCTCATAGTCCGTATTGCCCAGCGACAGCCCCGAAACCTGAAGGATCTGGAGAAGGTCTGAATGGAGGAGTGGGCCAAAATCCCTGCTGCAGTGTGTGCAAACCTGGTCAAGACCTACAGGAAACGTATGATCTCTGTAATTGCAAACAAAAGTTTCTGTACCAAATATTAAGTTCTGCTTTTCTGATGTATCAAATACTTATGTCATGCAATAAAATGCAAATTAATTACTTAAAAATCATACAATGGGATTTTCTGGATTTTTGTTTTAGATTCCGTCTCTCACAGTTTAAGTGTACCTATGATAAAAAATTACAGACCTCTAAATGCTTTGTAAGTAGGAAAACCTGCTAAATCGGCAGTGTATCAAATACTTGTTCTCCCCACTGTATACATTGTGAGCTGTCATTCTGAAAGGCCGTACTCTTAGCCATGACGATTGATTAAAGTATCACCAGAGAGGTTCTCTCTCTCCATGTGTGTTCATCCTGCCGGTGGCTAGGTAAGACCTTTGTCTGGTCAGGTTTGACTCACCTGTCCCTCCAGGCCCTGCTGTCAGTCTCCAGGTGAGCACGGCCAGATGTGGCGACCCAGGATCCTCAGCATGCATCTGCACACGATGCTAGGCTGGTTGGTGGGAGCTAGCGATGGGGCAACCACAATGCTGTGGCTCGCGTCATCTGTTTTAACTTTAACCATATTCTCTGACAGATCTGCAGAGTACTGTTTTCATTCCCCTCGGATAATATATTTTACAGTTCCGTAAAACTGTCAGCAGACCTTCGAGGAACTAGAGGACGAAGCCCCACCTGCCTGCTCTGCAGCCAATCGGCCCTAATCACAATCAGCCACCCCCCAAAACAGGGCACAGAGGTGCTAACTACCCCACAGAGCTGAGGCTGGCTCAGATTTTCTGATTGTAGCATGATTCACCAGGGTGCTTTTCTCTGATCATTTAGCTAGTTGGCACACAGTATTATTCTTGCATTTGAAAATATATATTTTATTTCTGCATGCATTGTAAAGTGTAGCCTTTAACTTTGATTTGCTTCAACCCAAAGCTCAAATGAACCATAAGTATTTTTCCCTATGTCATCGTTTGGCAACCTCAATTACTTTTATATCATCACTGAGGCCGCGTTGAAATTCCTTACATTACTGCGAAGACGTGCAAAAATTTTAAGAAGGTGGAACGTCACTCAAACCCAATATCATTCAAATAAAGAAAACTCTGGAGGCCTTTTTCTCAAATCATGACAAATGTTCCTCTTACTGTAGTTTATACGGTCCACATTTATGTATGAGTATTTCTTTGGAGCAATTTCTTTCTGTATAAAAGAGGAGGCAGCCTTCAGATGTATTTTAGAAAGCTCAGTTAAAAGCCTAGCGGAGTGTGTGACAACTACACTATGGTCTGCATTTGTTTTTCTTGGGCACCTCCATTTTCTCTCTGACCTTGAGGAACAAGGACCGCTAGGCAATTGGCTGGTGTCTCGAATAGTTAAGTCAGACATTTTACTGTTCCAAAAGAACAACCACAACCCCTAACTACTGAAGAAATTATAGGAAAAAATTATGGAAAGAAATCTGTCAGATCTGAAGAAGTCTCTTTATTGTCAGTGCTCAGCCAAGCATTAAATGCACAATTTAAAGACTATTTTTCCAAAAACAAAGGCTTCCATCCCATCTTCCCAGATATTGATTGTCTGAGAGAAAGTTGGGAAAGCCTTCCATTTTCATCTCCAACCCCCACAACCCCCCCCTTACCTCCCCTCCCCTCCGTCTGCCGCATCCCAACACCTTCCAAACCCCACCTCCCCAGCCCCATCCCTTCCTCAGACGGAACTAGCTATAATGTTCAGCCTGTGTCCTGCCTGCAGTGAAGAATCAAATTTGGCGAAAAGCATCAGGGGATGAATCTCTTCAAGTCCCCCTGAACCACATAAAACAGAGTGGGCTTCCATTATTCACAGGGCTGGCTGCAGTGCGAAGGGATAGCTGATTGTTTACAGTGGAGCGGAGTGGACCACTGCTGCACCTGCACTCCACAGAGCCTGACAGCTTGATAGGGCCTTTAATGGTGATTCACTGGCCTGATCTATGTGGATAAAAACATGGAATTCTGGGAGAGCAATTTAATAAGAAAAATAAAGTGTTGTTGAATGGCTGCCATGGTTGTTGGATGGGCTTCAAGAGGGCCATGTTTGGACCACATTGTCTGGAATCAAATCCAAACTTTGATATTGGGCATTTATTATATGCTATCGTTTGGAGCTGAGAGAGCTGGAATAGAGTGTCATAGGGTCAGTGGTGAGCCCCACCTGTTTTGAGCCCCACCTGTTTAGCTAAAAAAAAAAATACTAATAATTATAATAATTATAATAATTGTTGCCTGTTTTGCATGTTATTTTGGCATTAATACGCGTCACATGTCAGTTTGCAAATAATGTTTAAAAATATATATTTTAGTTAATAAAGTCACATACAAACATGGTCTCTTTTTTGCTTTCTTGAGTAAGGCAGCTCCAAAATGCAGGTGTTTCAGCCTAGCTCAGTGCTTTCTGTGGTGGTGGGGCAGCCAGCGGAAAATACGGAGCGTACGGGTTGGTAATGTTCTCTAGTTGCGCCATGATTGGCTCAGTGTTCTGTCACTCATGGGGACACTATGTCACCGCAAAATCTACAGGGAGAGCTCGAAAATTCAAGCCCCTTGGGTGCGGCCATAGATTCACATTAGAAGTGCCCATCCAAGAAGGCTCAAGGTCCTTGGCCACAGGTAAAATGATGTCAAATCACGTTATATCTAACGTAGCTTTGATTGGACTGATCATGTCAACATCATATTTTCAAACTCTTAGCTAGCAAGAATCAAGTATACAATCTACTGGTAAATCCTTTTCAATCCTTGTCATATGAAGAGAAATTATAGATAAAAAGTATCGGTGCTCATCGGCCATTGGACATAAACATTACACAACAAGTTGGAAATCGCAAATTCAACAATGAGTGGTTTGGAAGGAATCAGTGGCTAACTGCAAGCGTTGCAACGCAATCACTAGCCTGCTATTCAGTGGAGTGGGTGTGTGGTCCAAGTCTGGGTTTAAGGGTCTCTTTTCCAACCTTAAAAGGATAAACATTCACATGCAACACCATGGGCCAAAAAAGTTAGAATATATTGGCCATGCTGTCAATCCTGCCGTTTTTAAAACAACGGGAAACTCAGACCTGGGAAATTTCAGACTTCAGTGAGTTCAAGACAACTGGGAACTCAGAAAAAAATAGCTCAGACTGGGAAAATACATTTTGAACAGTCATCCAACTCGGAATTCCAAGTCGGGATCTCGGGTCTCTTTCTAGAGCTCCGACCTGAAGATCACTGACATCATAATTCGAACTTGTTTTTTTCTCAAGTTCCCAGTTGAAAGCACCATAAATAGTCTTGAAAGCACCATCAATCCAGAGAATGCCAGACTTTGATGACAAAGTTTGACGACAACATTTTCCCACAAGAAGGACCGCTGCGCCACCTTCCTGTTCAAGTGAGTCCAAAAATATATTGTATGCTGCTGCATAAATGATGTAATATGCCAGGGAGATATGTATAGTGTATATAAGAAAGTAATACTAAGTGTATGTTGTGTAGTAAGCTGTTAGTGGCCCATGTGCCTCACCCTAATAATTTGGTCCCTTTCCCCCTCATAACTTAGCCTACTGTTCTGACTTGGTGGTGCACCTGTTTTAGAGAAATGTAAACATCGAATATTGTAAGGGCTTTCATTGTCTGCTTATATAGTCCCTTTATTTATCCTACGGTTCTGACTTGGTGTACAGGGAGAATACCTTTAAGAACGGCCTATGTTCTGAATTCTGTCACTGTACATTTCAAAAGTGCTGAACAAATAGTTATATTGACTACGTCCATCCTAGCTCGCTCATTGTCTTAATCGAAATTACGGATTGCCTCTTATCCGCTCGTCATTCCTTTATGCCATAGTTTGTTCATCTCAATTGTCAGTAGAAACCACATTTGTTTAAGCAAGTCAGCCGTATCAGCTATGTTGTTTAAAAGGGCTGTAAATTAGGCTGAATTATCTGTTTCTCTGCCAGACAAGGCTCCGCTGATAGCCAGGTGTAGCGGTGGTAAGGATTCACTCCATGGTGCTGAAAAGAAAGCTCTGCTGTTGGGACAGCTTTATGTAGGTCCTAACAGTTTGTGGGCACTGTTGGTCACCGTTATAGTGCAATTAATGTATTGTTTAGTGTTGTGTTCTGGCTTTGCTGGCATGCATCTAAAAACTATTTTTTTAGTTTGCCCCCCCACCAATATTTAAAATCGCCACTGCATAGTGTCAAGTGAGGGGTGATTCTGCTGTTACTTTTAAACCTATACTCTTCTATCATCATTGCGTGTCATGTGGGACATCTGCGGTGTCATTGGCACAACCACCAATGTCAATGCTAAACTCTTTGATTGTATAGGCATCTTATGTGTTACCAATGGCAATAGGCACCTTAACAGTAGCCAACCAACTCCACCAAGTTATCCCAAGCCACTCTCCATTGAGGTGTAAAGTATCCAGAGGCAGACAGAGCTCTGTGATGTTCAGCATTGTCATGACTTGCCCTCATGGGTTGAGGATCAAAATGCCGGCTAGGCAAAGGTTTGAACACCCCCTTTCCTGGGGGCCAGTTTTATGACCGGTCGTAAATACCGTGCAGACTTTCTCTTCCTTGCCATGAAGTATTGGGAGAAAAGACCCCTTTGTTAACAAAGGAAGTCTTCCCGCCAAGACTCCAACATCCAAAAGTGGATAATGAAACAATATTCCTACTTAAAATAATGTGGGAAATGATTGGTGGGGACTTAAAGAACAATCATGTCAAATTCGTTACTATGTTGTGATGTCATTAAAGACTGTGGAACAACATAACTGTATCTCTGGGGGGGCTACACTTCCCAGTTATGAGGTTTGCATCTAATTGTTGTATAAAACGTATGATTAAGTATAATAATACTTTTGTGAAGATAACAAGGTGATTTTAGCATTTCTGAGCATTCCCAGATGAGCACAAACATGATGTAACGCCCCTTTTACCCCGAGTGCATAAAAAGCCTTGTGACGGAATTCACCTCAGACCAGCAAGCCCCACGGCTTAAAATGGTTGAAACTCTACAAGACCAGCAGACGTGAAGCGTGAGCTAAACGTTGCAAATGGTTGAATTTCTACCAGACCAGGAAGCCCAGAAAATGTGAGACGTTAGTCCACACGTTTGAAATTGAGGAACTCTGAAACTCTCAACCTCTACACGAGGTGAAGAAGAAGACAATGCACTAGACCTTATCATCTCAGTCTGCAGCTGGCATGTATAGTCGTCTAGAGAACTTTCACTAAAGACACGAGAGAGGAGAGGACAATCCCTCTCAGACAACCGCTGGTACATCTGAAGTATCTATCTAACCACAACTACGACCAGAAACTCTACCAAGGACATTGAGATCTCTGGTGGGCAAACCAGAGTCCTACATCATCAACTCAACTATCGAGGACAGCAACATTAACAACATAACATAGCATACATGTTGCATTTCTAATCCGAATGAGCGATTATTAGGGTGCATAAGTATTATGATTACTGTGAGCGTAGTTTTCAAAGTAACTACGATAGTTTGAATCTCTTTCTCTCCCTTCCATTCTGACCCCTCCACTACCCAAGCATTCATGCTAATGTTAGTCCAGTCTACTAGGGACCTGTTTTCATTGTATTACGTTAGTAATCAATAACCTATGTGTGTTTGTATTGTGTTATTATTTAGTTAGTTAGTAAATAAATAATTAAGCCAATTTGTGTATTGCTGATTCATCAATAAGGTTAGGGTTCTTGCAGGTTCAAGGATTATGCGACGTTCAGAATGAGACTGATAAGAGCTAATTATTTAATAAGTGACTGTTATCGATATATATAACATATATATCTTCTAAAAGTTTAATTCAGGAGATGGTAACTCGTTAAACAACTTCTTCCGTGGTGCCCCAAATTCCTAATGAGTTAATTGTTACATGATTAATTTAATCGAGTGACAATTAAACATAGTTAGGTGATTAGATAAATAACAGTCATACATTAAAATAAGTCACGTCACGACAGCATGTAGCTAATAAATGCGCACAGGGCCCTAACCCCCAAGTCCCTATTGATCTCCCTTTTCATATATCATTAATGAGGGTATTATATCCTTGTTTAGGAAGCACAAGGCTTAAGTGGGTTTTGCCAGAGTAACTCATAACGCCAAAGACCCCCGCTAAAACCTCCCCAAGGTTAGGGCACTCCTTCTGGCCCAGCCAGGACGATAATGGAGTGATGTCATGGAGTCTCATGTGATATCTCTCTGGGACAGACCCCCAGACTGATCTCAAATCAGCTCATATCATATCAGTTTGAAATTAATTAATCAATTTAGGCTGGATAGCGCTAAAAGAACAGCTGTGTCAAAGGCTAACCTGTTCTGTAATGACGACAAGAGTACAAAGATTGCCACAAACATATGGCGGTTCAGGAAGAACTTTGAGAGTACCCCTACCTTGAACACGGCATCACGTCATACAGAGCAAGTGGATTAAGTGAAGTATAGATCTTGTTAGGATCCAACCCATAATTCACACCAGTGATATTGATCAGTCTAAACATCATCTTCCCTATGTGTCTCACCCATGGGTTATCGTAGCATCATTACCATCTGGAGTTTGGGGTGAAGCCATGATACTGTACGGCAAATGGACCTGCTATTGATTTTACATGACAGAGGGAATGGCAGATGGAAGAGGAGGACAGACGTGGATGGGACAGGGAGGAAGGGTAAAACGTGCGCACACACGCACACACACACACACAGAATGTGTGTGATGGCCCTCCAGTGTCAGACAATACAGGAGCAGTGTCCTCAGGGCATAGGCCAAATTAAGTACAGATCACACACCTCTCACCGGCTTCCACCATAGAAAATCACCTGACATGGTAGAGAGGAGCTCTGATTCTGAAGGGGAAATAGTGGTATATGGTATGCACAAAAACCTGGAAATATTTCTGCCTTTGTGGTAGAATATTTGAGGTTTCTTTATATTGTCTTTCTGCATGCACTGTTGGTGATACATGATTCATAATGGCGCTGGAGGAGATGGCTGCAGTTTTACAGGCTCCCAACCAATTGTGCTATTGTGTGTGTTTTTTCGTGATATTTGTAACTTATTTTGTACATAATGTTTCTGCCACCATCTCTTATGACCGAAAAGAGCTTCTGGATATCAGGACAGCGATTATTCACCTCGTACTGGACTAAGATTTTTTCTTTTACGAGTCGGACGCAAAGGATTTACTTCAGACACTTGACAAGGCCCAAATCCCCGTCATTCGCATGAAGAAGAGACGGAGATATCGGGGACGTAGGTCGGGGTGCCTTGTAAGGATCCAACAGCGAGTGGGTAATCTGCCTCTACCATCAGTCCTATTAGTACAATCATTGGATAATAAAATGGATGAGCTCCGATCAAGAATATCCTACCAATGGGACATTAAAAACTGTAATATCTTATGTTTCACCAAGTTGTGGCTGAACAACTAAATGGATAACATACAGCTGGCGGGGTTTTCGAAGCATCGGCAAGATAGAACAGCTCCCTCCGGTAAGACAAGGGGTGACGGTCTGTGTATATTTGTAAATAACAGCTGGTGCACAAAATGTAATATTAAGGAAGTCTCAAGGTTTTGCTCGCCTGAGGTAGAGTATCTCTTGATAAGCTGTAGTCCACACTATTTACCAAGAGACTTTTCATCTAGATTTTTCATAGCTGTCTATTTACCACCACAAACCGATGCTGGCACTAAGACCGCACTCAACAAGCTGTAAATGGCCATAAGCAAACAAGAAAATGCTCATCCAAAGGCGGAGCTCCTAGTGGCCGGAGACTTTAATGCAGGGAAACTTAAATCCGTTTTACCTAATTTCTACCAGCATGTTAAATGTGCAACCAGAGGCAAAAAAACTGAAGACCACCTTTACTCCACACACGCGTACAAAGCTCTCCCTCGCCCTCCATTTGGCAAATCCGACCATAATTCTATCCTCCTGATTCCTGCTTACAAGCAAAAACTAAAGCAGGTAGTACCCGTGACTCGCTCAATACAGAAGTGGTCAGATGACACATATGCTAAGCTACAGGACTGTTTTGCTAGCACAGACTGGAATATGTTCTGTGATTCTTCCGAGGGCATTGTGGAGTACACCACATCAGTCACTGGCTTCATCAATAAGTGCATTGATGACGTCGTTCCCACAGTGACTGTACATACATACTCCAACCAGAAGCTAAGGATTACAGGCAACATCCACACTGACCTAAAGGGTAGAGCTGCCGCTTTCAAGGAGCGGGACTCGAACCCGGAAGCTTATAAGAAATCCTGCTATGCCCTCCAACGAACCATCAAACAGGCAAAGCGTCAATACAGGACTAAGATTGAATCGTACTACACCGGCTCCGACGCTCGTCGGATATGGCAGGGCTTGCAAAGCATTATGGACTACAAAGGGAAGCACAGCCAACGAGCCACCCAGTGACACGAGCCTACCAGACGAGCTAAATTACTTAGATGCTCGCTTCGAGGCAAGCAACACCGAAGCATGCATGAGAGCATCTGCTTTTCCGGACGACTGTGTGATCACGCTCTCTGTAGCCGATGTGAGTAAGACCTTTAAGCAGGTCATGGGTCATATCAACACCATTATCCCAGAAACCCTAGACCCACTCCAATTTGCATATTGCCCCAAAATATCCACAGATGATGCAATCTCTATTGCACTCCACACTGACCTTTCCCACATGGACAAAAGGAACACCTGTGTGAGAATGCTATTCATTGACTACAGCTCAGCGTTCAACACCATAGTGCCCTCAAAGCTCATCACTAAGCTAAGGACCCTGGGACTAAACACCTCCCTCTGCAACTGGATCCTGGACTTCCTGACGGGCCGCCCCCAGGTGGTAAGGGTAAGTAACAACACATCTGCCACGCTGATCCTCAACACGGGGGCCCCTTAGGGGTGCGTGCTCAGTCCCCTCCTGTACTCCCTATTCACTTATGACTGCATGGCCAGGCACAACTCCAACACCATCATTAAGTTTGCCGACGACACAACAGTGGTAGGCCTGATCACCGACAACGATGAACAACGGGAGGAGGTCAGAGACCTGGCCGTGTGGTGCCAGGATAACAACAGTCGTAAAAAGGGCACGACAAAGCCTATACCCCCTCAGGAGACTGAAGAAATTTGGCATGGGTCCTCAGATCCTCAAAAAGTTCTACAGCTGCACCATCAAGAGCATCCTGTCTGGTTGCATCCCCGCCTGGTATGGCAACTGCTCGGCCTCCGACCGCAAGGCACTACAGAGAGTAGTGCGTATGGCCCAGTACATCACTGGGGCCAAGTTTCCTGCCATCCAGGACCTCTATACCAGGCGGTGTCAGAAGAAGGCCCTAAAAATAGTCAAAGACTCCAGCCACCCTAGTCATAGACTGTTCTCTTTGCTACCGCACAGCAAGCGGTACCGGAGCGCCAAGTATAGGTCCAAAAGGCTTCTTAACAGCTTCTACCCCCAATCCATAAGACCCCTGAACAGCTAATCAAATGGCTACCCGGACTATTTGCATTGTCCCCCACCCCCCCACCCCCTATTTTTACTCTGCTGCTACTCTCTGCTTATTATCTATGCATAGTCACTTTACCTCAACCTACATGTACATATTACCTAAATTACCTCAACTAACTTGTGCCCCGCACATTGACTCTGTACTGGTACCCCCTGCATATAGCCTCGTTACTGTTATTTTACTACTGCGCTTTAATTTTTGTTATTTTTCTATTTTTCTTCTTTTTTTATTTTTACTTATGTATTTTTTACTTAACACTTATTTTTCTTAAAACTGCATTGTTGGTTTAGGGCTTGTGTCACAATCGTTGAGAGACGGGTCGGACCAAGGTGCAGCGTGAAAAGCGTACCTAACAGGGGAGGGTCTGGGTGGGCTTTCAGCCTCAGAAGCGGATCCGGCTCCTGGCGTGACGACCTCTCCCTCTCTGCCTCCCCGTTGCGCCCCTGGTCTGGTCTGGACCTCGGCGCGATGCTTCCCCCCTCCATCCTCCCACGATGCACCAAGCCCTGTCTGGACCCTGGTGTGGGAGACCCCGAACCTGGAGAGGGGCTGACGTCTGGGCCTGGATCGGCAATCCTCCCGCGATGCACCAAGCCCTGTCTGGACCCTGGTGTGGAACCGCTGACCGGAGCTGGACTAGGCACCGGTGGAGCGGACTGCTCTGGCTCCGGAGTGGCGCCGCTGACCGGAGCTGGACTAGCACCGGTGGAGCGGACTGCTCTGGCTCCGGAGTGGAGCCGCTGACCGGAGCTGGACTGGGCACCGGTTGAGTGGACTGCTCTGGCTCCAGAGTGGAGCAGCTGACCGGCGCTGGACCAGGCACCGGTGGAACGGGCATGGGCCATGCCGGACTGGGAACACGCACCACTGGATTGGTGCGAGGAGCAGGCACGGGCCGGGCTGGACTGGGGACATGCACCGCTGGTCTGGTGCGAGGAGCAGGCACGGGCCGGACTGGAGACACGCACCACTGGTTTGGTGCGGGGAGCAGGTACGGGGCTTACCGAGCTGGCGAAACGCACCACTGGTTTGGTGCGGGGAGCAGGTACGGGCCGTACCAGGCTGGAGACATGCACCACTAGTTTGGTGCGGGGAGCAGGTATGGGGCTTACCGAGCTGGCAACACGCACCACTGGTTTGGTGCAGGGAGCAGGTATGGGCCGTACCAGGCTGGAGACACGCACCACTGGTTTGGTGCGGGGAGCGGGTACGGGGCTTACCGGGCTGGCGACACGCACCACTGGTCTGGTGCGGGGAGCAGGTACGGGCCGTACTGGACTGGGGAGACGCACTGGTGACCCAGTGCGTAGAACCGGAGCAGGATATACTGGACCGTGGAGGCGTACTGGAGGTCTGGAGTGTACAGCTGGCACAACCCGTCCTGGCTGGATTCCCACTTTCGCACGGCACGTGCGGGGCGCTGGCACAGGACGCACTGGGCTGTGAACGCGCACTGGCGACACAGTGCGTAGGACTGGCGCAGGATATACTGCACCATGAAGGCGCACTGGAAACCAGGAGCATTGAGCCGGCACAACCCGTCCTGGCTGGATGCCCACTTTCGCACGACACGTGGGGGGTGCTGGCACAGGACGCACTGGGCTGTGAATGCGCACTGGCGAACCTACAAAAAGTTAGTCCTGTCCCCTAGTCCAAAATAAATGCTTCTCTAGCTACCCTGATTTCGTCCTCCCCATGAGTTCTAAGACTGCTGCCATTCATCTTAGCTGGTGCCATTTCTTTGCCAATTTTCCTGTTGTGGTTGCCTAGGCACCCATGGCTTGGTAGGACAATTCCTTCTCATATGCCCCGATTCATTGCACCCCCAGCAGACGCCTGGTCTTCTTGGTCCACCACTCTGGTGTGTTTGATGCTGTGGTTGGTACCATTGATTCTTGTGTCTCTTTTCATTATTCTTGTTTTGCCGCTGTCCAGGAGACTGTTGTGTGTACACATTCACTACTGGTAAGGTAGTATATCTTTGGCCTTGCTGCTGAAGCGGTATCTGTTGACCTTCTTGGAGAACAGGTGTAGTTTGTGTTTTCTTTTTGTCCTTTCTTGTCAGCTCTTCCAGCTGCAACTGTCCCAGTTTTCTCAGAATCTCTCTCCACTGCTTCGCCAATTTCCGTTCATCCCTCCTGTATTTCTCCATTGCATGGATAATATGGTCGCACAATTCCTTGCGTGATTCTGACGTTAGTCCCTCTGTCTCACTCTGTCCTTGATCAGAGTCAGCATATTGTCTAAATTCTTCACCTTCCTCATCACTTGTATTCCCCCCATCTCTTTGCCCATCATACTCTTGTTCATCTATCCCATAATTTTCCAGCTCCGTTAACATCCCCCTCAGTCTTTCATAACAGTTTATACCTAAATGTGATTGTTCTCCTCTCCTTGGTGTGGAAACCTGCTGCTTCCTTTTTCTCCTTCTATCTCTACATTCCCTTTTATTGAGACTAAACCTGTGACCTGAGAATACTGCCCCCCTTCTGTGAATGGTGGTGGTGTAGTTAAACCAGCCTTTTTTGTTTCACTCTGTCTCTCCATTAGCATCCTTCTAGCTTTGGCTATGCTGTCCCTCCAACTCTTTCCTTCCTCCCAGAACATTTTCAAGATTTCTCTATCTCTTTCTCTCTCTTCTTCTTTCTTTTCTCCCCTTTCTCTCCTGTTTTATAGTTATTTATTAGGGTATCCATTTCCTCGCACAATGTTACATCAAATGTCCCCTCCTTTGGCCATTTAGTTACTATTTTCCTGGTCCTTTTTCCCCATTTGTCAGAGATATTACCAATATTACTATTTTCTGGGAACCTTCTCTTCATGATTGCTACTGGTGTTCCTGCCATCTCTACTTATTGTGTGGTTCAGTGTCTATATTAGGGTGTAAGGTAAATTATTCCTGTTGACTTTCTCAGCTAAACGTTTTATATCCCTCAGTTAATGGTATTTTCCTTCCTAATATATCTTCATACTCTTCTTCTTTCCTTAAATGATATTTTATCCCTTGCCTTTCCTTTACTATCCTTCTATCATTACTGGATCAATGACACATGTAATAACTGTTTCGCATTACATTGTTTCTTTTTCTGATAATGTTATATTTGTAGCCTATTGCATTAATTTAGTTAAAAATATACGTTTGTTATTCAACAAATCTAGAACCCACTATAAGTTGGTGCTATTCCATCAGCATAATAGCTAAAGCTACTTGCATCCCCTGGTTCACATAACGAAAACAAATTATCGTTTTAGAATTCACCACCTATTTGCATACACCACTGGTGTTAAGCAACCTATCGAATAATGTAATAACAATTAGAATTTGTCAAATAACTGTTTTCCAGTCAAGTATTTAGACTTCTACTTGAAATCTTACAGCTCAATTCGTACTAGCTGGACTGTCTCTCTTTTACCCGCGAACCAGAGCCATAAATCCATTACCACAGCTCCAGTGCAATTGCCAGCCCGCTATTCAATTTCTGTAACTGTCCTTTCTGATTACGCTCTAATTAATAAAACAAACATTGGCTATAATTGACAAGCATACATTTAATTCACATCCATATTCAATTCACTTTTCCAAATTCCAATTATATTCTCAGTAGTTTTCAAATTATCAACTCATTCGGGCGGCAGGTAGCCTAGTGGTCAAGAGCGCTGTGCCAGCAACGGAAAGGTCGCCGGTTCCAGAACCGACCAGGCAAAAAATCTGCCGATGTGCCCCCGAGCAAGGCACCCAACCCTAACCGCTCCTGTAAGTCGCTCTGGATAAGAGCGTCTGCCAAATCAAAATCAAAATGTAAAAATGTAATTCGGCGCCACATAAAATAACTATCTTTCTCCCCCCCCCCCCTATTCCGGTTGAATACGGGAGTCGTTCAATTTGAAATCATTAAGCTGCTAAATCGTCCAGTCTTATAACACAAAATGAACACTGACTGTTCTATCAATCTAAGCAACCCATAACCATAATTGGACTATAATCAGAAAATCTAGATTTTCGTCAGTAATGCAGAATCTATGCTTTATCGGAATGACAAGTAAATCCTCCATTATTCCAATTATAAATGGTCTGTATTTTTAGTATCTGGCACATACCGCATTTATCACAAAATAGCTTTGAAGGACACAGATCTCACACGCTCAACGTAAATAACTTAGCAGTCAACGAGTCAAACCCACATTCATTGATTTGGCAACAGATCTAACGACTTAACCAAATTAATTATATTTTCCCCCTAATATACTAACATTCCTTGACTATATCACCTCTGCTTCTGAAATGATAGATAGCTATTATAATGCTTAACCTTTTCTACCACACGCTCTATGTACTGTCTCCCATCCCCCACGTACGTCTACGTGTTTGGGCGCGCAAGCCATCACTTATATATTATTCCACTTTTATCCACTCTCTATTAATCAATTACCCACACATAACATACATCATATGTCAAAATTATTCATATCATCCACCGCATTCGTATTTCTAATAATTATTTATTGACACATGTTAATTTCCCCTAATCTAGTCCCAGCGGAACATCAATTTAACAACCTAGACCCCCGTCCCTCAGTCATAGCATCCTCTCAGAATCCTATAGACTGGTCACTGATCTTCCACTATTCTATGCCAGGCCGCGTTGTACACCCCCCAAGATATTATTATATAAAAAAGCGTATTATCCACACGCTCTATAACATTATCATACACACCTCTTTATCTCTTCATCATATCACATTCACACAACGTTGTTCTCAAACACGCTTCATCACTATTTGCATAACCTACAGGAATATTCCTTTACTATGGTTAATTTTACCATAATCCTATGTCCCTTCTAAATTTCCCAACTGTAATGACCCCCTAAAAGCTTGCCCGAAATTCAATTATATTTATTCTCTCCCTAATGCAGGACCCGATTAGCTGTCTATTTTGTGCATCCCCTCATCCAGGATGATGCACACCTACTCCGGACGAGTAAACCTACATATTAGCCTGCTCGTCCACTAGCCTGCGTGTATGCTAGCCTGCTTGTCTACTAGCCTGCTTCAATGCCAGCCTGCTTGTTCTACTACTAGCGTGCGTCTATGCTAGCCTGCTTGTCTACTGCTAGCATGCGTCTATGCTAGCCTGCATGTTCTACTACTAGCGTGCGTCTATGCTAGCCTGCTTGTTCTACTACTAGCGTGAGTCTATGCTAGCCTGCTTGTCTACTACTAGCCTGCATCTATGCTAGCCTGCTTGTCTTATTTACACTCATTTACATTGCATGCATGCTTATTCCTCATTCCAACAAAAACTCTGCTTCTTCTGCTAAATTTGGTCCTTAATTCTGGAGAGAACCCTTCCCTACCCCACCCTCAGATCCAGCTTGATTGAAACACACAGTTTAAGTAAGAACATAGCTTACCTTTTAAACAGTGGCCACTGAGTCTGTGTGAGTCGCTCAAACTTTCTCAGACGGTAAAGCAATCAAAGATCTCTTTAAACAGGTCCTGCCGGGATCGCTAATTACGTTGTGGAAAATAACCACTATACTTTATTGCAAATAAGGTCTTACAGAGTTTTTGTTGCATCAAGAAATTACTTTATTAAAGTTTTCAACAAAGCCGATACCAGTCTGCAGAGTGGCACCCCACTTACGGTCCCCCTCCAACTTATATCGTTTTCCCGCTCTTTTATTGCTCCGCCCACTTCCTTTGTCTCTGAGAGCGGCTAAACTCAACTTACATTAAGTTCAGAGTACTGCAATCAATCAATCCTTATCTTGCAAAAACACTCATGTTTAGTTTAAACTCTGTTCAACCCTGGCTCTTTTCACTGTGTTTGAAGACAAAAACAAACGGCCCAAGCCAGTTTCAGTCTTTGATATGATAAGACAACCATGGATCTAAGTAAGAGAAAGCAATCTGACCCTAGGGCAGATTCCCTCTCTACTCACCCACACAGTGAAATTAAATGACCCAATACAATTCCTGGCCCAGTAACAAAGAATACTAACTTTATGCTCTTGATTAACCCAGTTCTACCTCATAGTCCATTAAACTCTACAGTTCATTAATAATAATTCACCACAGATCCCACAATACACAGTAGGCAATGGGCTACCTAAATATAATCCCCAATCAGAGACAATGAGCGACAGCTGCCTCTGATTGGGAATCATACCCGGCCAGACATAGAAATAGAATAACTAGAACCTAAACATATAATATATAACATAGATTTCCACACCCTGACTCAACAAACAAGAGTTCTATAGGTCAGGGCGTGACAGCTTGTAAGTAAGCATTTCACTGTAAGGTCTACACCTGTTGTATTCGGCGCATATGACAAATAAAATGTGATTTGATTTGATTTGAATATGATTCCATAATGGATGTCCACAAAAAATGAAGTTTGAGAGTTTTATTCTACGGATACATTTTTTAACTATCCCTTGAACTATTCCACTAAATGAGTAAAGGCTTTCTGCTTTGAGGTGTTAATGTGATGAGCAGCATGCAAGTTAAAAAACATTACAGACAATACTTACTTTCAGGACAAGGATATCCTGAGGCAGAATGATATAGACCTTAAGTGCTGACAAAGAAGATATTGTATTTTTCCAGTAATCATTTTAAACACTGCAGGGCAAAGGCTTGGAGTTAATTCTGGTTATATTGTAAAGCAAATGTTAAGTTACATTAAAAACATTCATGTTTTGATGATATCACGGCTGAACTATACATCAGACAGCATGATACAATTTTGTGAATGCAATGGTCAATGACACAATGGTGAACTAGGCTGTTTCAGCAATAAACTCTGTAAATGTAAAATAAGGACAAGCTTTTTTTTCAGAATCAGGTCGATCACAAGAGCAACGTTTTTTTATTCTTCCCCTTTTCTTTTTTTCTTTGTTTGTTTTGTACCGCTTGATTAGCCGAGAATGCTGGAAAATGTATGTATTGTTTCCGCTCCATGGACAGTGTCTTAAATATTTGCTGTGCATTAAATACTTTAGCCAGACAATCAAAATCCTTTCAGCACTCCCTTTTCCGGTCCCATGAATAAGCTTCAAGGAAAATAAATGTTCAGCATGCCGGTTTCGAAAGACATGTCAACAATCCATCCCCTCCAGAGTTCCTAACTGTCAGGCAGAGCTTACTAGTGGCTAAGATTAGGTTGGATTTGCGTGATGCACCACAACCTTGACAATGAACTGTGAAGCAATTTCACGCTACATTTCAAAGGAGCTGTCAATCAGGTCACACCGTTCTACATAACTATCAGTGTTACCAAGGTGTGGTTTTGGAAAGAACCGATACTGAAAATATGACTCGACAAGTCTCAAAAAACTACACTGGACATTGTGCAAACTGGAAACTGCATATCCTGAGGGCACATTTATTGTAGCTGGGGTCTTTAATAAAGGACATCTGAGGAAAACGCTACCGAAGTTTTATCAACACATCTCCTGTGCTACTCGCTAATCGAGCATTCTTGACCATTGCTACTCCCCCTTCCGGGATGGCTACAAGGCCCTCCCCCACCCTCCATTTGGCAAATCAGATCGCACCTCCATTTTGCTCCTCCCCTCCTATAGGCATAAACTTAAACAGGAAGTATTCGCGGTAAGGACTGTTCACTGTTGGTTTGACCAATTGGAATCTATGCTTCAAGATTGTTTTGATATGTCTAAGGCACTGCATTGCAGTGCTAGCTGTGCCACTAGAGATCCTGGATTGAGTCCAGGCTCTGTCGCAGCCGGCCGCGACTGGGAGACCCATGGGGCAGCGCACAATTGGCCCAGCGTCCTCCAGGTTAAGGGAGGGGATTGGCCGAAAGGGATGTTCTTGTCCAATCGCGCACTAGCGACTCCTGTGGCGGGCCAGGCGCAGTGTACACTGACACGGTCGCCAGGTGTACGGTGTTTCCTCCGAAACACTGGTGTGGCTGGCTTCCGGGTTAAGTGGGCATTGTGTCAAGAAGCAGTGTGGCTCGGTTGTGTTGTGTTTCGGAGGACGCACGGCTCTCGACCTTCGCCTCTCCCGAGTCCGTACGGGTGTTGCAGCGATGGGACAAGACTGTAACTACGAATTGGATGCCACGAAATTGGGGAGAAAAAGGGGTAAAAAAAAAAAAAGTGATTGTTTTGATATGTTATGGGTTACCTCTGAGAATAGTATTGACGTATACACTGAGTACGTTTACATGCACACTAATAATTCGATTTTAAACTGATTATGGCATTAGGTAGATTATGCAATAGTCATGTAAACACCTTACTCTGCTTATTTTAATTGGAGTAAGATCAAAATTGAAGTAAGCATACGCCAATTAAAACACCTGGTTTTATAATTAGTAAGACATGTAAACTCCTTAACCCTCGCAAGGCTGCCGGCCCAGACGGCATCCCAAGCCGCGTCCTTAGAGCATGTGCAGACCAGCTAGCTGGAGTGTTTACAGACATATTCAATCTCTCCCTATCCCAGTCTGTTGTCCCAACTTGCTTCAAGATGTCCAACATTGTTCCTGTATGAAGGTAACTGAACTAAATTACTATCACCCTGTAGCACTCACTTCCCTGCATTAAATTACCTGGCCACTAGGAGCGCCGCCTCTGGATGAGCGTTTTCCTGTTTGCTTATGGCCGTATACAGCTCATTGAGTGAGGTCTTAGTGCCAGCATCGGTTTGTGGTGGTAAATAGACAGCTATAAAGAATATAGATTAAAACTCTCTTGGTAGATAGTGTGGTCGTCTACATCTTTTTAAAACGTACTCTACCTCAGGGAGCAAAACCTCGAGACTTCCTTAGATATCGAGCACCAGCTGTTGTTTACAAATATACATAGACTGCCACCCCTTGTCTTACCAGAGGCTACTGTTCTATCCTGCCGATACAGTGTATATCTCACCAGCTGTATGTTATTCATGTCGTCGTTCAGCCACGACTCGGTGAAACATAAGATATTACAGTTTTTAATGTCCCGTTGGTAGGATATACGTGCTTCTAGTTCGTCCACTTTATTATCAAGCGATTGTACGTTGGCCAATAGTATCGATGGTAAAGGCAGATTAGCCACTCGTCGTCGGCTCCTTACCAGGCACCCTGATCTCCTTCCGCAATATCTTCTTTTCTTTCTACTGCGAATGACGGGGATGAGGGCTCTTTTGGGTGTCTGGAACAAATCCCTCTCGTCCGACTCATTAAAGACATTTTTTTTGTCCAGTTCGAGGTGAGTAATCTCTGTTCTGATGTCCAGAAGCTATTTTCTGTCGTAAGAGACGGTAGCAGCAACATTATGTACAAAATAAGTTACAAACAATGCGAAAAAACTAACAAAATAGCATGGTTGGTTAACAGTCCATAAAACGGCAGCCATCCCCTCCGAATGCTGTCCATCGACTAAAGTTCAACCTTCAACACCATAGTGCCCTCCAAGCTCATCACTAAGTTCGGGGCCCTGGTCTGAACACTGCCCTGTTCAACTGGGTCTTGGACTTCCTGACGGGCCGACCCCAGGTGGTGAAGATAGGTAACAACACCTCCGCTACGCTGATCCTCAACACGGCCCCACAAGGGTGCGTGCTCAGCCGCCTTCTGTACTCCCTGTTCACCCATGATTGCATTGCCACGCACGTTTCCAACTCAACCATCAAGTTTGCAGACGACACAACAGTGGTAGGCCTGATTACCAACAATGACGAGACAGCCTACAGGGAGGAGGTGATGGCCCTGGCTGAGTGGTGCCAGGAAAATAACCTCTCCCTCAACATCAACCTCAGGAGGCTGAAGAAATTTGACTTGGCCCTAAAGACCCTCACAAACTTCTACAAATGCACCATTGAAAGCATCCTGTCGGGCTGTATCACCGTCTGGTAAGGCAGTGGTGTAAAGTACTTAAGGAAAAATACCTTAAAGTACTACTTAAGTAGCTATGTATATTTTTGACTACCTTCCACGTTTACTTGAGTCATTTTCTATAAAAGGTATCTTTACTTTTACTCAAGTATGACAAGGGCTCTCTAGAGGGTGGTGCGGTCAGCCCAATGCCACTGCCTGCCCTCCAGGACATCTACAGCACCCGGTGTCACAGGAAGGCCAAGAAGATCATCAAGGACCTCAGTGACCCGAGCCACGGCCTGTTTACCCCTGCTGAGTTGTCAACTAACATGAATTTAACGTGAAATCCTAAATAAAGTCACAATGTCATTGGATTTAGATTAAAAGTTGAGTGAACAAAACACGAAATTCCATTAGTTAACCTCAGGGAACGGGTCATTTGAATTTCACCAAACGTTCAAGGTAGGGTTTAGGTACTTAGGAAGGGGCATGGGTCAGGGTGCACTGCCTTTCATAAAACTTTGACTTTCATGATTCTCTCGTGCCATGCCAGTTACTCTGGGGCTGCAGTTTGTGAGTGTGTGTGTGTAGCAAAAAGAGAGAGAGAGAGAGAGAGAGAGAGAGAGAGAGAGAGAGAGAGAGAGAGAGAGAGAGAGAGAGAGAGATGGAAAGACTGAGTGAGTAAGATAACTTCTGCACTGCGTAGTAATGGCATCTTTTGTTCAACAATACCTTAGTAAAGGCAACCCACTGGGCAAAAACTGGTTGAATCAATGTTGTTTCCACGCCATTTCAATCCCCAAAATATCTATGTGATGACGTTGAATTAACGTGGAAAACTGTTTGGATTTGCAAAAAGTCAGCAATGTAAGGGATTTTTTAATTTTTAATTTTGACCTTCTAACCTAAATCCGATGACAACTCAACCAAACGTAAATCAAAACTAGATGTTGACTGACGTCTGTGCCCAGTGGGAAGTCTCAAACAGATAGATGTAGAGATAGATCACAAGAACAAGGGGAAGGAACAAATATTAGGTAGCCATGTACACCGAAGCAGTAGTTGCCCAATATTGCTCAATTCAATATGTGACTGTGAACATTAGCTGAAGTATTGAATAGCAACATGATTTAAGGAGAATCTAATGCTTCTCTTTAGTGTGTCCGATTTCTCTGCTGACTGGTGAAATCAGGTGAGACCATCCAGCTAGTATGTAGAGTGTAATTTTCCCAGGCTTTCTAGAGGGCAAAGGGTGTCCGTAGGTGTGAGTTCTCATGGCCTACAGGCCAGGAAGCCTGAATGCCACGCCAGGGGAAACATGGGGCCTTATGAGGGTTGAACCGCATTATTAAAAACAATCTCTGTTCTCCGGGCAGGCCTGCCCTCAGAACACTAAGAAGAGACCATGTTAAAAGGAAAGGGTGGGCTAAGGTGTGGGTGGGCTAAGGTGTGGCATAGTGGTTAGTATCCCATCAGGGAGCAAGAAGGATATCACACAGGCTGTGAGGGTCAATAGAATGTGAGTCAGATGTGTACTCAGAAGAGCTACGTTGTGTGGGTCATTTAGCCTAGCATTGAACACTTTACCTCAGTGAAACTCCACCTCAGGAGTGTAAGAGCAGAAGAATGACACTACAACAACAAAGGGGTCTGTTATCGTTGGCCTAACAGGATTATTCAAGCCTCTCTCCACATCATTCCTATTGGATTAGGGTTTGGCAGGATATCCAGACTGTTAGTCAAAGGCATGCCTGGACACATCGTCCAGTAATCATCAGAGGTTAGAGAAGTCAACCCCCTGACAGTTTCAAATGACTGATACAACTCACCATCATAGCATGTCTGTCTGAACATGCAGTCAGATTCCCATCAAGAGATCCTCTTATAAAAACAGGACAAGATGGCTACCCTGGCATACTGAAGAGATTAGAGAAAAATAATTCCCCCTCTGGAGGTGATTGTCCTGCTGGTCCAGAAAAAACAACTTATCCCAGGACACTTCATAAGATGACTAGAAAAGAAAGAAGAGCATTCAGATGTCTGCATTGATCTTCAGGTTTATTCAGGGAAAACAAATAGGCTTACGTTTCAGCCTATCAGACACATCCTCAGACGTTCTGCTGGCTCCAGTCATAAAGTGCAATCACCAACAATGACAAGGCCTGGCATTCTGTGTGACACCCCTTCATTCTCTTCTGTGCCATGGGGGTCTCAGAGGGCATGAGATGAGTGGCGTGACTAAGAATACAGATGCCCACTGGCCTGACGTACAGGCAATGCTTCTGTGGCATCATAAATATGCATGGTGCTCTATACTATTCAGGGCATTTATTTACATCAGGGAAGTGACAGGGTTTTTCACTTTTTAGGGCCACTTACCTGTCATGCAGTGTGACAGTAGCGGACAGTAGGGGACACGACCAGACAGTAGACAGCAGACAGCATGTCTAGAGGATGGATGCCTTTAGGGCCTCGTAATAGCTCAAGGCTGATATGTTTATGCAGTTTAATTACATTGACATCAAGCAATGTATTTAACATAATGAATTACACATATTCCACATGTAGGCTATCCACTTATGGCTGAGGACATCCCACTGGGCACACCACGTCATTTCAACATGGATAATTGGGTAATATTTGGTTGAGACGTAGATCAATGAGATTACAACCTATATTCACCCACTCAAAAAGACAGCAAAAATGTAGTTGAATTTCCAATTTGTTATCACTATGCTTTCAACCATCTAAAAGCATAAACAAATTCCAATGGAAAAAAAAATCAGAGTTTTGGTTTAGTTTACATTTACGTCATTTAGCAGACGCTCTTATCCAGAGCGACTTACAAATTGGTGCATTCACCTTATAGCCAGTGGGATAACCACTTTACAATATGTTCTTTCTTTTTTTTTTTTTGGGGGCAAGGGGGGTAGAAGGATTACTTTATCCTATCCCAGGTATTCCTTAAAGAGGTGTGGTTTCAAGTGTCTCCGGAAGGTGGTGAGTGACTCCGCCGTCCTGGCGTCGTGAGGGAGCTTGTTCCACCATTGGGGTGCCAGTTGTCACCCAAATGTCTATAACTGAACTTTCATCCATTTAAAAGCACAGCAAAGTTCAAATGGGAATGCAATGTCAGAAATTGTGCTCAGTTATGCAACATATGAATGTGTTCTCACTGTGCTTCAACTAAATGACCTGGATTGCAGTTGAGATTACATTAAAAGTACATAGTGCAAGTGATCAATGTCATACTTATACAGTAAAAAAGTAACTCGTGGAGTTGCAGTGATCATGAGAACGGTGAGGAATCAGCCCAGAACTACACGTGAGGATCTAGTCAATGCTCTCAAGGCAGCTGGGACCATAGTCACCAAGAAAGCAATTGGTAACACACTATGCCGTGAAGGACTGAAATCCTGCAGCACACGCAAGGTCCCCGTGCTCAAGAAAGCACATATACAGGGCCGTCTGAAGTTTGCCAATGAACATCTGAATAATTCAGAGGAGAACTGGGTGAAAGTGTTGTGGTCAGATGAGACCAAAATGGAGCTCTTTGGCATCAACTCAACTCGCCGTGTTTGGAGGAGGAGGAATGCTGCCTATGACCCCAAGAACACCATCCCCACCGTCAAACATGGAGGTGGAAACGTTATGATTTGGGGGTGTTTTTCTGCTAAGGGGACAGGACAACTTCACCACATCAAAGGGACAATGGTCGGGGCCATGTACCGTCAAATCTTGGGTGAGAACCTCCTTCCCTCAGCCAGGGCATTGAAAATGGGTCGTGGATGGGTATTCCAGCATGACAATGACCCAAAACACACGGCCAAGGCAACAAAGGAGTGGCTCAAGAAGAAGCACATTAAAGTCCTGGAGTGGCCTAGCCAGTCTCCAGACCTTAATCCCATAGAAAATCTGTGGAGGGAGCTGAAGGTTCGAGTTGCCAAACGTCAGCCTCGAAACCTTAATTACTTGGAGAAGATCTGCAAAGAGGAGTGGAACAAAATCCCTCCTGAGATGTGTGCAAACCTGGTGGCCAACTACAAGAAACGTCTGACCTCTGTGATTGCCAACAAGGGTTTTGCCTACCAAGTACTAAGTCATGTTTTGCAGAGGGGTCAAATACTTATTTCCCTCATTAAAATGCAAATCAATTTATAACATTTTTGACATGCGTTTTTCTGGATTTTTTTGTTGTTATTCTGTCTCTCACTGTTCAAATAAACCTACCATTAAAATTATAGACTGATCATTTCTTTGTCAGTGGGCAAACGTACAAAATCAGCAGGGCATCAAATCCTTTTTTCCCTCACTGTATATCAGGCCATCCTTTGTTTCTGCATGATTGCCTTTAACTTCAAAAGGGCTAAATAGCACCATTGATGATATATGAGTGATATAGTATGGTCAAATGTAATTTGCTTTGTTAAAGATACCCTTTGGAATGACTTCGATACAACAGTGAATCTAATTCGTTTTTAGGTGGAGATCTTTCAACAATCATTCTCACGATAGCACAATGGTAATAGTCAGTGACAAATATCATAGCTAGGCTTGGTTAAAACTCTGGATGGGAGACCAAAGGGTAGCTGTAGATAGATCAATTCTCCAGTAGGAGGGGCTGCCCAGCTTGTTTTTGTTTTTCTGATAGTGGATATAACATTGAAGATCTGACATTGTTTTAAAGGTACAAATTCAAAAATATTTTATACAAGGTTTGTCTGTGTTGAAATTTGGTTGCCATGATGACTTAATCCTGTGGTTGAAATTTCAACCCCCCCCGCCCCACACACACACACTCTATATTTAGAATGTGAAATGCATGTGTCATTAAAGCAGGGGGCCATTAAAACTCTCTATTTTCTCTCTCAAACAGAGCCTGGTCCCCCTCTGGGGACTCTCCTGGTGCAGTGTGGTTCAGGAGCATGTTAGAGGCAGTGTTTCAGATGTGGTGACCACAGAAAGGTCACCAGGCATTCAGGAAACCAGAAAGAAGAACACGTCTGGAGGAGGGATAGAGGATAGAAATGAGTCCTTCAAGCGTTTATAATTCTGGGCCCAGGAGTATCAGAGTACACATTGTAAAGAGCGACCAATCAGAAGTAAATCATCCGAGAGTGGCAAGAATTCAGGGCATGTGGAGGAGTGTTTTCCCCCTATTACTCTGTCCTCTCCTCCCTCATTCTCTCTCTTTAACCCCCTCTCTTCGTCTCTCTACCACACTTTACTTCACCTTTACTTTTACTATTTTTCTCTCTTTCTCCTCATCATCTCTCTCTCTTTCCCTCTCTCTCTCACTCTTTCTCTCCCCCCTGTCTCTCTTTCTCTCTCCAGGATGCCGTTCCTAAGCTGATTGGGGTTAATGCACCGGACAATGAGCGAAACGCTGCCCTTCTGTTCCACATTATGCTCCTCTTTGGGGCTATATGGTCCTGCTTTGGAGGGTACATGAGCCCTCGCCTCAAAATAATATTTCCCAGACCCCAGCACCAGACCCCAGCATGTGGTATCGTTCTCAGATTGTCCTAGCAGCTTGGCTGTTATCATCAACCCTCAACGATCAGGCCATTGCTTGTTGCATGACAGTATGAAATCATTACATAGCGTTCTGGGCCGTGCTCTGTGACATGTTCTGTTTGCCTTCCATGAACGTTTTGAACCCTTTAAAAAAGAACTCCCAGTTTGTGATGTCACTGGGGAGCAGAGGGTTCTGGGCAGACAGAGTTGGATGGTTCTCCTCCTGGGTGGTCACCATGGGGTCAAATGGGGAGGTGTTGATTGGTTGTCCAGAATGCCATTCGAAGGACTGTGCCACACGGCCGCGCCTTAGGTCAGATCATGTGATGTGATGTGCAGAGCTATGTCGAAAAGAACACAGGTGTTTTGATTAGTCCTGCATATTGCAACACCAATCCAGGCATCCAAAGAATCCCCCTCCACCCTTCCCTCCCTGAAGACCATCTGCCCCCGAGAGACACTGATCCTGTGGATCTTATGTCAACACCAACGGCCTGTTTCTGAGTGCTAACGGAATCCGAGGTATTGAGTCAGTCGAGAAAGGGTCAGGAAGGGTTGCGCTAAAGAGGAGGGGATTTGGGTTTTCAGTTAATTCTTCCCAAAATAATTTTACCCATTTTAGTTGTCAACAAACGTTTGCCAATTGCTACATCTCAGAATTGTCCGAGGTATGCTCTGAGATATGAGAAATTGTTTTCATTAAAAAACATGCCCCTGGGCATTCGGCAGATTTTTCCTCCAAAGATGGATGTCTTTTAGTTGTTAGGAGGAGGTCTGGTAAAGTCGACACAGAGATATACTCAACTCATAAATCCTCTAATACTTTAAGATAAATACAAACGGGAGGATGCAATAGAAAAATGCCAGTAGGATTTAGGATGAATAACCCTCTCATAACACAACTAAACCATATATGTCTGTTAGCTGAGGAAATGATAAAGATTAGCACCATCCACCCTGCTGTGCCGAGACTCACAATAGCCCACTGTTTCACTTCTTAAATACATGTTTTAATGCACTCCTCTCACTGTGTCAAGGCATTATGGCACAAGCCCAAACACAGCCCAGTGTAAAGGCAGGAGGTGTTCCTAAGCCCTGGCCCCACACTGCGGAGGGAGTGACAGTGTTTGGTTAGGCCCTCCTCCACTCATCGGAATGGACGGAAATGTTGAATTGATGACCTCATGCACGGCGTGATAGATTTATCTGGCTGCGCTGCGTGGCCCGTCTCCCCCTGCTCTCCACCGTGCCCCTGGGCCCCCGCCTGCCACATCCAGTATTGCAGTGCTCCGAGTAGCTAACTTTGAAGTTAATTTGGAAAAGCAAACGACTGCACGGACACTTTAACCTGATTCCATCGCAGTTGGAAACATTTAAACAATTTTGTTTTTTGTGTTTCTTCTTCGTTTCTATTCTTGGAGTGTGTGAGGAATAGCTTTTGGCTCTGGGATGGATTTAGTCCACCATCATCATGTTTTGGCTTAACAGGGTTAGATAAATGCGTACGGATGGGTTGTTTTATTTTGGCGTACATTTTGGCAACAAGTTGACAATCCAGAAACAACCAGTGGATAGAATCCAGGCTAAAGGGCTCTATTCAATCTATATCGCTGAAGCGTTGCAGTTTGCACAATATAAATTTCAAGGTAATTTCAGATTGAGACGAGATATGCAGCGTTTACCGTGAATGCAGTCTCCGCTAACGCGGGAACATTGCCTTTAAATTTAAATCACGCTGAACTTCCGCAATACAGATTGAATAGAGCCCAATGTTGAGGACAGACATAGTGGATTGAATCCAGAACTAATGAGTTGTTTATACAGTGTGTGTGTGTGTGTGTGTGTGTGTGTGTGTGTGTGCATGGACACTCCCAAAGCTTATCGGCCTAGATAATAAATACACGTCTATCATCGTTCAGCTTAAAGAATCATTAGGGTTACAGGGCAAAAGAAAAGATGAAGGGGTTGGTGGGAGGAGTGTCACGAATACCGGCGAGGCTGCTCCTCCTCCTTGCTCGGTCAGGCTTCGGCGTTCGTCGTCCCCGGAGTACTAGCTACTACCGCTTGTATGTTCTCGATATTTGTTTGGTCTTGTCTAGTTGGTCGCACCTGTTTCGTCTTCTGTATTGATTATGTCACCTATAAGTTTCCTTTGGTTTTGTTTGCAGTTGTGTGTTATTGTCCGCCTGTCGTTTGGTGTCAAGGTTCGGTACTTTTGTGTTTAAGAGTATTTTACGCATTGCGTGTATTAGTTTGCCTCCGGTGTTTTCGAGGCCATTTACTTTGTATTGTTCATGAGTCTCAGTAAAGTCGTGTTGACTTATCCTCTGTGTCCTGCGCCTGACTTCATCACCGCATCCACATCAACAACGTGACAAGGAGGGAGGGACAAGAGGGATCAAGGGGCAAAGGAAAGGGTGCAAGGCTGGAAAAATACAAATTGAAGGCGGCCGCGATGCTTATTTTCGCTGCCCTCCTCACTATAAATGGACTTGGGCCTGTGGCCCCTGAAATACTGCCTGTGCCTTGGAAGTGACCTGCCACTAAAAATACACCCCCGCCCGTGCAGTACGTCATTGTTTGAGTTCTGTCTAAAATATAAATGGTTCCTATGGGGTCAGGATCCCACGAGAGGGACTTTTCCCTATAGCTCAAATGTAGGGAGCGACACATTGAGACTGAAGACAAATCAACATTTTGGGAACGTTTTCCTCCCCTAACCCTGCTAGTCCTTGCACAGTGAGCAGCAGCAAAGCCAACCACAGTCCCTTTGAGTGCATCATTAAACAACACGCAGAGAGAGAGAGAGAGAGAGAGAGAGAAAGAGAGAGAGAGAGAGAAATAAAGAAAGCGAGAGAGAGAGAGAGAAACAAAGCAAGAGTGAAAGAAAGAGAGAGAAAAAGAGAGAGAGAAACAGAGAACAGAAAAGAAAAGTCAGTCGGCAGGCATCAGGCGGGTGCGTCAGTCTATCGGCTGTGTCTCCATAAACTGCTGGATGCAGACAGGCCCAGCATGAGTGTCTGTGGACCGTACCGTTATAGAGAGCCCAGGGGAGGCCTGGCCCAGGTAAAGTACTATCCCAGCTAGAGCTGTGGAACGGCCACTTCTGGTCTCACTGAAGCACTTCCACCACTGTCTCTGTATGTCATTAACAACCTTCAATCAGTAAGATTTATGACTTCATGATAAATGTATGTGTGTCTAAATACAATAAAAACACATCCTAGAATAGCAGGGTTTTCACTAAAACACTTCAGGATAAATAATGACAGTGATTTAATGTGAAACTGCATGAGCCATTTCCAGCATTGTGCTTGTATGCAGAGTGCATTACCAACATTACCACTTGGCCTAGATAAACCACATAACGAGCATTGCAATCATAGAATCTTAGCAGACTTTAATCTCGAATCTGGATTTCAGAGAAAACGAAGATATCATTTTTTACTCAACTCCCTTTCCACACAAACAGATCCCAGTCTCTCCTACCCTTGGCTGGAAAGTGGCAGGTAATCTGGAGGCGAGCCAGGTCTTTACTCTGTTTAAACAGCAGTGTACCTAGAGGGCCTGCAAAACACCTTCCCCTGTATCAAGCCCAGGAGAACAGAATGAAGGAGAAACTACCAGTGAACTCAGCCAGGCCCGCGGCGCAGGTTAATACCAGGCCTAACCCTCGCCTGCCCACCGAGATCCACAGCTCCCTGTGTGTGTGTGTGTTTGTGTTTGTGTGTGTGTGTATGGTGCTCAATAAGGCCTTGCCAGGACCTTCCTTTTTTCTTAACACATCGTTCATTCCATCAGATTTATCTACCCAGAAAATGTACGATTTATACCCCCCCCCCCACCTCTCTCTGACTCTAGTGGTGGAGTCTATGGTCCTGCTCTTTCTCTCTCTATCTCTCTTTCTCTCTCTCTCCATCTCATAATTTCTTACAGTCCTGGAAGTCTCAAACCTGGAGCCTCAACCTTCCGGTCGGAACGCCATTAATCCCAGCATTTCCATCTCTGTCTGAGTGAGATCATCAGGTCATTATGATGAGATCCCCCCCACCCTCCTTCTCTCTCTCTACCTCCTCATCCCCTTCTACCCTGCATATTTTCTCTCCTCTCTCCATCTTCCACCTCCCTCTGTATGAATGCTAGAGGGGTTGGGGAGATGAATGGAGGGGGAGGGGGAGGTGGAGGAGGGAGGGTGGCTTTGCCAAACGTAACTTTTTTCCATAATGTTGTGGAAGGTGAGGTAAAGACTGTTGGAAAACTGAAATAACTACTTGGTTGAGTTTTCGCTAACGTTATGTTTTTGGCACTGCTTTCAGCCTCATTGCCTCATGCAGCAACTTAATAGTGACTGGACAGCGATTTGTTCTAAAACAAAGTGTCTCTCCCTGAGAATCTTGGACTGAAATACTGTAAGTCTGAGTTGTGTTCGTAGTACAAACTCTCACTGGGGATATTAGTTGCAGTATTTGACACATCACAACTACAGTGAACATAATGTTTGGTCTGAATACCTCCCCGAAGCAAAGCTCAAATCTACTGCTTGGGGAATTGCGTCAACAGTAAGAAAAAAGCAGTGTAGGCCCCAGATCAGCTTACTGTGAGTGGGCTGCTAGTGTCAGAGTCAAAGACAATATTACAGTTTCCTCATCATCTGAGGCTTGAATACAAATAGGCTGGGGAGTAGGGACTAGAGAGAATAGGGAGAGAGAGAATGGAAGGGGTATACTCTATGGGCCAGACAGTGGAGCGACTGACAGCCAGATTACTTGGATTCACACAGGGAGAGACAGGGAATAATGTAGCACATGTGAATGCTAGGTCAGGTTCACTGGTTATTGATGAGATGGGTGGGTTGCTGCAGTTCAATAGCTGGAGATGTACTCTTAAACCCTTCCTTGCAGTTAAAATGGACTTCTAAATTTGCTCCGCTGTTGTCATTCCTGGTCTGGGGGACAGAAGAGAGGGATTTTCTGGGGATGGTTGATTGTACACAGATTCTTTCAAGGGAGAGATATGTAGATATGGGCAGTGGTGTAAAGTACTTAATTAAGTAAAAATACTTCAAAGTACTACTTAAGTCGTTTTTTGGGGTATCTGTACTTTACTTTACTTTACTATTTATATTTTTGACAACTTTTACTTCACTACATTCCTAAAGAAAATAATGTACTTTTTACTGCATATATTTTCCCTGACACCCCAAAAAAGGTACTCGATACATTTTGAATGCTTAGCAGGACAGGAAAATGTTCCAATTCACGCACTTATGAAGAGAACATCCCTGGTCGTCCCTATTGCCTCTGATCTGGTCAGACTCACTAAACACAAATGCTTTGTTTGTTAATTAGTGTTGGAGTGTGCCCCTGGCTATCCGTAAAAAAAAAGACAAAAGAATAGAAAATTGTGCCGTCTGGTTCGCTTAATATAAGCAATTTGAAATTATTTATACTTTTACTTTTGATACTTAAATATATTGTTGCAATTACATTTACTTTTGATACTTAAATATATTTAAAACCAAATACTTTTAGACTTTTAGTCAAGTAATATTTTACTGGGTGACTTTCACTTTTACTTGAGTCATTTCTATTGAGGTATCTTTACTTTTACTCAAGTATGACAATTGGGTACTTTTTCCACCACTGGATATGGGCAGCAGTGACACGCGGTGAGGTTGGTGGCTGGGTAGGCACTGGCTATTAACAAACCCAGATTTACTCACAAATAAACCTTGATGAAGCCCAAGTTCACCATACAACAGATAGCTCCAACAACCAGAGTGACATAGCTATTAACTGAAATATACACAAAAAAAATCACCAAATGTAGCCCTAAACACCAATATAGCCAAGATACACAAGCAATAGCCTCCGATGGCCGCTTATTTAATATCATCCAACAAAATGACACTGCTCAACTCAGCTCAGCCATAGACCGATGTAGATATCCACAGTTAGGCCTACTAACAGCAGAGCAGACACCCACCCACTCTTTTTGTTCACACCACTCCCGTTCAAACAATCAGATGATTTTTTCTCCCTTCCTCTGATGAAGTTCAGGAAGCTCAAGTGTTGGTCTCCCTTTCTGAAATAGCCTACACTAAGTTTTCCTTGGAAATCCAACTTGGAAAATTGTTTGGGGTGATGTATAGTGTCCATTTTGTCAGGTTGTTTTTGCTCGCTAGCTAGCTTCCTTACTCAGTTCCAGGGATGCGCAAATAAGCAAGCTTTTCCCATACAACATGTTTAAGCCTTAAAGGCAAAATATGAAATCCGCTCAATGCAACGAATGAAGCTAGCATAAGCAGCGAAGCCTTCCCTGTCCATCAATAGTGACTGGAGTCAGGAACGCCCATGCTGTCAACTAGGGTTGAATATTTTCCCGGTATTTTACAAATGTTCCATCCCGAGAATAAATCACTTTTCTGCCGGGTAACCTGTCATTTCCCGCCAAAACCGGAAGTGTCATTCAAAAGCATTATAAAGCATATAAATAGGCTTATGTCTGGATTTGATTAGAGCTTTGATCGAAATTTTAAGCCTAATGCTACCTGAGCCTGATGAGACATACATTAAATACATTTTATGAGCCCTACATTAAAGACATTTAATGAGCCCAAGCCCAAAAATGCCCAAATGATTGTGCCATTATACAATACATACTGTATATGATATAGGCTACTGCACATTACGCACAACAGAAAAACATAAAACCCCATAGATGTAGCTAGCTATATGCTCTCTTGGAAAAATAAATGAAACTAGCTCCAGTAGGCTAGTCTTTTTGAGTGTAAACTGTATTACTGTACTGTATTGTATTATACTGTATTATATGGACTGGAATTACGCACATCATTCAAACCATGATAAAGCATTTTTTTTACATTTTAGTCATTTTAGCAGACGCTCTTATCCAGAGCGACTTACAGTTAGTGAGTGCATACATTTTTCATGCAGGGAAGCAGGGAGAGAACATATAATTCTGGTGCATGACAGCGGCCTACAAAGTTAGAAGTATAGGCTTGCGAATTTGATTTAAATGTTGAAATGTACTGTATATACCTTTCATAATATTTCCCTTAATGTTATTAGCCTACCTCCTATTTCTCTCTCTATTGTTGCTTAATTCCTTCCTCACTTTTAACAGTTAAATGAAATAAGTTTTGTTGTCCTTATCTTCATCATTCTAATGACATCCTTTAATAATATAGGACTAGAATTAGATGCAGAAGGCTTTCATTTCTCTTCACGTAGATTGAGTAGTTATGGGTCTGAATAAATTACTACAATAGCCTACTCCCACCGCGCATTCACTCTTCTTTCAAACTACCCCTGAGTTCTATTGGCTGCTGTATTTAACATTCAGCAAGCAAGAGCTTGCATCGCTCTTCGAACAGTGTATTGGAATAAGAAATGCACAAAAAAAAATGTCCAGCAAGCTATTCTAGTCTAGCTTTTCCTGCATGGGACCCCAAGAGCTAAGGAGCATTTTTTAAGGAGAGAGGCTAGCGGAGCACAGGTGCGTGCGTATTGTGCAAGATACAGAGTCTATAAGTTAGAAGCGTATGATGCATAACCCATCATGAATTAGCTAAATATAAGACTGATACTTATCATGTCTACTCCCGCTCCACCGCTCTGGCGCTCGACGTCGCCAGTTTACTAACCACCGGTGCTGGCAACCCATCATTACGCACACCTGGC